>NW_022589713.1:22945489-23256377 GCF_004348235.1 Phoca vitulina
TGCAGGGGACTGTGGTCATGCAGGGGACTGTGGCAGTACAGAAATCCTGGGCAAGACATGGTCACTCTGCTGAAAGCACAGGGAAGGCTCTCCGGGCAGGGGATATTTGTGCTCAGTCTTGAAGGATACCTGATGGATAGGAGGGATCATGTGGGTCTTGGTCAAAATGGAGCTAGATTAGGCAAAAAGGGGTAGTTTTCTGGAGCCCACAGGGACTTTCCTGGAACCCACAGGAAACAGGGTCTCCCAAGGCCTGGGACCAGGAGCTGGACAGACTTTGGAAACCAAAGTAGAGATTTCATCTGACCTGCCAAAGCTGCGAGGTCTCTATCTCTCCTCCTCTCTGCATATCTGCTTCCTGCTCCCTCTCAGTAGACCAGCCTTCTTGATTTTTCTGCCCACCCATAGCTCCTGAGCGGACCCATCTTTGAGTCAAGCAACCAGCAAAATCTGACTCATGTATTTGAGGCCCAACAGCACATTCTTGGGAGAAAAACTTCTGATTGACCTGCTTGAGTCAGGTGTCCACCCTTGGTCCAATCAGCTATGGTCTGGGATGGGCAGGGCCACTGATAACAAAAATGGCTGCCAGGTCCCATTCTAAAAGGTGGGTGAGGGGGTCTCAGGAAGGGGTCAAGTGAGCCTCAGTGACATCACAGAAAGCATCTTCCACAAGGTGCAAAGGTGAGGAGTTGATTATGGCTTTTAATTTAAAAATCCTTCAAGAAAACTGGCAGCATATGAGACGAAGAGTAGCAAATACCACCAGTTCAAGTCAAATTCCCAAACCAACAAGAATAATTAAACACAAAAAAGTATATAGTAAAGCTTAGATAACAAATACCAGAGGATTAAGTAATAGAATCTTATGAGATTTTCATAGTTTAACCAAGAAGGAGAGGGAACAGTCAAATTCAGTGGGTCAGTCTGGGCTCCAGGAAGGAGTTAGAAAGATGGAAATAGGAAAAGAGCAGAAAAAAGAAAAAATGAAATCTCTTCAGGTGGGGGGGACTATAGCATAGAGGAATGGGAAGGGTCTGGAATTCCCATCTGTAGGGCTCCCTTGATCTTGTGACCTTGCTGCACGTGGCCATTTTAATCGGATAGACATAATCAGGCAGCTTTCCCAGAGAAGGGACATTCCTTTCTCTTTCAGGTCAAGAATTTCCCAGAAGCCTTTGGGACTGCTGGAATTTCTGTTATGAAATTCAGAAATCCTGATGATTTGGGGACAGCACCATTATTAAGAATACCAGGACATGTAAAAATGACAGACAGGCAGGCAGGCAGACAGAAAGAGAAAAAAAAAAAGAGAAAACTTCATAAAATAGGACTAAAATATACCAAAATGTCATTTTAAAGACCAGGTCATCAGAGAAGGGGAAAGATAATGGTTATAATCTAGCTTCTATTTTCAGTCTTCTGAAGGTATCAAAGGAAGCCAAATGTGTTAGCCCTGAATGCATGTTTTTTAGGGCCTGCCAATGGCCAAGCTGAAACAACAAATGAGGAAGAGGAAAAAAAATGTGTCAGTTTAAGGCTGTGCATCCTTTCCTGGGTGACTCTTGGAGAATGGTGTGAGGAACTCTGGGGGGGTGAAGTGCTTTCCCAACTATTTAAGGGAATCCATGAGGTTGAAAACCTTTTTTTTTTTAATTTAATTTTTAAAAAAGATTTTGTTTATTTATTTGAGAGAGAGAGAGAGAGAGAGAGCACGAGCGGGGTGGGGGAGGGGCAGAGGGTGAAGCAGACTCCATGCTGAGTGGGGAGCCCAATGTGGGGCTCGATCCCAGGACCCTGAGATCATGACCTGAGCTGAAGGCAGACGCTTAACCGACTGAGCCACCCAGGCACCCCAAAACTCTTTTTTTTTCTTTTAAATTTTATTTATTTATTTGAGAGAGAGAATGAGATAGAGAGAGCATGGGGGGGGAGGGTCAGAGGGAGAAGCAGACTCCCCGCTGAGCAGGGAGCCCGATGCGGGACTCGATCCTGGGACTCCTGGATCATGACCTGAGCCAAAGGCAGTCACTTAACCAACTGAGCCACCCAGGCGCCCCTGAAACTCTTTTAATAATAATATTACGACTTCCTTTGCCCTTTCCTCTGTGTTTATATTTGCATTAATGGCTCAAAAGCTATGGTGGTGCCTCAGGATGAATCCAGACAATGGCACTAACTGTCCCGTGGTTCTGGTGGGCATTAGATTCTTTTCCTCGTGCACTTGCGTGAAAAGAAACGCCAGCTTCCCTTAAGCATGTCCTTGATGAGCAGTAAAAGTTCTTAATGTTATTCACCTGTGACCCCTGACTACCCATCCTTTCAACATTCTGTGTGGCTGAACGAAAGTGTTCATAAAGCACTGCTCTTGCACACCGAAGTGCGCTCCTGTCGTCTCAGTGGAGAGCCCTGACCTAACCGAGTTGTGAGCTGAATGAACTAGAGGCTTTTTCCATGGAACTTCAGTTTTACTAGAAGGATTGACTGAAAAGCTCATAATTTAGCCTCGGGGACTGGACAAACATGTTCTTGAAGGAAGCAAGCCTGTTACTTTAAGGAAAACAAATGCTAGTGTTTGTTGCCAGTGATAACACTCAGGCTTTTAAGTGAAAATTAGAATTTTGGAAAATTAATACCTGCCATTTTGTACTTTACACCTTCCCAATACTTAAAAGACTTAAAAAAAAAAATATTGGTGGTGATACTAACACATGTGATTTTTAAAATGTTGTGAATTAAAATGTGTCAACATCTGGAAGATCTGCATGGCTCGGTGGATCACTGTTTTCCAAATGACCAATGGATGATGTTATAAAATCACGCGTGGGTAAAAGATCCATTCAAAGTACAAAATAAACCAGCACATTTTAATTTTACAGAATATGAAAAGTTCATTGATACAGTTTTAGATGTCATACTGCAACCAACCTTTAAGAAACCATCACTTATAGGGCGCCTGGGTGGCTCAGTTGGTTAAGCGACCGCCTTTGGCTCAGGTCATGATCCCGGAGTCCTGGGATCGAGTCCCACATTGGGCTCCCGGCTCAGCGGGGAACCTGCTTCTCCCTCTGACCCTATCCCCTCTCATGCTGTTTCTCTCTCTCTCTCAAATAAATAAATAAAATCTTAAAAAAAAAAAAAAAAAGAAACCATCACTTGTAGAGTTTAGATGCGGTATAAAGAGAATATTCACAATTATCTGAAAAAAAAACCATTAAAATATTCCTCCTTTTTTAATTACATATCTGTGTGAGGTTAGATATTTTTCATGGACTTAAACCACAACAATTTATGTCACAGATCAAATGCAGAAGCAGATATGACAATCTAGCCTGTCTTCTATTTTAAGCCAGAAATTAAAGAGATTTGTAAAAATGTAATTTTTTTTGTTTTAGAAGACATTTTTTATAAAAAATGCTATTTATGTTAACATGTCATGGATCTATTCTTCTTAAACCAATTAGTAAGTATTCTATTTTTCAGTTTTAGTTTTTCATACAGTAAATATCACTGGATGTTGCCTACATAAGTAAAAAATTTTGAGTCCTCAATAGTTTCAAGAATGCAAAGGGGAGGGGGACGCCTGGGTGGCTCAGTCGTTAAGCATCTGCCTTCAGCTCAGGTCGTGATCCCAGGGTCCTGGGATCGAGTCCCCGTCAGGATCCCTGCTGCTTCTCCCTGTCTGACGCTACCCCCGCTTGTGCGCTCTTTCCCAAATAAATAAATAAATCTTAAAAAAAAGAATGTAAAGGGGGAAACATAAAGAGTGTATGGTTTGAACAAATAGAAATTTATTTCTTGCTCCTGTAATAGCCCAAGGTGGAAAGGTCAGTAGGGAGCTCTCCGCTGCCCTGTAATTAGTCACTTAGGCTTCTCTCACTGTAATTAGTCACTTTAGGCTTCTCCCATACCTATGCCCCCTACTCATGTGGTACCGACTTTTAGACTCTGGCCATCATCTGTGTTCAGTTAATACAGGGAAAGAGCAGGGAAGAAAGCATTTGGGAGGTTTTTATAGACCAGCTTGCAAGATTCCCGTTCGTTCCTCTCCTTCTATTGGCTAAATGCAGTCACGTGACTATTGTTAACTCCAAAGGAGCCTGGGAAATCTGTCTGGCCGAGTGCCCAGGGAGAAGAAGAAAGCTTTGGGGTGGAGGGCTAGCAGCTCCCCACATGCCATCCCAGGCTATTTCTCATCTAAATTATTTATTTCTTATCTAGATTATTTCTGATTTCTTAATCTTTTTATTATTTGTTTATATAATTTTAAAACTTGTCATTTGAAATAGCATAGACTCACGGGAAGTTGCAGAGATAGTACAAAATCTTGTGAATGTTTCCCCCAAAGGAGACACCTTCTATAGCTGTAACACAACAACAATGCTGGAAATTGACTTTGGTACATTCCTGTTAAGTAGACTATAGACCTTACTCAGTTTCTATCATTTTTTTAAACCTGCATCCATTTGTGTGTGTATTTCTATATTCTCTAATTTTTAAAAACTGTCCTATAGTATGTGTTTTAATATTTTGAGCTGTCTTCGATCCCTTTTGAGAAGTAAATGTGCTATTGGGGCTCCTGGGTGGCTCAGTCTTTAAGCAGCCAACTCTTGATTTCGGCTCAGGTTATGATCTCAGGGTTGTGAGATGGAGCCTCACATCAGGCTCTGTGCTCAGTGCGGAATCTGCTTGAGATTCTCTCTCTCCTCCTCCCCGCCCCCCCCCCCCAATCGCTCTCTTTCTCTCTCAAATAAATAAATCCTAAAGAAGTGTGCTACAAGGCACCTGGGTGGCTCAGGCAGTTGAGCATCTGCCTTTGGCTCAGATCATAATCCCAGGGGCCTGAGATCAAGTCCTTTGATGGGCTCCCTACTCATTGGGGAGCCTGCTTCTCCCCCTGCTTGTGTGCTCTCTCTCTCTCTGTCAAATAAATAAATAAAATCTTTTTTTTTTAAAGTAAGTATTCTATAAATTATAAAGAAATAAAAAGTGTCCAGTGGGATATCTCTTAATCCTCCTGATATGCCAAAATGGGTGGGGTGGGAGGGGGCTTATTTCTTGCAGATTAGCAGACTTGTACAGCGTGGTGCCCTAGAAAGAACACGAATGCTGGAGGCAGATACAGCTGGGTTTAAATCCAACCTCTACTACATCCCACCTGAATGATTTAGGGTGGGCCACTTAATCTCCTTGAGCCTTCTCTGTCCATCTGCAGCATAATAAAGTATAGTCCTTACTTCACAGGATGCTGTGAGGACAAAGTGAGATCATGCACATTAAAAAAAATTATCACAATGCCTGATACAGTTGTCCTTATAATTAGGAACATAAGAATGCAGTGCCCACTGGGGCTTCTCCTTAGGATATCTGGCAAATTAGTGCAGGAACTGGGATTACTAACCCTAACCCCAGGAAAGCAGTGCCATCCAGTGAAGATGTAGGTCCCCACATCTTTGGGCATGAGGACCCCTCTCTAATGTTAAAATTCCAAGAGGAAATTCCCTCCTCTCTGCCTTCCACCTATAACTGTTGCGTGCATAGCCTGACCGAGTCAGGACCTTCAGTTGTTCAGATCTGGGAATTGTGAAATTTGGGAGCCGAAAGGAACTTTTAATGTCACTGAGCAGAGAGGACTCAGTTTATAGTTGAGGAATCCGAGGCTCAGAAAAGGGAAGGCTGTGGCCAAAATCATACAGCAAACTAGACACCAAGACGGCCAGAACCTATGCCCCCTACCTGCCAGTCTGAGCCCTCCCCTCTATGCCATGCTCTGTCTCTGTGTCTTCAATGTTCTTTCCTCTTCCTCTTCTTGTGTCCCCTCCTTTTCTAAGCCACCCTTTGAGAGCTTGGGTTTTATGGCTTCTTGGTCTGAATTTCCTTAATTTGAGATCATGCCAGCATTCCTTCCTTCCTTCATGCAGGGCTTTATTCATCCATTATTGACCAATTGCTCTTTGGTGCCAGTGTTAAGTCTAGACCTTGAGCATACAGCTGGTTATCAGAGGGTCCCAGTCCCCAAACGTAGAAAGATGGGGGGGCCAGCTCCTCAGCGTCGCTTTAGAATATCTAGCATCTTTGTTTGGGGTTCAGAGGTCCTACAGGCGTCAGAGGGATTTTAAATCAACCCAATGGTATATTTACATTGCCTGATCTGCCTTTTAGATCTAGTTTAGTAACAATTATTTATCTACCTAGCCAGCTTGAAATTCACATTTCCCTCTAGTACACAGGGAAGGAAACCCCGTGAAAGGCTCATATTTGGTTAATCAAGGAGGAAACAGGCATACACAGACCTAAGAGATTGAGCGGTCTCACGTTAGCCCCTGGGTTCAGGAATTTTCTGAAGCAGGGTTTCCTGCCCTTTCAGCCTTACAAACTGCCGAAGAAGGATGGAATGTGAAGACTTATTCGAGTCAAAACAGTATAAAATCAAAGCTCTTAGCACATTCCATTCTTTCTAGAAAGCAGATACTTTAGTATATTTAATCACCCACTGACATCGTCTTTCTAAACTGACACATATTTCCTTTTCATGTTAGTTCGGTTGTTAAAGAGACAGATAAAACTGATAGTTTTTTTTTTCCTTAAAAATTTATTCCCTTTCCTGCAAGTTGGTGCAGCCACTCTGGAAAACAGTATGGAGGTTCCTCAAAAAGTTGAAAATAGAGCTACCATACGATCCAGCAATTGCACTACTGGGTATATACCCCAAAGATACAAATGAAGGGATCTGAAGGGGTATGTGCACCCCAATGTTTATAGCAGCAATGTCCACAATAGCCAAACTGTGGACAGAGCCAAGATGTCCATCGACAGATGAATGGATAAAGAAGATATATATATATACAATGGAATATATGCAGCCATCAAAAGGAATGAGATCTTGCCATTTGCAACGACGTGGATGGAACTGGAGGGTATTATGCTAAGTGAAATAAGTCAATCAGAGAAAGACATGTATCATATGACCTCACTGATAGGAGGAATTCTTAATCTCAGGAAACAAACTGAGGGTTGCTGGAGTGGTGGGGGGTGGGAGGGATGGGGTGGCTGGGTGATAGACATTGGGGAGGGTATGTGCTATGGTGAGCGCTGTGAATTGTGTAAGACTGTTGAATCACAGACCTGTACCTCTGAAACAAATAGTACATTATATGGAAAAAAAAAAAAAAAAAAAAAAGAAGAAGATAGCAGGAAGGGAAGAATGAAGGGGGGGAATCGGAGGGGGAGACGAACCATGAGAGATGATGGACTCTGAGAAACAAACTGAGGGTTCTAGAGGGGAGGGGGTGGGGGGATGGGTTAGCCTGGTGATGGGTATTAAAGAGGGCATGCTCTGCATGGAGCACTGGGTGTTATGCACAAACAATGAATCATGGAACACCACATCAGAAACTAATGATGTAATGTATGGTGATAAACATAACATAATAAAAATTTATTCCTTTTCTGGTGTAGGCACTGTGGGATGGTACAGAGTACAGATATTTGGAAGGAGGCTTTGCATTTTTTTTTTTAAAGTAAATTGTACTCTGAAGTTGGGACTTGAACTCATGACCCCAAGATCAAGAGTTGCATGCTGTACTGAGCCAGTCAGGCGCCCCACAAACTGATAGTTTTTGGGTTCAAAATATTTGTATTAAGTAATGTCCCTATCCTGTCCCTATGCCGACATTCATTAAAAAAAAAATTATTAAATGGTATTAGAGTGGGGTGCAAGGTTTCTCAGGTTGTAGGTCCCAACATATTGACAGGGTTCATGAATTCTGTTGGGCTGCAACTGGCATTTTAAAAAATGAAATAAAACCAAAAAAAGTAGAAAAGAAAATATCAATGTGAATGATGTATAGTAAGTGTAAATTTGTTACATGAAACTTTTGATTCAGCTATATTTGTACGTGTCTCTGTGTGTGTGTGTGTGTGTGTGTATGTGTATGGCATTGTGTTACAAAATTTATTTCTTATTGTGGGTCCCCATCAAAAATGTTTGAAAACACTGCCACAGCAGTTACGAGTACAGGTTCTGGGGGCGCCCAGGTGGCTCAGTTGGTTAAGCATCTGCCTTCAGCTCAGCTCATGATCCCAGGGTCTTGGGATCGAGTCCCTCATCGGGCTCCCTGCTCCGCGGGGAGCCTGCTTCTCCCTCTGCCACTGCTGCTCCTCCCCCCCCCCCACCATGAATAAATAAATAAAATCTTTAAAAAAAAAAGAAGACAGGCTCTGGAGTGAGACAGCATGAATTCAAGTCCTGGTTCCATTATTTTCTAGATGTTTGATTATTTGGCAATTACTTAAAATCTCAGTGAAATGGGGATCATGACAGATTATAACCTCGAGCCAGTGCGTCCAGCAGGACCAGGAGGCATGTGGGCACAGTAACGAGGACACATCATATTTTTAGAACCCCCACTAAGATGCTTTGATTTCTTTTAAAATCAGAAGAAGAAAAAAATGAACCTTCAGGGTTGAAGAAAAGTTTTTAATTTTTTTCTCATACCATTAAGAAAAATGAATCTTGAGGGCCCCACAGAAATCTACGACAGTGGGAGGGGCCCTTCAAAGAAAAAGTGCCCAGGGCAATGAAAGTCATAATGCAATTGTGAACTGACCTGGGGGCGGGGGTGACCAACTTGCCCCAGTTTGAAACTGACAGTCCTGCCTTTCAGGAGCCCCCTCAGCCCAGGGGAAGCAGGCCAGTCGGCCACCCTGCTGATAAGCTTGTCGTGAGGGTGAAGCTAGATGACTGTTGACAAAGCATGGCAGACGCCTGGCACTTCTAACAAATGCTTTAACACGTGTCGGGCGCTGTGCTGGCCTTTGAGAATTTTCAGGTGAATCAGGTAGCCAGGGCAGCTGTTGAGAAGCAGTAGAACATAGTGGCTAAGTGTGAGCTCAGCAGTCAGGCAAGCTCGGTTCAAATCCCACCTCTGCCATTTTTCACCTTTGTGATTTGGGGTGAGTTTCTTAGTCTTTCTGGGTCTTAGATTCCTTATCTGTATGATGGATATGATCGTACTTGTACCTACTTCCCTGGAAAGTTGGGAATATTAAATGAATTGGTGCTTTAAAAATACTTAGAACAGGGCACCTGAGTGGCTCAGTCATTAAGTGTCCAACTCTTGATTTTGGCTCAGGTCATGATCTCAGAGTCATGGGACTGAGCCCCGCACTGGGCTGTGTGCTCAGCGCAGAGTCTGCTTGAGATTCTCTCTCTCCCTCTCCCTCTGCCCCTCCCCCTACATGTGCACGTGCTCTCTCTAAATAATAAAAATCTTAAAAAAAATAAAAATACTTAGAATAATGTCTCGCATATGATAAGCATTCAGTAAGTCTTAGCTATTTGAGTATATATCAATTATCAGTTTGAGTTGCTATAACAAATTAGTACAGATGAGGTGGCTTAAACAACTGAAATTTATTTTCTCACAGTTTTGGAGACTGGAAGTCCAAGATCAAGGTCTGCAGGGCTCAGTGTCTGGTTAGAGCTCTCCCTGGCTGGCAGATGGCTGCCTTCTCCCTGTGTCCTCACATGGTGTAGAGAGAGAGGAATAGCAAGCTCTCTGGTGTCTTTTCTATACATCCTACTCACCAGAACTGAGTCATGTGCTCAACGTCAGATCACTCGCTGGCAAAGGACAATGGGGTCTCCATGACTGGTTTAGTCTAATAGTGATTCCTCCAGATACAGCTGGTCTTAGGTCGGCAAGTCGGAAGAGGAGAAAGGCTGGGGTAGGCTTCTGACGGTGTGCCATGCGGAGCTCACAGGCTACCTGGGAAGCCAGACAAAACACCAACACATAATACGAAGTGGAAAGGTGGTGCTAATGGTTCAAACCAACAAAGATGAAGTGGTGGGGGTACTTCAGGGATGTGACAGGCATGTAAGTTGGGCAGAGAAGTAGAGCAGAGAAAAGGAACATCAGGTGGAACTATGAGGAAACAGCGAGCGCACAGGGGAGTCAGGGACCCACAAGAGTGTGCTGGAAAGGAGACTTCCGCAGGCAGGAGTGGATGAGGAATGACAGGGAACAAGGCAGGAGAAGTGGAGTGAGCCCAGACCAGGGAGGCCTTGAATGCTGGGTGAGGGAGCTCGGACTTGGTCCTGAGGGCAGTTGGGAGCCTTTGCTCATTTGTAGCAGGGGAGTGGCTGATGAGCTGAGCATCCAGAGAAAGCTCTGTTCCTCAGTCTGGACTATGCACTTTCCAGGGTCTACATGGTGGTGTGGTTGGGGGTTTTGAGGCCACAGGGGAAATGGGTGCATCTTCATCTATGCAACTGAGTGGTTAAGGGAAAAAATGTTAAGAAATGTAACCAGCAAGCGACTTAAATGGGAACAATGTTTCCAAATCTTTTTTTTTTTTTTAAGATTTCATTTATTCGACAGAGAGAGAGAGCACAAGCAGGGGGAGGGGCAGGCAGAGGGAGAGGGAGAAGCGGGCCAGGGAGCCCGATGCGGGGCTCGATCCCAAGACCCTGGGACCATGACCCGAGCTGAAGGCAGACACTTAGCTGACTGAGCCACCCAGGCGCCCCTCCAAATCTTTTTTTCTGTATGGTTTCAGGTTAGAGTTAGCCAAAAGAGGAACCTGCATAAAATTCGGGAGCCTGAAGAGACGACGTAGCCATGACTTTAGACTGTCATCATGGTTAAATGAAGTGACAGACGGAGAGGTGCCAGCAGGTTCCAGCTTGTCCCGGCCCTCCCATACTCTGAGACCAGCTCATCTATCCCAGTGCTGACCTTGAGGACCAACAGCAGCCCCAGGCTCATCAGCAGTGCTTGCTGCGGGCCTCCCCCCCCGCCAACACAGGCAACAGCTCCTTACAGATTTCTCTACCAGCTTCCCCTTTGCATCCCACTTTGGCAGCAGACCTACTTCTCAGGTGACCGTCTGATCTCACTCCTCCTTTCCAACCTGCACTTCCCAGCTCCTCCCATCACTGTGTAAGGTCTAATTCCAAATCCCTTATCCCTGAGCTCATTGTTTCTTCTCAGACTGAACCTGGATGATATACATCATTTCCTTTTGATGCTGCCCTCAGCCCTGAGGAAAGGGAGGTTTCCATAGGAAATAAAAAGAGGAAGTCATCTTAAAGCTGTGGCAATATTTGAGGAGGTGAGCCTGCGTGGGACATAATGGGCAGTTGTAAGCCGCGAGGGCAGTGAGCACCCACAGGGGGCAGGGGGTGGGGGATCTAATGGCCATGGAGAGGAGCCTGTCAAAGGCGAAATGGTTTCTGCTTCCTGCTTTCACCAGGACCTGCCTCTGATGACAGCTTACTCATTCTGTTCTGGCTGTCAACATGGCTTGTTGAACAATGGCTCATAACAGATGATGCTTTCATCCCCAAGAGAGAAACAGAATCAGAGAAAATGTACAAAGGCAGGAGCAGTGGAAAATAGAACACTAAGGAAGTCGCACAATGGATTCATGAATCCAGACAGAAATTTTAGGAGTTCCTTTTGTGGCACTGACTTTAAAAAACATCTTGCTTTGTTGTCTTCATATCTGGGATCATAGAAGAAATAGTTATAAGTAGATCTGTCCTTGTTTTTTTATTAAAACTATTACTGAGAATATTGTCTATTCCATTGTTCGTGGTCCTATATGTACAGATCCATGTAAAAACTGTCCTTTCAGGGTTCAAAAATGGGAAGAAATTTTGAGTCTTCCAATGGTCTGGAAAACATTTATAAGGCAAGGAAAATATGACACCTATTTTATTTTCCTTTTTTTCCCTGGCTACCAGGAAACTCAGAGATACGTATTCTGCTTGAATACAGAAGTGTTCTTTAATCCGAGTTGGTACTATCATTCTGTACCTGGTTCCTTTGAGAATCTGCAATGCCCTTTGAGAAGTTTCTTTGTGGATGCTTGAGGCAATTTTGTTTTTATTGAATTTGTTAAAGGTCCTCCCTCTTGCCTTCTCCTGGGGTTTGGGAGACAACCTAGAGAGGAAATACTTTAGTTCTGATACTTGACATCATTCCTTTTCATTCCACCCAAGAAACTAACATGATTCTTGACTGAGAGGAAGACAAGGGAGAAGATGGAGGCCATATTTCCAGTTTGGACATAAATGAAATCATCCTTGTACATGGATTATAACCATGCATATGGTTATTTTTATCCTGAAATACAACTAAGATATATAACACCTTTAGGATTGCTCATTTGTGTGGAACTATCAGAAAAACCTTGGTGGTTTGCTTCTAAACAGTAAAGAGTTTCCAGAGTCATATGATGAATGTTTTTGTAGGTGACTATTGAGACCATGGCTTGTACTATTGGTTCCTCAGCTTTTTCATTTTTAGGTAATGATCCAGTTACTCAAAAAACATACAAACACAAAAATAGTTTTCCAATAGAATCATATATAGGTGATCATATTCTTTGCTAACTTTTTGAAAATGTAGTTATATAATTTGTAATTAAAAATTACCTTTATAGGGGTGCCTGGGTGGCTCAGTTGGTTAAGCGTCTGCCTTCGGCTCAGGTCATGATCCCAGGGTCCTGGAATCAAGCTCTGCATTGGGCTCCCTGCTCAGTGGGGAGCCTGCTTCTCCCTCTCCCTCTGCTACTCCCCCTTCAAGAACACAAGAACACACTTTCTCTTTCGGTCAAATAAATAAACATAACCTTTAAAAAAATTACCTTTATAAAGAAAAGTTTGTTATGACAACAAACTGAATTCCCATTTGTAAGGTTGAAGTCCATACATTTAATCAGGCAATTCTATCTTCAGGCTACAGAAAAGTGGATTAAAATCAACATGGGTAATTTAATCTGAAGCTCTGAAGGGAATTCAAACTGGTTCCAAATAATGGGAAAATAATAAATGTCAAGGAAAATTCAATCTCACTTCATTAGAGAGATGAAGGACGTGGGCAGCGCAGTTCGGTTTCACCATCAGGGAAATGACGAGATGTAATGTAAACACACCTTCTCAAACTCAAACACACAGCCACATAGCTTGGGCGCGCAAAAGCGTGGCGCACACACAACGTGAGCACCGTGAGAGCAAGTTCTTCTGCTTTGCGGTATCGCCAAAGAACACCCTCTTGCAGTGGTAGGTATTCAAATATATGTCGAACAAATAATTTGAAAATAAATGATCTAGAAAGATACCAGTAGAGAAGAAAATACCACTCTCAAGGGGCTTATTCTCCGTAAGTGTTTTGCACTCTAAGAACATATAGAATATTAATTAAATATAATAAGAACTATGAGATGATAAGCCAAGACAGCAAAATGGGTTGAAGAGGAGCCTGCAGAACTAAAGAAAAGTTAATGTTATTAGATATGTAATAAACTCTATATGGTTATGAACAGACATGACCGGCAGCCAAACTTTGGTGGAGAGGCTGGAGATAATGTAGAGAAAAGAGAGAAAGAGACTTTAAAACTAGAGAGACAATGACAGACATACAGGAGAGCAAAGACAATCCTATGATGGCTTTGAAGCAGAGACTCTTAACACATGCACAGAAAGAACAGAGACAGAATCCAAAAACGTTGCCTGGAGGTGAAAGAAGAATAGAATTTTCAGGCAAAAAGCGCATATCACATACTTGGAAAAACTGATTAAACGTGATGGCAGTCAAAGCATATCTACGTTCCGATTTATTTAACAACTTGAAAAATGAAGAGAGACTATTCAGGTGTCCAGGAAGAAGCAGGAGAGGTGAAGAGTTAGGCCGGCCCCCAACTTATTCTCAGCGACAGTCAAAGCCAAGAGACTATGAAGCCATGTCCGCTAAGTGCTGAGGGAGACCAAGTGTGACCCAGGAACATTGTCCTTAGTCAAGTTCCTAGTAAAATATAACAGAGACCGTCAGACATGGTCAAACATGAAAGAAGTCAGGAAGTGAAGCATGCCTTAGCCATCCGCCCTTCTTGGAAAACTCCTTAAAGGTAAATCCATTTAACCAAGAGATTAAACAAAATAAAGAACTCAGGAACAACAACGCTGTGGTAAAAGTACTCAGAGTTCATTTAAATATGGGGAGACTAAGACTGAATAGTAAAAGGAATTACAGTTGCAGAAAGGAAGGGGAATACTAGAAACCTCAATAAAGTGAAAATGATGTGAGCAAAAAAAAAAAGTATTAAGAGGGAAAGAAGAGAAAGAAAAAAAGTGTAGCTGTGCTAATAATTACATGTGTTCTAGTACAGGGACAATGGATATTAGATAAAACAAACATGTATTTAAAAGTGACGCATAATATTCCAACTTCTCAACAGTTTTCACTGTATGTATGTATGTATGTATGTATGTATGTATGTGTTTATTTATTTATTTAACCCTGGACCCCAAAGAATCCTATAGCAACTAATATTTCTTAAGGTGAAAAAGGATATATCAAAAATTCAGTATTTCTTTCAACATTTTTTTCTTATGTTAAATTCAGGTGGAATTAAACTAAAACTCTCGGTTTTGTTTTTGTTTTTGTTTTTTTTCCTTTTCAAAAAAGCAGCTTGTGTAGCTTGAGCCTAATCACATATAATTTGTTCCGGGTGCTAGTCTTGAATAGATCTCTCTCTCTCTCTCTCTTTTTTAAGTAGGCTTTGGAGCCAACTCGGGGCTTGAACTCACGACCCTGAGATGGAGAGTTAGCCCCTTAACTGACTGAGCTACCCAGGTGTGCCCCCCCAATTTTTTTTTTAGTGGATCTCTTTTGATCAATACTTTGTACTCACTGTGGGCATAGACAGAGGGCTGGAAAAATGACCACTAGACTCGAGCACAGGGTAATTCTGCAGGGTGAGATTTTAAATAATTTATTGTTTCTTATTTGACTTCCTGGTGTGGCTTAAGATTTCTATAATGTGCAGGATTTTAGATTTTTATTTTTAAATAATTGTGAACTTACAGAAAAGTAGCAAGACTACTACAAAGAATTTCCATATTCTCTTTATCTAGATTTCACAAATACTAGTATCTACCACATCTGCTTTATCATTCTGAGTGTGTGTGCATGCGTGTGTGTGTGTATTTCTTTTTTCTCCTGAGCCATTTGGAAGTAGGTTACAGACAGGATGCTCTCTTTACTTTTACTCAGGTGTAAAAGCAAGCATATTCTTCCATAACTATAGTGCAATGATCAAAATTAGAGAGTAAACACTGATGCAGTACTGTTATCTAGCCCACAGACCTTGTTCAAATTTTGTAAATTGTCCCAAATATGTCCTTTATAGAAAAAGAAAAATTTTGGCTCAGGATACAATCCAGGTGCCTGAGCCCAAGGCAGACGCTTAACCATCGGAGCCACCCAGGCGCCCTGCAGCAGCCACTTCGAATGTTATTGGGTATGTTCGTCGTAAGGCCCAAGGGCAGGGCAGCTTGTATTACCGCCTGAACCTGGGCAGATCCCGCTCTTGCTGTAGCCCCTCCAGGAGTCCATCCTGATATAAACCCACAAACAAATAGGGGAGAAAGGAAAACTCTTTCTTATAGGAGAAAACCAACTGAAAATGTAGAAGAAGTGATGGAATTGAAAAATCACCATTTGGCAAGAATCATCAATTGATACCAAAACTAAAACCAGTGGGAGAAAGTTTGAGGAGTAACAGATGATTTACATAGTCTCAAAGTTATCTTCCCATGAGATACTTCTCAATGACAAAGGGGAAAACGGTAAGTGCAGTAGAAAGGCTGGACACGCACCACCTTGACTGAGTGATGAAAGTTAACATCACCAGGGCACCTGGGTGGTTCAGTCGGTTAAGCGTCCGCTTTCGGCTCAGGTCATGATCCCAGGGTCCTGGGATGGAGTTCCGCATCGGGGTCCCTGCTCAGTGGGGAGTCTGCTTCTCCCTCTCCCTTTGCTGCTCCCCCTGCTTGTGCTCTCTCTCTCAAATAAATAAATAAAATCTTAAAAAAAAAAAAAGAAAGGAAGTTAACATCACCAATCATGGGACATATTAATATGATGTTCCTCTTCATCAGTTTTATGGTATTCTGACCTAAAGTATTCAACCTGAATTTAATCTTGAGGAAATATCAGGCAAACCCAAACAGAGGGATATTCTGTTTGTGTGTGAATTGTGTCCGCCCCAAAGATACGTTGAAATCCTAATCCCTCAGAATGTGACCTTATTTGGAAACGGGGTCATTGCAGATGTAAGTAGTTAAGATGAGGAGAAAAAACACAATAAGAAGAGGAAAAACAGGGGCATAGACATGTGAGGGGAGAATGTCCGTGACTAAGGAGGCAGAGAGCGAAGGGCTGCATCTGCAAGCCAAGGAGCACAAAGCACTGGTGGCCACCACCAGAAGCTGGGCGTGAGCAAGGAAGGATCCTTCCCCATGAGCTTAGAGGGTGCAAAGCCCTGGTGACACCTTGATTTTGAACTTCTAGACTCCAGAACTGTGGGATAATACATATGGTTGTTTAAGCCACCCAGTTTGTGGTAATTTATTACAACAGTCTTAGGAAATGAATACATCCGTGCTTGTCAAAAGGTCAATGTCATGAAACACAGATGAAAAGACTGAGGACTTTTCCAGATTCAAGGAAATTAAAGAGATGCGACTACTCAGCATAACCCATGATATGGGATTTTCTGTTGTCCTAAAGGACATTATTGAAACCACTGATCAAATCTGAATAAGGTCTTTAGAGTGGATGATAGTATTGTTAATTTCTTGATTTTGATAGTGGTACTGTAGTTATTTAAGAGAAGTTCCTTTTTTTAAAGACATATTCATTAATTAATGATGATAGGGATAAAGAAACATCATGCCTGCAACTGACTTTCAAATGGTTTAGAAATTCCATCAAATTATTTTGGGGGTATTGATAAACTGATTCTAAAATTTAAGGCAAAAGACCCAGAATAGGCAACACAATACTGAAGAAGCAGCACAAAGTGAGAGGATTGACACTACACGACTTTAAGATTTACTATAAAGCTACAGAAATTAAGACAGTGTGGTTTGTGAAAGAATAGACTGACAGGTCAGGGGAGCACAACAGAGAGCCCAGAAACAGGCCCATGCAAATAGAGTCGACTGATCTTTGGCAAAGGAGTGAAGGCAATACAACAGAGGAATGAATGGTGTTGGAATAAGTGGACTTCCACATGGGAACAAAATGAATCTAGACACAGACCTCACACTCTTCACAAAAAGTAACTCAAAATGCATCATAGACCTAAAGGTAACATGCAAAATTATAAAATGCCTAGAAGAAAACATAGGAAAAAATCTTGGGTTTGGTGATGAGTTTTTTAGGTACAATATTAAAAGCATGATCAATGAAAGAAAAATTTAAGTTGGACTTTATTAAAATAAAAAACCTCTGCCCTGCAAAACACACTGTTAAGAGAATGAAAGGATAAGTCATACATTCGGAGAAAATATATGTAAGTCACATGTATAGTAAAGGACTTTTATCCACAATATAGAAATAACTTTTTTTTTTCCCCAGAGAGAGTGCGAGCTGGGGGAAAGGCAGAGGGAGAGAGAGAGAGAGAGAGAAGAGAGAGAATCTTAAGCAGACTCCACGCTCAGTGCAGAGCCCAACGCAGGGCTCGATCTCATGATCCTGAGATCATGACCTGAGCTGAAACCAAGAGTTGAATGTTTAACCGACTGAGCCACCCAGGCACCCCTAGAAAGAACTCTTAAAACTCATCAATAAGAAAACCACCCAATTAAAAAAGGGGCAAAGTATCTGGGCAGACACCTCACTGATGAATGTGCTCAACATCATATATTACTAGGGTATCACAAATTCAAGCAACAATGATGTACTGCTACATTAGAAGGGTTAAAATCCCCAAAACTGATAATAGCAAACACTGACAAGGATGTGGAGCGGTAGGAACTCTCATTCATTGTTGGTTGGGAATGTGAATGGCACTTTGCATTGCTACTTCCACCTCAGAAGACAGTTTGGCAATTTCCTACAAAGTTAAACACAGTGTTACCATATGATCCAGCAATCACACTTGTCAGTATTTACTTAAATAAGTCGAAAACTTATGTCCACACAAAACCTGCACACAGATGTCTATAGCAGCTTTATTCATAATTGCCCCAAACGGAAAGCAACCCAAGATGCCCTTCAACAGGTGAATGAACAAATTGGTGTATCATTTTCATCTGTACAATGGGGTGTTATTTTAACAATATAAAGAAATGAGCTGTCAAACCACAAAAAGACATACAGGAACTTTGAAAGAAGGCAATCTGAGAAGGCTACATACTACATGTTTTCAATTATATGGCATTCTGGAAAAAGCAAACTGTAAAGACAGTAAAAAGATCAATGGTTGCCAGGGGCTCAGATAAGGGGGAAAGGATGAATAGAGGATTTTTAGGGCAGTGCAACTATTCCAGTGACACTCTAATGGTGGATACATGACATTATGCATTTATCAAGACCCATAGAATGTACAACACAAAGAGTGAACCCTAATGTGAATTATGGACTTTGGTTAATAACGTGTCAATATTGGTTCTCTAATTGTAACAAATGTACCGCAGTAACGTAAGAAGTTAATAATAGGGAAAAATGTGTGGGAGAGAGAGAATATGGGAACTCTTTGTACAATCCGCTCAATTTTTCTGTAAACCTAAAACCATTTTAAAAAAATAAAGTCTACAAGGCACCTGTGTGGCTCAGCCAGTTAATCATCTGCCTTCAGCTCAGGTCATAATCTCAGGGTCCTGGGATCAAGCCCTGCATTGGGCTCCCTGCTCAGCGGGAAGCCTGCTTCTACCTCTCCCTCTGCTATTCCCCCTGCTTGTGCTCTTTTGCTCTCTCTCTTAAATAAATAAATAAAATATTAAAAAAAAATGAAGTCTATCAATTAGAAATTATTACTCAATTTAATGAATTTTAAATAGTAAATTTTTAATTTTAAGTTTTTGTCTCAATGTTTGCCAGTCAAAATTTCTAAAGCTAAGTATACAAGACATTTGTTTTATTTTTTATTTATAAAAGTAAATAATTTTTTTATTTCAAGATTTTATTTAAATTCTAGTTAGTTGGGGCGCCTGGGTGGCTCAGTCGTTAAGCGTCTGCCTCCGGATCAGTCATGGTCCCAGGGTCCTGGGATCGAGCCCTGCATCAGGCTCCCTGCTCAGTAGGAAGTCTGCTTCTCCCTCTCCCACTCCCCCTGCTTGTGTTCCCTCTCTTGCTGTGTCTCTGTCAAATAAATAAATAAAATCTTTAAAAAAATAAATAAATAAATTCTAGTTAGTTAATATATACGGTAAAATTGCCTCCAGCAACGTGTCTAGTAAGAAGTTGCTGTGGCCAAGGTCAAAGAGGATGCTGCCTGTGTTCTCCTCTAGGATTTTGATGGTTTCCTGTCTCACATTTAGGTCTTTCATCCATTTTGAATTTGTTTTTGTGTATGGTGTAAGAAAGTGGTCCAGTTTCATTCTTCTGCATGTGGCTGTCCAGTTTTCTCAACACCATTTGTTGAAGAGACTGTCTTTTTCCCATTGGATATTCTTTCCTGCTTTGTTGAAGATTAGTTGACCATAGAGTTGTGGGTCCATTTCCAGGTTTTCTATTCTGTTCCACTGATCTATGTGTCTGTTTCTGTGCCAGTACCATACTGTCCTGATGACTATAGCTTTGTAATCTAGCTTAAAACCTGGAATCATGATGCCTCCAGCTTTTTTTTTTTTTCTTTTTCAAGGTTGCTTTGGCTATTTGGCATCTTTTGTGGCTCCATGCAAATTTTAGGATTGTTTGTTCTAGCTCTGTAAAAACTGCTGGTGGTATTTTGATAGGAATTGCATTAAATGCCTAGATTGCTTTGGGTAGTATGGACATTTTAACATTTTGTTCTTCCAATCCATGAGCATGGAACGTTTTTCCATTTCTTTGTGTCTTCCTCAATTTCTTTCATGAGTATTCTATAGCTTTCTGAGTACAGATCCTTTGCCTCTTTGGTTAGGTTTATTCCGAGGTATCTTATGGTTTTTGGTGCAATTGTAAATGGGATGGATTCATTGATTTCTTTTTTGGCTGCTTCATTATTGGTGTATAGAAATGCAACAGATTTCTGTATATTGATTTTGTATCCTGCAACTTTGCTGAATTTGTGTATCAGTTCTAGTAATTTTTTGGTGGAGTCTTTTGGGTTTTCTACATAGAGTATAATGTCATCTGCGAATAGTGAAAATTTGACTTCTTCCTTGCTGATTTGGATGCCTTTTATTTCTTTTTGTTGTCTGACTGCTGAGGCTAGGACTTCCAGTACTATGTTAAATAGTAATGGTGAGAGTGGATATTCCTGTCTTGTTCCTGACCATAGAGGAGAACCTCTCAGCCTTTCCCCATTGAAGATGAAATTAGCTATGGGTCTTTCACGGATGGCCTTTATGATGCTGAGGTGTGTTTCATCTATGCCTACTTTGTTGGGGGTTTTTATCAAGAATGGATGCTGTATTTTGTCAAATGCTTTTTCTGCATCTATTGAGAGGATCATATGGTTCTTGTCCTTTCCTTTATTAGTGTGGTGTATCACGTTCATTGATTTGCAAATATTGAACCATCCCTGCAGCCCAGGAATGAATCCCACTTGAATGTGGTGAATAATTCTTTTAATATACTGTTGGACTCAATTTGCTACTATCTTGTTGAGAATTTTTGCATCCATGTTCAACAGGGATGTTGACCTGTAATGTTCCTTTTTAGTGGGGTCTTTGTCTGGTTTTGAAATAAAGGTAGGGGCACCTGGGTGGCTCAGTCGGTTAAGCATCTGCCTTTGGCTCAGGTCATGATCCCAGAGTCCTGGGATCGAGCTCCACATCAGGCTCCCTGCTCAGCAGAGAGTCTGCTTTCCCTCTCCCCCTGCTCATGTGCTCGTGCTCTTTCTCTCTCTCTAATAAATAAATAAAATCTTTTTAAAAAGATGAAATAAAGGTAATGCTGGCTTCATAGAATGAATTTGTAAGTTTTCCTTTCATTTCACTTTTTTGGAACAGTTTGAGAAGAAAGTATATTGCAATACAGGCCTACCTCAAGGAACAAGAAAAGTCTCGGATATACAACCTTACTTTACACCTAAGGGAGCTAGAAAACAAACATCAAATAAAGCCTAAAGCCAGCAGAAGAAGGGAAATAATAAAGAATAAAGGTCAGAAATGAATGATATAGAAACAAACAAAAATGGTTCTCCATTCCCTCACTTTCAATCTGCAGTTGTCTTTAGGTCTAAAATGAGTCTCCTGTAAGTAGCATATAGATTGGCCTTGTTTGTTTTTCTTATCCATTTTGATACCCTGTCTTTTGTTGGGAGCATTTAGTCCATTTACATTCAGAGTATTACTGATAGCTATGAATTTTGTTCCATTGTGTTGTTACCTGTAAAGTTGTTTTTTCTGGTGATATTCTAGTGTAGTTCCTTTCCAGTCTTTGTTGCTTTGGTCTTTTTTTCCCCACTTAAGGTGTCCCCTTGAATATTTCTTGCAGGTCTGGTTTAGTAGTCATGAACTCCTTTAGTTTTTGTTTGTCTGGGAAACTCTTTATCTCTCCTTCTATTCTGAATGACAGTCTTGCTAGATAAAGTATTCTTGGCTGCATATTTCCCCCTTTCAACATGTTGAATATATCATGCCACTCTCTTCTGGCCTGTCAAGTTTCTGTGGACAGATCTGCTGCAAACCTGATCTGTCTTCACCACTTGTAGGTTAAGGACATTTTTTTCCCTTGCTGTTTTCAGGATTCCTTCCTTGCCTGCATATTTTGTGAATTTGACTATGATACGTCTTGGTGATAGTGAGCTTTTGTTGAATTTAATGGGACTTCTCTGTGCCTCTTGGATCTTGATGTCTGTTTTCTTCCCTAGATTAGGGAAGTTTTCAGCTATAATTTGCTCAAATAAATCTTCTGTCCCTTTTTCTCTCTCTTCTATTCTGGGACTCCTATGATATGAATGTGATTACACTTTATGTAGTCACTGAGTTCCCCAAGTCTACATTTGTGATCTGATACCTTTCTTTCCCTCTTCTTTTCAGCTTCACTATTTTTGATAATTTTATCTTCTAGATCACTGATTTGTTCCTCTGCTTTATTAATTCTCATTGTCATGGCATCCATTCAGATTTGTATTTCAATTATAGCATTTTTAATTCTGGCCTTACTAGTTTTTAGTTCTTTTATCTCTGTAGTAAGGGATTCTCTAGTGTCTTCTATCCTTTTTTCAAGCCCAGCTAATATCCTTATAGTTTTTGTTTTAAATTCTGGTTCAGGCATCTTACTTATATCTGTATTGATTAAATACCTGTTAACTCCTTCCTGTTCTTTCTTTAGGGGTGAATTCCTCCATCTTAGCATTTTGTCTAGGTCACTGTTTTTTTGTGTGATTGTTGGAAAGCCTGTTATATTCCTGCTCCTGAAAGTAATGGCTATATTAAGAAGAGGTCCAAAAAAAAAAAAAAAGAAAAGAAAGAAAAGAAAAAACAATCTAGATCCTATTTCCTCTAGTGCTGAAGCTTTGCAGCACTCTGACTTGGTGTGAGCGAGGGGTTTGTGCCGGTATTCTGGGGGAGGGGCCTGCTGCGCTGATTCTCGGGGGGACTTGCCCTATTGGAAATGTGCCTGTGGGGTGCCAAGGGGTGGGGCTCGGTTTAAGCAGCTCTGGTCTCCACTGGGGAATGCTGTGTGGCTCACTGAAGTCTGTCAGTGTTAACGGGTTGGGGGTCGGGGGGAGTGGCGTTGCTCTGCTCTCTCACCCCAGAGGGCAAAGTTCCTGCCACCACTCTTCAGGAAGCCTTCACAGAAGAGTAAACAGTCACCCTTCTTGTGTCCCCAGCTTCTATCAGATACCTGCCTTCATCCTGTCTGAGCCATCTATTTGCCAGGTGGCACAGTACTCCTGTGTTTTATCTCAGGCACACAGCTGGGTTTCAAAACCCCAAATTTTAGGAACCTGGCCTGGTGTGGACCCATTCTGATCCTCTGGGGGAGGATCTTGCCTCGCTTTTGCTGTTTGCCACTCTGTCCCAGAAAAGCAGTCACACTACTGGGCAGCATTTCAGAGTTTATAACAAAGCACAGCATAAAGCTGGTACTAAGGTTTGCTACCCTGTGCTGGTGTCCCTGTTCCTGTGCTTGGGAACAGGGTAGCATGTTGGAGCCACCAGTTCTTTAGTCCCCCGAGAGGCCGTGCCACTCCAAGAAGGGGCACTGTCTCTCCTCATATAACCCAGGGGGTGCTCAGAGCATGCTGTCTGCTCCTGGGCCTCCACCCTCCTTCCCCACAGGAGCACTGCTATGCCCACCAGGCATGACCCTGGTGTTGGCGTGGACTTTAAAACTTCAGACTTTGGGCTCTGCTGCTTGTAAAAACCTTGCGATAATCAGCTGCTCTAGTTTTCCCAGTCAGTGGTTTTGGGGAAATGTTTCTCTTGTGTAATCCCCTGCACACCACTTTCTCTCTGTTTCTCTCTCTCTCTCTATCTCTCCTCTCTCTGAGATCAAGGCTCCCTCCCCTCCACAGCACCTGTGATTCTTTTCTCCTTGGAATCACATTTCTGCACCTTCTACCTTCCGTGATGTGGCTTCTTTTCTCTCTCTAGTTCTGCAATTTGTTCTCTCAACATACAGATCAATTTCTTGGGTGTTTGGAATGACTTGATATTTATCTAGCTGTGCTTGGGGGATGAGGCAAGCCTAGGGTCCCCCTACTGCTCTGCCATCTTAACTCCTCCCCCAAGTATACAAGACATTTAAATGCTTTAACTTTAAAATAATTTTTTGTAAGTTTGTAGCATTTATACTTCTTTTTTTTAAAGATTTTAAGATTTTATTTATTTATTTGAGAGAGAGAATGAGAGAGAGAGAGCACAAGAGGGGGGAGAGGGAGAAGCAGACTCCCCACTGAGCAGGGAGCCCGATGTGGGACTCGATCCCAGGACCCCGGGATCATGACCTGAGCCGAAGGCAGTCACTCAACCAACTGAGCCACCCAGGCACCCAGCATTTATACTTCTGAAGTTAATGAAGTTTAAATCTGCATTAAGAATCTTTCTATCAATGGCTAAAATTAACAAGTCAGGAAATGACAGATGTTGGCGGGGATGCAGAGAAAGGGGAACCCTCCTACACTGTTGGTGGGAATGCAAGCTGGTGCAGCCACTCTGGAAAACAGTATGGAGGTTCCTCAAAAAGTTGAAAATAGAGCTACCATATGATCCAGCAATTGCACTACTGGGTATTTACCCCAAAGATACAAAAGTAGGGACCCGAAAGGCTACGTGCACCCCGATGTTTATAGCAGCAATGTCCACAATAGCCAAACTGTGGAAAGAGCCAAGATGTCCATCAACAGATGAATGGATAAAGAAGGTGTGGTATATATATACAATGGAATATTATGCAGCCATCAAAAGGAATGAGATCTTGCCATTTGCAACGACGTGGATGGAACTGGAGGGTATTATGCTGAGCGAAATAAGTCAAACAGAGAAAGACATGTATCATATGACCTCACTGATATGAGGAATTCTTAATCTCAGGAAACAAACTGAGGGTTGCTGGAGTGGGGGGTGGGGTGGGAGGGATGGGGTGACTGGGTGATGGACACTGGGGAGGGTATGTGTTCTGGTAAGCGCTGTGAATTGTGCAAGACTGTTGAATCTCAGATCTGTACCTCTGAAAGAAATAATGCAATATATGTTAAGAAAGAAAAAAAGAAGAAGAAGAATGTAGCAGGAGGGGAAGAATGAAGGGGGGGAAATTGGAGGGGGAGAAGAACCATGAGAAACGATGGACTCTGAAAAACAAACTGAGGGTTCTAGAGGGGAGGGGGGTGGGAGGATGGGTTAGCCTGGTGATGGGTATTGAGGAGGGCACGTTCTGCATGGAGCACTGGGTGTTATGCACAAACAATGAATCATGGAACACTATATCTAAAACTAATGATGTAATGTATGGGGATTAAATAACAATAAAAAAATTAAAAAAAAAAAGAATCTATCTAGAATGTTAATATTTGTGAAAGCTGAGTGATTTGGAATTATATGGTAATTCCTTAACTATTCTTTCAACTCTTCTATATCTGAAATTATGTCAAAAGAAAAAAGAAAAAGAAAAACAAAACAAAACCCAAACCCAAAACCTTGTAGTCTTCTGAGTTACTGAGTTAATAGATCACAGCCCAAATTGATTTGTGTTCCTTCTGAAAATCAAGCTTTGTTCCTCTTTCCTCATGGTGGCTGGTGTAAATTACAACATGCACTACTCACTTTAGAAGATCTATCCCAACAAACCCTAGAGGCTTTACCTGTGTGGCAGTCTTCTGAATGTTGTCAGGGCTTATTTCCCATCCTCTGGCATGCAGGTGCCTTACTAAGGCACCTACTTGCTAGCCAGCTCCCTCAGGCCCACCAGGTCCAATTAGTATGATGAAAATATGAAATGGATCAGCTTGGCCTTCTGGGGGTCCAGATGCAGGAGAGCTGACATAGGCCGAGGCAGTCCGGTAAAGGTGTACTGTCATCCCTGCCAGGAGGGGCAGAAGAGGACAGGGAAAGCACTGGCTAGGTCAGTGGTGGTATAGCAGGGCCAGAGCTGTGTTGATTTGCTCCAGTAAAAATACCACCTCTGCAACCTCGCTGTGATTCACCTCACCGCTTGATTACTTTGTGATAATCTGCACGTATTCTCCGTGACCCAGCTGACTCATGCACTCACTAAATAGGTAAGCTAATTGTGGATATGGTAGCAATCGCCACCCTGCATCTTCAGGTCTTTGGTGGTGGCACTAAGCTCTCAGGAGAGCAGAGAAAAACATTTATAGGAGGCTGGCACACTGTAGGAGCTTGATAAATGGTAGCCGTCCCATCATCATCATCATCACCATCATCATCACGGTTGTTGTTGTCATTATTGTTTCAGCCAGACCAGGGGCAAAACTTACATTACCATTTCCCTTTGTAAAGTACCAAATTTCTTTGATCACCGATCCTAAAAGCACATTGTTTCATGCTTGAACATCTCTGAAATTAGGGTATGAAAACAGTTGATGGTATGTTTTGCTGTCCAGTGGGATTAAGATTGGGTCTGTTCACAGAGAATTTCTTTTTGCTTCTGCCAGTTTCTTGGAGGCAGAGATAGTTTACCTGAAGCCAGTGAAACTAAAGCTTCAGCGTCCCTCCTTTGTGCATCTCTTCTGAAGCCCTGCAAGGGGTCCTAGTCACAACTTCATATGATCATATGTTTTTGTAAAATTTGTAAGAATAAGTTATTCTTATTCTCTGTAAGTTATTATGCTCTGTATTCATTTTCTTAAAGATGGCCCCAAATTATATAAGCTTTGGGCTCTGCCCTGCCAGGGAACCCAATAATATGAGACCACTTTAGGTGAAATTCTCTGAGGTTTTTGAACTGCACGAGTAGTCCCACAGCCTGCATGAGAACCAACTTGTGGTTCAAATGGTTAGGGAAGAACTTTCCCTCTCTCCCCCCAGTGGCAAAGCTGAAACATGCAACTTCCCTTGCTACCCTACTCTGCATGTTCCTTTCCTGCTATCTCTGTTCTGTAAATTTCTCATTTACTCCTCTACTAAGGCCTTTAGTGTCTCAGCTGAATCTGGCGTCTCCTAGTAGATTTCCATTTGAAGTGGTTTTATTTCCTAGTGTTACATCCAGTGATGGTACATCTTATAATCAGTGATGCCTTAAGTTTCATGCACATAGTATATAATGGGGCCCTCGGGCTGGGACCAGCTGAGACAAGTAGGCTAGCCTATGGAGTTGGACCACACTACCCTCTGGATGTCCCTCTTATACTCTGGGGAGACTAGCCCACAGTTACTACTGATAATTCAGGAGTTGCTTAAAACTTAGGAGATATTTAGGAACTTTGAAACAGATGCCTGGTCACATGCCCAGCTGGCATGCGGCTGAGGACAGAACACAAATTCAGTCCAAATATGGAGATCATATATGTCTGAGGGACTGAAATGGTTGGGGGTGAGTCCTAATGAAGCTGGATTGAGGGAGAGTCTATGGAACCTTGAGATAAAATCCCTACAAGGGAGAGAAGAGACTGGCAGAATGATTCAGTTGAGGAAGAGGGGGCTAGAGGTGAGATCTTGTGGCCAATTTTGACTCAGCTTACCCCTTCCAGGGCTTGTGTGGTAGGGGGTCAAGGAAAGGAGAGGGATGTGGCATGAAACAAAAGATTTAGTCACAGGAGGCTTAAGAGCTCTGCCAGAGGAACTCCTTCCAAAAGAGCTGGTTGTGAGAAGCAGTTCTGTGGAGTGGAAGGATTACTTGAGCCATGGGGGATGCTTGTGAAACTGTTGGAATGGTGGCCATTCTACTTACACCTGCCTAGGATACTCTGGGATACCCACCAGCCAAGCATTTCACATATATCTGAGGAGGTGGAAGCAGGACTGCCCACAAATAAGCTTGCAAACACCTCAGTAGTTCTCACCAACTATACATCCCGCCCACCTCTATGCAACCTTTATCTGCTCTGTCCAAACAGTAGCCACCAGCCATATGCAGCTATTGAACTCTTAAAATATGGCTAGTGTGACTGAAGTAATGAATTTTAAAGGTTATTTAATTTTAATTAAAAAATTAAAAATAAAAGCAGTATAAAATATTTGTCCTGTAAAACAAGAAAAATTTGAAAAGTGTTTTTTTTTGATGTTTATAGAGTTGATTTTCAAACATATGCAATTACTTTCTTAAACGTGATGCTAATAACATCGAGTGGACATAAGAGTTAGTGAATTTATTTAACTTGGACAAGTGTGGTTTTGAAACCAATA
Organism: Phoca vitulina; assembly: GCF_004348235.1. NCBI lineage: Eukaryota > Metazoa > Chordata > Mammalia > Carnivora > Phocidae > Phoca > Phoca vitulina. The sequence continues at coordinate 22,973,250 of NW_022589713.1, forward strand.
TGCTTTTGCTTCAAAGCCAATAAACTCTTCCAAAAAAGATGAACCAGTTTTGTTAATATAAATCAAAGGAAAAAATATAAACATCAAAGGAGGACAATTTTTTGGTCCTCAATTCGGTTATTGAAAAAATTTTAAGTATGTTTGGTATAACTTGGGTTTGTGAATCTACTTTTTCAACTATAAATTTTAAAATCTAAATATGGATCAAGTACTTCTGAAGAAAATTTAGCATCCAAATTGAGATGGAGTATAAGGGTAAACTATAAGCCTAATTAGAAGACCTAATACCAAAAAAAGAATCTAAAATATCTTATCAATAATTTTAAAATGTCAATTATATGCTGAAATGATAGGATTTAGAATATATTGAGATAAGTAAAATGTATTATTAAAATTAGTTTCACTTGTTTTCCTCTGACACTTTTAAAAATGTAGCTATTAGAAAATTTAAAATTAGGTACATGGGTTGGATTCTATTTCTATTGGACAGTGATGATCTAGATTCTTTAAAGGCAGGTCTACATTTCGTACTTCTCCACATCCTTGGCACCTAGCATGGTGTTGATGTGGAATGGGGGCTGTATAACTGTTTTTTGAGGAAGAGGATTTAATCTTGGAGAGGAGAGAGTTTTCCACCACTGAGCACAAAGGTGAACTGCTAAGATTGAATTCCCCAGATAATACATAAAACCACAATTTCACTTCCCCAGACAGTTGTTACCCTACATGTTTCTCTTGCCTCTTTTCTCTTGGTCACTAGTAGCTAAATGATGAGGTGCTTAACCTACCACTGGTCTGTTGATTCCTGCCCTTTTGTTTCCCTCTCAAAGTACCCATAGCAATACTGACATAAAGGGAATTGGTGACATCTTGTCTTAATTATCTAGTCAGGTTTGCCAAGTAGGCTTTTTTTTTTTTTAAGATTAATTTATTTATTTGAGAGAGAGAGAGAGAGAGTGAGCGGTGGGGAGGGGCAGAGGGAGAGGGAGAGGGAGAGAGAATCCCAAATAGCTCCGTGCTAAGCACAGAGCCAGAGGCGGGGCTTGATCTCACAACCCCAAGAATATGACCTCAGCTGAAATCAAGAGTCAGACTTAACCAATTGCACCACCCAGGCACCCCTGCCAACTAGGCTTTTTAATTAAAAATTGTGAACCTTATTTAGGTAGGTCATCAATAAGAACTTTAGCTATAGAAACAAAATGAAACAACAATAAAAAAGCCAAAGTACCTATGGCTTGTCCAGAGAAATTCAGGAGTTTGTAGCTTATCCACTTTGCAAAGTCCATTCTCCTAAGATGCAACATATCTTTTGTGTTCAATCCCCAAATTACACTGAAAGCTTGACTCCCTATGGTGTGAATGGTCTTTCACTCTCAGGAGGAGAAGGAGAAAATGGACGATTTTCTCTTGGGCATGACAGGGAAAGTTGGGTTTTCTGTTGACTTTGCAGCACAGCACATCTATGTTGGGATCTTCTCCAGTTCCTGCTCAACCTATTGTTCAAAATAACTGGTCTATATGATCCAATTAAGCCAGTCACTTCAGCTGAGAAAATAGTATGCTTTCTTCACTCAACTAGCAGATTAATTTCTTGAACGTGATTGGACCTGCTGTGCTGTTGTGTCAGGAGACTGAGTTTTCAATCAAGACTGAGCAAGAACATGGCCTGGGTTACCCCTTCCCTTTCTTGTGATATCCAAGCTAAAAATGCTGGACAAATCTTCATGAATCACTTGAGGTCAGAAAACTATATAGGATATGAGTATGGAGTGCTTCTGACTGATTATGATTAGGGCTGCCTGATAATTTTTTTTAAAGATTTTATTTATTTTTTAAAAAATTTTATTTATTTACTTGTTTGTTTATTTATTTTAGAGAGAGAGAACATGAGTGGGAGGGGAGGGGCAGAGGGAGAGGGAGAGAGAGAGAGAGAATCTCTCAAGCAGACTCCAGGTTGAGCATGGAGTCCAAAGCAGGGCTTGACCCCATGACCCTGAGATCATGACCTGAGCAGAACCAAGAGCCAGACGCTTAATTGACTGAGCCACCCAGGTGCCCCACCTGGTAATTTTTTAGTAGAAGTATGTCTGATGTAATATGTGGGACATATTTCTACTAAAAAATTATTCATTGTTTATCTGAAATTCAAATTTACCTGGTCATCCTGTATTTTATTTAAGTCCAGCAACCCTAGATAAGATGCCAGAATTGCCCCAAAAAGGCACCATCCTCTTTTGCCATTTATCAAAACAAAAAAGATGATGTAAGAGTTTATGAAAGAGTATCTGTGTTACAATAGCATCAAAACAATAACATAGCTAGGAATAAATTTAACCAGGGAAGTAAAAGGTCTCTACACTGAAAACGTTGACAAAAGAATCAAAGACATAAATACATCAAAAGGTATCCCATGCTCATGGATTGGAAGAATTCATACTGTTAAAATGTCTATACTACACAAGGCCATCCATAGATTCAGTGTAATTCTTATCATGATTCCAATGATATTTTTTACAGAAGCAGAAAAAAAAAATCCTAAAATTTATATGGAACAACAAAAGGCTCTGCACAGCCAAAGCAATTCTGAGAAAGAACAAGCAGGAGGCATCACACTTCCTAATTTGAGGCCATATTATAAAACTATAGTAATGAAAACAGTATGGTATTGGCATAAAACACACACACAGACCAATGGAACAGAATTTAGAGACCAGAAGTGAACCCATGCATATACAATTGATTAATATTTGACAAGAGAGCCAAGAATACTCAATGGGGAAGACACAATCTCTTCAATAAATGGTGCTGGGAAAACTGGATATTCGTGTAAGAATGAAACTAGACCCATTTCTTAAATCCACTTACAAAAATTAACGTGAAATGGATTTAAGACTTAAATGTAAGACTGAAAACTATAAAACTCCTAGAAGAAAACGTAGGGAAGAAGCTCCTTGACATGGGTCTTGGCAATGACTTTTGGATAGGACACTTAAAGCACAAGCAAAAAATTAAAAAATAAATAAGTGGGACTCCATCAAACTAAAAAGCTTCTGCACAGCAAAGGAAATCATCAACAAAAGGAAAGACAACTTACTGAATGGGAAAAAAAAAAATTTGTAAACCATGTATCTGGTAAGAGGTTAATATTCACATTATATAAAGAGCTCACACAACTCAATAGCAAAAAACAAATAGTTCAACTAAAATTGGGCAAAACTGGGGCTCCCAGTCTTTCAAGGCCATCACTTCCCAATGCCCTTTGACCCTGCCGAGGATCACGGACAGGACATAGAGTGCTGTACTCTGGCATGGGAATGGGGGAGGCTGTGGCAGCATCAGCCTTGGGGTTCCAGGCCCCTGTCCTACAGATACTCAGCACGCAGTGGCTCATTTCCAGTGACCCAGCACCATATCCCACCAGCACTTCAAGAAGATGCCTCAAGAAGAACAGGCATTTGGTTTAACAGTCAAGATGTCAACTGGCCAGACAAAGGCATATCCAAGGAGAGATCATATCTGCTTTCTAATCTACTTGAAGACTTCTTGTCCTGATGGCGGACCGTATCAGCCCTGGCACTCCCACCTCAGTGTTCCTGGGGACAGAGCACCCTTTCTCTCTAAGGAAGGACCTCACTTTGGAGATAAGACCACTCAGTGAAAAGTCCCTGCTCACAAACTGCAAAACGTTAGATTTGTAAGGGTAATAGGTCAGCTGTAGTCATCATGCCCCACCAGCTGATGGTGATGTGTATGTGTTATTGCTTCATCACATAGAATATGAAACAGGTGACTTTGCTTTCCTGAGGAGTAATATCAAATCTCCATTATTGCTTGACTTACTCTTGCCTTTTTTTTTTTTAAGTTTTATTTATTTAAGTAATCTCTACACCCAATGTGGGGCTTGAACTTATGACCCCTGAGATCAAGAGTCACAAGCTCTTCCAACTGAGCCAGCCAGGTGCCCCATTCTTGCCTCTTGAGAAGAAAATCCTCTTATTATGGCTGCTGCTGGCACCCTTACGCTGGCATCACCCGTTCCTCAAAGGGCCCCTGCAAATTCATTTGTAATAATTGGTAAACTTGAATCTTATGCTAACAGATTGGGATCACATAGCTCTGTGCAGATAGAGTACTAACAATTAGTTTCCCTTCTAGAAATGTTAAAATCATTCATTTCTTTATCTTTAATAGCCAAAGTACTATGTTGATTTCTGCATTTTTTTAAAAAAAATGTGTTTTTTAGAGAGAGAGAGAGAGAGAGAGAACACACCTGTGTGTACACATTAGTGGGGGGAGGGGCAGAGGGAGAGGGAGGGAGAGAATCTTAAGCAGGCTCCACGCCCAGTGTGGAGCCCGACTTGGGGCTCCATCTCATGACCCTGAGATCATGACCTGAGCTGAAATCAAGAGTCAGACTCTTAACCAACTGAGCCACCCAGGCACCCCGATTTCTGCAGTTAAAAAAATATATATATTCAACCTTGGAAGCAGTGTAAATATCTGATAATAACTAAATTAGCAAATTACAATTTAAAAAAATAGGCAAAAGTCCTGAATAGACATTTTTCCAAAGAAAATAGATGAGGGGCCAACAGGTTCATGAAATGATACTCAACATCATTAATTGTTAAGGAAACCACAATAAGATATCACCTCACACCTGTTAGAATGGCTAGCATCAAAAAGACGAAATAAATGTTGGCGAGGATGCGGAGGAAAGGGAACCCTTGTGCACTGCTGGTGGGAATGCAAACTGGTGCAGCCACCATGGAAAACAGAATGGAAGTTCCTCAAAAAGTTAAAAATAGAACTACCATATGATCCTGCAAAACCCCTTCTGGGACAATATTTGAAGGAAATGAAAACACTATGTCAAGGAGATCTCTGCACCCCCATATCCATAGCAGCATTAGTTACAATAGTCAAGACACAGAAGCAGCCTAAGTGTCCTTGGACAGATGCATGGATAAAGAAGTTGGGATATATACAGATACACACACACATATACCCAGAGGAATATTATTTAGCCATAAAAAGCAGGAAAGTCTGTCATTTGCAACAACATGGGTGGACCTTAAGGGCATTATGCTAAGTGAAATGAGGCACACAAAGAAAAACAATGTATGATCTCAGTTGTTTGTGGAATCCTAGAAAACAAACGCCTAGAAAAAGAGATCGGGTCTATGGTTAGCAGAGGTGGGAGGGGGTGGATTGGAGGAAGGTGGTCAAAAGATACAAACTTCCAGTTGGAAGATAAGTAAGTACCAGGGATGTCTCACACAGCCTGATGACTGACTGCCTCTAACACTGCTGTCTGGTACCTATGAAAGTTAAGAGAGGGGGCGCCTGGGTGGCTCAGTCGTTAAGTGTCTGCCTTCGGCTCAGGTCATGATCCTAGGGTCTTGGGATAGAGCCCCGCATCGGGCTCCCTGCTCCGCGGGAAGCCTGCTTCTCCCTCTCCCGCTCCCCCTGCTTGTGTTCCCTCTCTCGCTGTGTCTCTCTCTGTCAAATAAATAAATAAAATCTTTAAAAAAAAAAAAAAAGAAAGTTAAGAGAGTAAACCCCAAGAGTTCCCAGCACAAGGAAACAATGTATTTTTCTTTTTCTTTTTCTGTATCTAAAGGAGATGATGGATTGTAACTGATGGTGGTACTCATTATACACCTTAAACTTGCACAGTGCTGAACATCAATCACAGTTCAATACATCTGGGGGGAAAAAAAAGAATATCTGTGGGGTATTTAGAGATCATCAGAAACCAGCATGGGACTTACTTGATGATTCTTGAAATCCCACAGAGATTAGATCTGGATGTCTATTTCCGTGCCTTCTATAATAAACTGAATTCTATGAAGGGGTCCCGCGAACTGCAATGTGATGCTCTGCCTGTTTTGCTTTGTTTTTCCTTTTATGTGCACACTCAGGCTCCCCAGGGAGACAGTAAGCCCACCGGGGCGGAAACTGTCTCCTGTTTACTGCTGTCCTCAAAGTCCAGCAAACTGTCTGGGCGCCAGGAGGTGCTCAGAAGTGCTGTGGATGACAGTGAAGGTGAGTTTGCTCCCGGTCTGAAAGCCTAAGGACGGGCGTTCTAGCAGCCTCCCTGGGTGTTTACACTGTGCTCCAGGGAGGAGGCCGGAGGCCGGTGGCGTTACCTGGTCTGGAAACAGCGCGCCTGTGCTTCTGGAGGAGCCCCGTGGAAGCCCTTCTCTGGTCCGCTCCAGAGCAAATGTTCTGTCCTTGACACCAACAGGAGCAGTAAGCATCCCTGCCACCTGCCAGCGAGCTGCTGCCAGGGTGTGATTTTACCGGCTGTTGTAGGGGGAAGCCCGAGCTCAATAAGGCCCTGGCGGAATCAGGGGCCAGCAGCGCCTTTTCTTACCTGTTAATGAAGCCTCATTAGAAACAGCAAGACACCGTGCTGAGAACTGGAAGCCCCAGTCTGCCCTGGCTCTCCCTGCCAAAGGATGATTAACTTAATGATTTATGGCAGATGCTCTTTGAGATTAGGGGGCGGAGGAGACCGGGTGTGTGCGGCCCCGCGCAGCACGCTGTCCGGTGGAAACGCGGGAGGGTGTGCGGATCCGTTCTCCCCTCCGTGCAATAGCTGAAACAGCGTCCAGGTTCTGGAAAACGCATGGCCATTCAGACCCATAAGTACCTCCTTTTGACGGCTGACGTTTTGGGGCCCCCCAGCTGTGTTTAGGTTAGGGATTTAGGTCTTGGCTGGGGGGGGCAGAAAATTAACTGTAACAAGTAAGAAAGGAAAGAAACAGACCTCAGTTGGCCACTTATCTATTTTCTTTGGAAAAATGGCTATTCAGGCCTCAGTGCACCCAGCATAGCTCGCCCGTGCACGACGCCCTCTTCCAGGGAGGCCCTTGTACCCACTGCCTCCACGGAGGGCACCGGGGAGCGCGCAGCTGTGCAGGGATTGGTGCTTTGCAGAGATGTAGCATCAGGTGGTGCCTTGACTATTTCTGAGCCTCAGACCACAAACAGAATTATGTAAAGGTGTGGTGCAAGCTGTAAATAGCTGTCCTGCCCACATGACTTACTAATACAATCCCTTTGATCCTAGAAGCCAAAAAGGAAAGCCAGTTGGCGCGGTGTCAACCAGGAGACCCCACTTCTTGCCTTGCTTCTCTTTTAAGCGTTCTTAAGGGTAAAGAAGGTTTCTTTTGTTTATGTCGGCTTTGGCTCTTTGGAACCCCAGGGGTGGGGGGAGGGTGTCTTTGAATGTGCCCATATTGGACACATCCCCCTGTCTGGATTAGCCACTTAGGAGGACAGACTCGTGTGGATATTTTGGTCTGTAATTCTGTGTGGCAGGTGGACTAACAGAAGCTTGGGGGAAGAATTAAGAAATTAAGGCTGGGCTTTGTGTGTGTGGTTTTGGAGACACTGAGAGCCTGTGGTAGGACACAGGTGGTGGTTTCAGTTTTAATCAGAAGGCAGGGGAGTCTTGCCTGGGTCGGTGGCAGATTCACACACTATATTTGGCTGGGCTAGGCCCTGAGAAGGCTGGGGGAAGGATCCTGGAAAAAAGTTCTGAGGCTGCCAGTGGGGTAGGCAACCACAACCTAATTAATACCCCCTCCCCGATTTGAATTGAAGTACCGTTTAAACTGATTGAGAGATGCTCTGCCATCGCAGTGAGATGTGTGAGTCTGCACGAATATGCCTGTGCAGAGTGCATTAGAGAGATCTGAATGCTCTGTGATGCTTATGATCATGATATATTCAACAAAGCACCAGGCCAATCCACTGTCTAGCAAGAGTGTTGTTTTTGCCCCCAAACCGTGGCAATCTTACATGCCATGAACACAAGTCTTGCTTAAGCCGCATGTTTATGTCCATAAACCCAAGAGCAGCTGACCCTTGGATGACGAGGTAGATGGCGTCATGCTCAAGGACCCCTGCAGAAGCCATTAAGAATGGCTCTGGGAGCAAAAAGCCAGGCAGGTAAAACGATATCCATCTTCACCTGACAGTGGGTTGAACAAGGTGGGCAGACTGGAAGCCACACACAAAGCATTTATTTGGAGAGGGACAAGGAAGGTTGATCAAGCTACAGACTATTTAAATTAAGGCAGAAGGACCCTCTCCACTTCCAGGATGCTTTTCAGACTAAGCTGAATCAACCAGGGAATCCAGCTCAGGAGGGTAGGGTGGTGGTGGGAGTCTAGGCGATGTGGGGGAACTCCTCTAGGAACTTCACTGATCACTTGGTGAGGGAGGCAGCATTTTCTTCGTGAAAACAGAAGTTCCTTCATTCGCTGAAACAAACAAAAAACGCAAGTGAGAGAAGTTGTAGATGATGAAAATTAGTAAAGAGGTCATAGTGGGAGTACAGGAAAGGCAAGAGTCTCATGGAAAGAATTTGGCCTTTGGAACAAGGCAGTTTGGGTTTCAAACCCCTGTTCCATGGTTTTTAGCTGTGTGACCTTGGGCAAATGACTTCAGCTCTCTGAGGCTTTGTCTCCTGTCTATAAAATGGGGAGAATGATGTCATCCTGGCAGAGTTTTGGGGAGAAATGAAGATAAAGAACTTAAGACTGAGCTGTACCTAGTGGGCACTCACTAGTCGAGTTCTTATATTCTTGAAGGAAATTCAGCCTAACTCATTACTTTTTGTATATGTTTAAAACAATTTTATGTATATATTCAGATGTTCAAGGGCACGTGAAAAAATGAGCTTTGTTAGGAACATCTAGCTTTTATAATCAGCAGAAATCAATCCAATAAAAAGACAGTCGGAAAGGAGCTGGATGACATATTCTCTATTGGAAAAGAGGGAGGATTCCGTTGCTTCTATACGGTTCTCTTGCCTTCGAGAGAAAAATGTTACACAGCACCTTGGAGAAGCCAGGAGACCTGGGCTCCAGTCCCAGCTCTGCCTCCACCTCCCCGTGTGATCACAAACACATCCTTTTCTGCTCTGGGCTTTTGTATTCTCTCTGAAATTGAGGGGCTGGATTATGTAATCACTAAGTTGCCTCTCAGAGCTGATGTTCTATTCATTATTCAATGTATGTCTTGGAAGGGACTTTGGAGGGAAAAGTGAAGATACAGAATTATGGTAGACTAAAGCTTGGATTTCCTCAACAAGCTGGCAAGGAAGCAGAATCCCAAGACTTACACATATGCTCCTGGAATCCTTACCCATTAAAAAAAGACTGCGAATATACACATACCTGTGTGCACGTGCATACACGTACATATTCAGATATATATATGCCATTCCTACCCCTTGCTTCTCTCCACTATGGAGGCTGGAAAAGCTAAGTAACTTCTTTCCCAGCATCCCTTGCAGGGAGGTATGCTCATGTGAGCAGGTTATATGGTCAATGAGATGTAAGGGAAAATCCACTGGAGGCCTTCTCAACATGTTTTTCCTTCACTGATAAAAGAAGAGAGCTGCCTCCCTCTTCCCTCCCCTTCTTACCATGAATGAAGATATGAGTCTGGAGCTGTGGTAGGCATTTGGCAACCATGGGTAATGAAATGAAGACAAAAAGCCCATATATCAGGGATGGTATATCAGGAAGATGAAAGAGCTTGGGACCTTAATGAAATCATTGAGGGGCCTAGACCACTTTATTTCTGGAACTCTTAAATAAGCACGGTTTGTGCCCTTGCCGCTCAAAGTGTGGTTTGTGGGCCAGCAGTTATAGGTATCACCTGGGAGCTTTGTTAGACTTGAAGAATTTCTGGCCTACCCCAGACCTAGTGAAGCAGAGTCTGCATTAAAAAAAAAGTCCCCAGGTTGTTCTCTGTATTTAAGAATCTGCTTTTTTGTTTGTCTCTTTTTTTCTTTGTTCATTTGTTCTTAAATTCTACCTATGAGTGAAAAAACAGACTCTTAAATACAGAGAGCAAACTGATGGTAACCAGAGGGGAGGTGGGGGGATGGGGGAAAGAGGTGAAGGGGATTAAGAGCACACTTATCTTGATGAGCACTGAGTCATGTCTAGAGATGTTGAATCATTATATCATACACCTGAAACTAATATGATACTGCATGTTCATTATAGTTCAATAAAAAATAAAATATGCTCAGGTTTTGGTGTTCTGAGTGCACATTAAAGTTTCAGGAGCATTGGTTTGTAGCCCCATTAATGAGGGTCTATTACCCGCAGCTGAAAGTACTCCTAACAGCATGTATGTCCTTGGTATGTCCAAACACGTAGAAGTATGTCCATGTGTGTGTATGTGTATATCTGCAGATGTGAATATACGAATAGAAAAATCCTGCAAGGAAGACATGAACAGACATTTTTCCAAAGAAGACATCCAAATGGCCAACAGACACATGAAAAAGTGCTCAACATCACTTGGCATCAGGGAAATCCAAATCAAAACCTCAATGAGATACCACCCCACACCAGTCAGAATGGCTAAAATTAACAAGTCAGGAAACGACAGATGTTGGCGGGGATGTGGAGAAAGGGGAACCCTCCTACACTGTTGGTGGGAATGCAAGCTGGTGCAGCCACTCTGGAAAACAGTATGGAGGTTCCTCAAGAAGGTGAAAATAGAGCTACCCTATGACCCAGCAATTGCACTACTGGGCATTTACCCCAAAGATACAAATGTAGGGATCCGAAGGGGCATGTGCAGCTCAATGTTTATAGCAGCAATGTCCACAATAGCCAAACTGTGGAAAGAGCCCAGATGTCCATCGACGGATGAATGGATAAAGAAGATGTGGTATATATATACAATGGAATATTATGCAGCCATCAAAAAAATGAAATCTTGCCATTTGCAATGACATGGATGGAACTAGAGGGTATTTTGTTAAGCGAAATAAGTCAATCAGAGAAAGACAATTATCATAGGCTCTCACTGATACGTGGAATTTAAGAAACACAACAGAGGATCATAGGGGAAGAGAGGAAAAAATAAAACAAGATGAAACCAGAGAGAGAGACAAACCAAAAGAGACTCTTAATCATAGGAAACAAACTGAGGGTTGTTGGAGGGGAGGGACATGGAGGGAAGGGGTAACTGGGTGATGGGTATTAAGGAGGGCATGCGAGGTAATGAGCACTGGGTGTTATATAAGACTGATGAATCACAGACCTGTACCTCTGAAACCAATAATACATTATATGTTAATTAATTGAATTTAAATGGAGAAGTGTACATTTGAAAAAAAATCCTGCAAGGACACAGGCTGTGGGAGTGTGTGCGCGCGCGCGCGTGTGTGTTGGGAAGTTTGAGGGTGATTTCTCTTTCTTACCTTAGCTGCTTCTATAGTGTTTGAAAAACTTCTAATTTCGAACCCATGAGTATGTAGAGCTGTCACAGGAATGCGGGGCGAGGAGAGGCTTACCAGCTCTCCTCCCTGTCCAGCAGGGCGTGGTAGGACGCCACGTCCCTCTGCAGCTGGGCCTTGCGCGCCCGCAGATGCTCGCGAGCCTCCTGCTGCTGCCCGGCCTCCCAGCGCATCTCCCTGAGCTCCGCCTCCAGCCTGCTGACCACGGCGCCCAGGCTCTGGAGCTCGATGTCGTGCCAGTGCTTGGCGTCGTGCAACGTGTTCTCCAGGCCTCGTTTCTGCCAAAGAGAGAACGCAGTCCACACCCGAGGCCGCAGGCAGGGCCCTCGAAGAGGGAGGTGGGCACAGCTGTGGGAAGTGCTGCGCTGGGCCTGGGCTGTCCGTTACTCCAAGGACAATGGCCTCACTGGCTTACGGGGGGGAATGATGAATCCTCCTCCGGAGGCCAGACTCTTGTTTAGTCTAATTCACTGATGTTTCTGATGAGGGGGTGCGGGGAGGAAGACAGAGAAAAGGGGAAGAAGGCGAGGCAGAAAGATGAAGTATACTGATGAGAGAGAATGAGTGAGAAAGATAATGCGAGAAAAAAATGAGAGTGAGAAATTGACATACACACAAGGGGAGGCAGTTTGCAGGTGTTTTTTTTCAAACAAATCTTGCTCTCTGAACCGCCTCTGGGCCTTTTTGCTCATGATTTCTCACTCCCTGGGGGGTCCTTTCCTCCTCCACTGCTGAAACCCCTTCCATCATTCAGTTAAAATGCCTTCTCCTCCAGCAGGCTTGCCCAGATTGCCAGAGTTAGAATGAATGTCTCTGGCCTTTATACACTCAGCAGGTTCTTCTTTAGTGTGTTAGTAGCACACCTTGGCTAATGCCTCTTCCCCTTGCTGCCCCTTCCCTGTGGGCTCCCCACTGCCCCGTCCTGAGCCCGTTTCTCTCTGAGCCATGCTTCCTGCGCCTGCGTTGGTTGGTCTCTGCCACGCTCATGATTTTAGTTGTCTCTCTCCTGGTGACTCTTGCATTGATGTTTCCAGGACAGACCTCTCCCCCTGAGCATAAACCTGCTACTGAATTTCTTCCTGGAAATGTATACAGTCCAAGGGCACCTCAAATCAACGTGTCCACAATGGAGCCACTGGCTTCTTTCGGAACCTGTTTGCCTCTCCTATCTGTGCTTCCGCTGGTGAGTTCGCATGGACTAGAAACCTGGCAAAGGCATGTCCCTCATCTTCCTCCCCTCCCTGATTCAATCATCATAGAGTCCTGCCTCTTATATATTCTGGAAAGTTTTCACATTTATGCCCTCTCTCCCCCAGGCACCGGTGCCCAGGATGGATGCTTATCACTGCTACCCTGGGGTAACCTCAGTAGCTTGTAGCTCATCTCTTGGTCTCTAGTTCCTCCTGCCCCTGCATTCTCCACATAGCAGCCACTGTGCTCTGTCGAAAGTCCGAATCTGGATTTGTATCTCCCCTTCCTTCTCACCTGGATCATTCCTACTCATCCCCAAGTCCAAGCTTAGGGGTCACCTCCCCCAGGAAGACTTCCTTGATTGTCTCTTGCCCTTTCCCCCACCAGGCCGGGTTAGGGGCCCCTCCTTTGGGTTTCCATGGCTGCCCAAGTACATGCATGCCCTTAAACTTGTAATAGTGGGCTGAGCTTCTTAGGGGCATGTTTCCTCTACCAGACGGTGAACTCTTGAGAGCAGAAAGGAAGTTTCTGTAACTCCCATGATAAGACAGGGGCTGGCACAGAGTAGGTGCTCAAACGGGTGTGCTGCCCAGGATGACAGCACTTGTATTATGGTTACACTTATTGCCCTACCTGTCTCCCCATTAGACTGGAAACCTCATCTTCCCATATAGCAAGCCTTGCAGACTGTAGGGCTGACCAATAAACACCTTTAAAAAACTGTGTGCATCTATCTTTAACATTTTTTAATAGTTGTCATCATGGTGCACCTATAATTTAGCATCTGGCTTTTTTTATATGACACATAACAACAGATAAGTATCTTTTCAAATTGGAGAAAAATCTCAATAATACAACTTTCTGTACCCTGCCCCCTAAGAGGAGATTTTTCATACCCTTTTGATTACTGTGGTTGAAATGGAAGATTCTTGGTCAGGATGCCATCTTGAATCATGGCTCCTGTTAAGCAGGGGCCACCATATCATCTTATTTAAACCATCTTAATTCCATAGGATATAAGAATATTGAGTCAGATTCCCATCCTAGGTACACTTACAGGTGGCAAAAAATGTGACTAGTAGAAAAAAAATCTGGATCAGTATCTGGTCTAGGGTTATTATTTTGGTGAGATCTGAAAACCCCTCTATGGCAAAGAAGATGCAGAAATGGCCACCTGCACTTTGAGAATCACTTGTTCCAAACTCTCTGGGTTTTCCTCCTTTGTTCATCAGGAAATTGCTTGGTTTGTAGTGTTTAGTGTTGACATTGGACCTGTAACAGCTGTGATTTGGAAAAAACTTTCATGGAATCACGTTTGGATCATCTGTCTACAGTTTTTGCTCCATGTTCACAGGTGACTTCTCCATGTGGCCTGAGGTTTTCTTTGATGACTTAGGAACCATTGCCCAATGTAGGTTCGTGGAAATGCCTATCAGAGGTCCTCTGTCTCTTTTGTCCCATCCTCAGAGTCCTGGTCCAGCTTTCCCCGCTAAGTCCCTGACATCCTGGCCTGGTTCTCACAGAGACGCTTGGGCTCAAGTGATGGCAGCCAGGCCACTGCCACCCATCTCCCAGTTCCAGCCCCCACAGCAGCACAACACAACACAACAATAAGCACACTTATTCCCCAGTTTCTGGAGATTGAATTGCTAAGCCCTCCAGAAAGTAAAAATAGTGACCTTATGTGATTTCTGGCCTTGAGCTCCATTCCTGATTTGAGCTGACGGAACACAGAGCTCAGTCGGCTTTAAGCACCATTACAGGTCCCTGGCTGCCAATACAAACAGTGCCTTGCTGGCAAAGGGGGCTGCAAGCGCCACCAGCTCGCCTGTCTGAGGTTTGTACGAGCTGCGGGGGCCCTGTGTGTGGGCAGGCTGCTCTGACCGAGGATAATAGGGAGGGCTGGATGGACTGAGCTGTCCATTTGAAAGCTGCAGAAAGGTGTGCTTCTTGTTCCAGCTGTCTGGGCTCCTAACCTCGGCTGTAAGGCCCAGGGACCAGAGCTCTGATCTACCAGCTAGCAGGGGACAGAGGCAGCCCGTCCTGGGTCCCAAGCACAGCCAGCATGTCACTACTCCTAAGTCTTCTGGTTGGGGGTGTGAGTTTTCTTTCGATTGGTTCCAGTAGGCAGGACCATGGGGTTTAAGTGAGGTGATCAGATGATGCCAACTTGGGATTGCTCTACCAGGGGTTATAATAATAATTTTACAATGATAACCAGTAATAGATACCATTTATTGACTGCTCACTCTGTGACAGGCACTGTCCTAAGGGCTTGACCTGCATTGTTTCATCAATCATCCCCATGACTTTATGAGGTAAATTCTGTTCAGTCTGGCAGCAGATCACATTTCCAAAGACAGCTGCAATCCCTGTCTCCATCCCACGTGTTCTTTCTCTAGGTGGCCTTGCCACTGCCTCATCAAGAGGTGGCGTTTCTTTCTCTTCTTGTGGGATCTGAGATGGCCCGTGCCTGCTAAGACCAACAGAGTTCTGTATAAGTGATATTCAGGGACTTGTAAGCCCAGGTGTTAAGAGGCCTGGTAGCTTCTGTGCGGGCGCTCTGAGGAAAGCCGGATGCCACATCAGAAGTCCGACTACATGACTGCCATGATTTGAGGAAGTCAGAGCTAGCCACCTGGACAGGCCCCATGGAGGGAGAAAAAGAGATGCACAGCTGAGGCCCCACACATGTGAGCGGAAGCCACCATTCTTGGATGGTCTGGCCCCAGCAGATGCCCAGCTGTCTCTGCCGGACTCCGCCTCAACTGAACACATTTTTTACTGTTGTCTTAAGCCACCAACACAGCAGATACATATGATAACCCAAACAGATCCTCACTTCGCAAGTGAGAAAACAGAATCTTAGAGACGTCACTGCGCTAATGAGTAGGGGAGTCAAGATTCCAGATTCCAGAGTGAGTGCCAATCCCCAATTCCAGAAGCCCGCTGTGGTCTAGTAGAGAAAGAGAGCCAGAAGGGCTCAGCCCCTCCACTTGTTACTCCTGTTCATGGGCAAACCCCTGAACCACAGTTTGCTCTGCTGCAAAATGGGATGTCAGTCCCAGCCCCCCACACTTCTCAGTGTTTCTATGAGGGTCCAATGAGAGAATGCAGGTGAGCATGCTCTCATGACTATTAGCATCTCTTTGAAGAAATTACATTTTGGACACTCATCAAGTGCTTTGGGGACATGAAACAAACTAGACATGGTCTCTGCCCTGAAGAAGTTAATGTGATGTCAGTGGATGAGCTGATATAACCACATGAACCACAGGGCTCTGAAGGCAAATAGGTGGCAGGTGGAGAGATCAGCCCACCTATGGGAGTCAGGATCTAGGCTTTTCGTTGGGTGTAGCACTTGCGTATCTTCTACCTCACCTGTGCCAAGGGTGTGAGGACAGGTAGAGGTGGGCAGAGTTGGGGGGAGGGGTCTCCTTGCAGCCATGGGAAGAACATGTCCAGAGGCTCAAGTGTAGGAGAGCAAAGGGTAAGTTCTAGGCATTTCCCTTCCTGCAGAATCTGGGCTGGTCTGTGAATGAAGCCCAAGCACTGGGTGGTGCTGGAAGGTCTGGCGAAGGAAGGCTTTCTCTTTTACCCCCAGGCAATCTCAGGGGGGAGGGACACTGAAAATGCAGAAGAGAGGGGACAGTAGATAGAGGAATGTCCCAGATGGGGCAACAGTAGACAGGGCAAGTTTACTGAAGGGAGGAGAGAGTGGATAAAACTTCAGAGACATTTTGAGGCTGGAAACAGAAGACAGAAGATCTCCTGTTCGGGGACTTAAACCTTACCTGCAGAATGGTGCAGGTGACAGCGTCTGCGAAGGACAGAGGTGAGGGCAGGCTGGCGCTCGCTGAGAATGGAGGCTGCTGGGAGCAACTGCTCTGGGAGCACAGTACCCTCTGCCGTGTTCAGTCATTTGGTGGAACCCAATCTGGTCATGAGCTTTTAGAGGACAGGAACCATCCACTTCATGTTTACGTCCCTGGGACCTACCTCACAGAGGGCTTAGCACACAGTAGGCAGCCAGTATATGTGTGGCTAAGTAATGTGCCACCTCCATCCAGGTGCAATTCATCCAGGCTTTTCTGATGATGTGGGATGGAGTATATGCCCAATATTTTGCCTGGCACTTTTTTTTTTAAGATTTTATTTATTTATTTGACAAAGAGAGTGAGAGAGCACAAGCAGAGGGAGCAGGAGAGGGAGAGGGAAAAGCAGGCTCCCCACTGAGCAGGGAGCCCGATGCGGGGCTTGATCCCAGGACCCTGAGATCATGACCTGAGTCGAAGGCAGACGCTTAACTGACTAAGCCACCCAGGCATCCCTGCCTGGCACTTTTTATCACTGGAAGAAGGCAATTTTGGCAGCCACAAGGACATCTGGGGAATAAATGGCAGCCCCTTAACCAGGCTTAAAGGGACTTGGGCAAAAGGCAGCACTCCTAGTATTAGGATCAAGGGTTATGGCAGGGGAATAAAACTGATGAGCATAAAATTCACATAACTTAGTAAATAATGCAATGTCTTTCAGATAATTTTTAAGCTAAAGTAGCATTGTTTTAGGCTGTAGTTTCTCGATTTTTCTCACCTCAAATCCTTTTCTCACATCCCCTCGCACTGACCCTGATCCCATCACAGAATGTAGCAACGAGACGTGTATCATGTTGTGCTATGCTGTGGCAAGACGAACATCTCCCTGAGCTGACTGGGCAGCTTGTGACCTTGTTGGCCAGAGGACAATGGACCCAAGGGAACTGAAGACACGTGAGGAGGGGAACTGGGGGTGATGGAATGATCTTGGCCACGGGCACTGAAAACATTGTTTCTGAGGGAACCAACTAGAATAAATCCTTGAGCTAACTTGATGGTAGACTAAGACTGCATTGGGAGGTGGGGCTGCTGGTTTGGTGATGGAACAGATTTGGGTGGCAAAATTGAGATGAGGAGGGTGTATGGGGAGTGGTAGAAGAAAGGGGCACTAGTGATAGTATTGGAACTTTCCCAAGGCTTGAAGCTGATGGGAGACAGGGGCTCCTTGGGCCTCGGTGGAGTCCAGACCCACCTCAGCTGCACAAGGATTACATGAACCATCCCTTCATGCACTCCAGTGTGGACAACACACTTGTGGTTCAAATCAGTACACATGGCCCCCGGAGGGGGCATCGAACAGGAGCTGTGGGCTTTGTACCCTAATAACTTCAGTTGACCCCAGAGAGCAGAGGGTGAATTGCTAAATTATTAATAATTATTTTAATCACGACTAATAATAAATAATGCAAGAGACCTTCCCACAAACCCCAGTGAGTCTGAGGAGCTTCCTAGTCTTAGTTCGGGGTTCCCCAGAAGCAGAGCCTAAGGCAGGGATCCTGGTACATGTAAATAATTAAGGGGTTGCTCTCAAGAAAAGGGGAGCAAGGAAAGCAGGATAGGGCAGAGGAAGGCGCTAAGCCAGGAGGAGTCTCCATTGGAATCTGGTACAGCCTGATCCCACAGAGAGCCAGCGAGTGTGAATTACAGGGTGCAACCCATTCCACTCAGAAGCAAGTGGGCGGGGCTCTTAAACCCCACCTCAGCTAGTCATTGGCTGAGGGCTAGAGGAGGCGGGCCTAACCGCCCAGGCCAGGTGTCCACTGTTTGGCTGAGGCCCATTCTCTGGACAAGTGGGGCATCTAGGGGTGTAAGCAGTCCACACTCATAGCGGTGGCCTGGTGTCGGGTATTTCGGTGGGGCACTAACAGCGTTCACTATACTTGTGGTTCGGTATCAGCTGACTCTTTCCGGCCTCAAGACTCAACATGCTGGGAGGTGGGAATCTCTTGCGAACTCCGACCCAGATGACTACAGCTCAACAGTTGAGATTTAAAATTGACATAAGAAATGCCGGGGCTCTCCCAGCCCACTCACCAGGGCCCGCAAGGATTCCGTCTCGGCCTGGAGGCTCTGGACCCGGCACGAAGTGTTGTGCAGCTCCAGCCTGAGGGCAGCGGCCAGCTTGTCTTCCTGCGTCTGCGCCCGGCGGGCCACCTCTGCCTGTTGCTGTGGAGGGCCAGGTCTCCGCGTGAGCAGGGGAGCGTGGACAGCCTGAACCCCGCCTTCCCTCTCGCCCTCCCCAGGGACCGCTCCACGGCCTCTGACTCAGAGCAAACAACTGGCAGATGGAAAAATCCCTTTTTCCACAGGCGCCCCCACCGATTTGTATACAAGCGTTTATTTAGTTTGAACATAGAGTGCATGCAAGTAGAATACAATTCAAAAGCTTTTTCTGAAGGATTTATAGAAGAAAGTCTCCTTCTGTCCCTATGCTTTAATTACCCAGTTCTTCTGTTTCCAGTTTCTTATACCTCTTTCCAGAAATATTTCATATATTTATAAGTAAATATATATGATCATCCTCTCCTTGCCTTGGTACTTAATATATCTTAGAAAATATTCTCTACCAGTATATATAGATCAGTTACATTCTTTTCAATGGCTCCATAGTACTGCCTTGTTTGGAAGTACCGTAATTATTTAGAAGCCCTGCACTGATGAGCGCTTAGATTGTTTCCAGTCTACGCCTGTTACAAACAATGGTGTAAAGAATAACCCTACAACCCTCATTTTCCACACACGGGAGTATCTCTGAGGGGTAAATCCCTGCAGTGGGACTGCTGAGTCAAAGGGTATGCATTTGTCATTTTGATGGATGTTGCCAAATTGCCTTTCAGAGAACTCGGAACCGGTTCCAACACTGTCAGCCAGTGCTGATTGCCCCACACCTTCTTCAAATGAGGAACTATCCAAGTTGGTCTGATAGTCCCCGTTACCTTGTAAAAACCAGTCTGGCCACAATTGTGAACACCAGGGGAAGGTCTGTGTTTCGCAATTTCTCCCTCAGCAAGGACATAGTTTGATTCTTTCCCATACTTTCAGGGGATAGGTCATTGCTACTCTTTCTCTCTGCTGGAGAAAGGGGAAAAACTAGAGATCACCTTCATTCATCTTTGGTACAGTCTGACGCATGTCTCTAAGCCAGTGATACGGGAGAAAAAAAAACCTGTTTTCTCTCCTAGTTTACTGGCTGTCTGGATTGACCATTTTTACTACATATGAATACTTATTTATAGGGTTATGCAAAAATAGTCCAATTTAACTGACTGACTAAGAAAACCCAGGTCAAAGGGCTCATATCTCAGGTGTAGTTCTTCCTGTATGAGAGCTAGAAAGAGGTCAACAAAAATGTCCATTAAAAGTCTGGGATCAGCTAAAGGAGAATGGAAGCTGTGGGCCCAGCTCTGACTGGTCAGTCCATGGCTGTGTGTCCCTGGACCATCATTCAGCCTCTCTGAGCCCCAGTCCCTGTCCACAGAAAGCAAATGACAGTGAGTGGAGTACCTATGAGGCTTCCATTAGGTTATACATGCGGAAACTTTTAGAACCTTAAAAGTACGCAAATAGTGACTGCATCTATTTTTCTATATGTAAAAAGTAATATTAGCCAAAAATGAGTTTGTAAAAGCCACTGTAGGTTGGATACTACTACTGATAACTAATACGCGTTAAGCACTTATTTTGTGCCAAGCACTCCATTAACAGTGTTAAGTCCATTATTTCAGTTAATCTTCACGACTCTATGAAGCAAGTGTCATTGTTACTCTTATTTTACGTGAGGAAACCGAGGCAGAGAGACTGAATTATTTACTTAAGATCGTATGGCCTATAAGGGACAGAGCTGGACTCCCTGCTGCGGCTGACGTCAGAACTGTGCTCTCAACCAGGTTTGAAAGCCGATGCTTCTGCCAATCCATCAAGACCCCCAAAAGTGGAGCTGTCTTCCCCAAAGTGAAGGTGGACCCCTCTAAAACTTCCTCGTGGTCTGTCAAGTCCTGCTGTGATGGGTCGCCCCGTTTCTGTCCCTGTCTTTGGGGTTGGGACTTGGCCCGGTGGGCTGTGTGGGTGGCTGGGCGGTGGGCGGGCCGGGTTCCGGCAGACAGACGGAGCTGGGAGGTGCAGGTGCACAGAGCGGCCAGGGGGTCAGCCGGCAGCTGGAGCCCGCGCCTGAGAGCTCTCGAGAGCAGAGGGTTAAATTTTCAGGAAGTTTGTAAGCTGGTCGGTAAACACAGCTATTATTAAAAATTAAATTATATCCACTTACAATTAAGTTATGTTAAAATGGTAACAAATACTCCCAACACATCACTTGCTAATTTATTTACATTTTATCATTATCTGTGCTATCAAAGTTATTTATATCGATGGTAGCTGTGTGATAGAAATGACATTTAATGCTGAGCTTCTGAGCATCTCTTCCAAACTCTGTGCTTATTTACCTCAACTTAGGAGTTTGAAATCAGCTGTGGTGAGAGTTATTTACTTCATGGAAATTGGCAAACACTACAAATCAGGGATTGAATTGTTGTTCTGCTGACTGTCTAGACTTAAAGGGATGCAGAAAATGTTAATAAAGCAGATTAAACTTAAAATGGGTCATGTCTGTAGCTGTCGCATTATGAATAGCAAAAAAATTAGAGGGAATATCTTTCCAGTATTTACAAACCATTATCTGATTTAAAAGAAGTTACTCATATCATTGATGAAAGGACTCATTAAGGTTAATGGAAATATCAACCAAAATTCATATCAGAGCTATCCGCATTTATCATTGATGTGACTTTTTGCTTAATCGGATATTAATAATCGAGCATATTTTGTAATCTGATTTTGTAACATTATTGTTGATGACAGAATTATAAAAACAGTTGGCAGATTTTGCAAGAAATAGCTAGTCACACTGAAAGTATAGGTGCAAACGGAAAAGCAAAGTACGTATTTTATCCTAAAATTTATGTTATCTCTAAAATTATATAAAGAAAACATCAACAGAAACTTCTATGTTCCTTTACGTGGTATTGTGAATCTGACCGGCACATAAATACACATGCTTACATTTGTCCTCGGAGAGCAGATATGAAACATTACCAGCACGCCCTGGGTAAGAAGCGGGCATGAGTGGAAGTCAAGTCCCACCGAAGGCAAATTTCAAAGCCTAGGTAGGTGGGTCGGGGTAAATCCGCTGGCCAAGGCTATCACCACAGTTCCCCAGATGATCTGCCCTCCTCTCAACCCAGACAATGAGTGGTCTGTATTCAGAGGTACGCACTGGTCTCTGGGGGGATGAATGCTCTATCGGAGTGTTTCCCAAACATTCGACAAGCAGCATGGTTTTTCACATATATGAATACTGACTCAAACAATTTTTATTTAAATTGATTCACTTTTTCTTTGTAAATAAATGTGTTTAAAATGGAAACTGTAGATAAGGTCTCAAATTTTATGTGCATCAGGATCATCCAGGGAGCTTGTGAAAATGCAGGTTCTGATTCAGGAGATCTGACTGGGCCCAGGAATCTGCATTTAAAACTCCCATGTGATGCCTGGTCCATGGGAACAAAGTTCTAGATTGCCATGGAAACCAATAAAACTGTAAAACTGTATCACTGGTCATAGACAACAAATAGCTGAAAAATTAATAAAATTAAAATAAACCAATGTTATTATATTTGAGCAAATGCTGCCCACCATGTTGCTGAGTCCCAAAGCCTGCTTTCTCTTTGTTGAAACGTGAGACTGATGAGTGTAAGAGAAGTGTTAATGACCTACCGGCACCAAATGGAAACTTTCTTATACAGGTTAATTAAGATTGAAAGAGGAAAAAAATGAATTTGATCACTATGGGATTCAGTGTCATTTTATATCATGCCCAATACCTTCTCAAATCAGCTTACAAGTGGTACTTGCCTTTCATCTGGGGACAGTCAACTGCTTTAACTCACCTAAATGTATTACCTGCTCTTCTCCAATGGCTTTTTAGAGTTATGCTTTCTGATTAATAATTACTTCTATTTCCATTTCAACCCAATGCCTTCAGGATTTCTCCTCACAGACCATACAGCAGGTGTGTCATTCTAGACCCTGAGGATAGGAAGGTAGGACTGTGTTTGTTGCTCAGTGCAGTTGCTAGGATGTGTAATGAGATTCAAATATGTTGGTCCCCAGGCTTTCAAGCCAGCCTGAAATCTTGGCTCTGCTGTGCAGGGGCTAGGCTGCCGTGTTTGCACTCCATCTATATTTCTGGGACAGGAGAGCATATTGACACTTTGAAATAGGGTAAAAAATTTTGAATAAAAAAATTTAAATTAAGTGCACATGGAAGATGGATGGGAGAGAAGCAAAGCAGCCTGCTTTGGAGTAAGTCGGAGGAAGTATTTGAGAGTCCCCACATGGAGGGGGAAAAGGGCCATCTCCAAACCCATCCCTCTGCTATGCAGGGGTGTTCTTAGCAGAACATGTGTCCAAGGTGAGTGCCGAGAGGCTGAAATGTGTACTCTGCCTTTCTCCAGCACTTGCTGTGTGGATTGCAGCCAGTCCGCTCAAGCTCTCTGTTTTGGCAGCTGGTGAACAAGAGCTTTACAAGAGCCTTGCTCTGCTGCCGAGTACAGCTGACCGCCTTGCTCTGCAGCCTCTTAGACCTCACAGGATCACACTAATCTCATGGTGTTACTATCATGGAAAAAGGGAAAGCAATGGATTCCTTGGGGATACAGGGGTTCCCCGTCTTGTATCATAGAGGAATCTTATCCCACGGGGAGGGCACAGAATCATGGTTTGGGAAGATCATGACAAAGGTCTGGCCTAACCTTCTGGACCCTCAAGACAAAGGCCTCTCAACCTCACATTCCATGAGACAATGAATCAAGACTCCCCCGCACTCCATGTGATCTGTCCAGGACAACCTAGCTGTTCAGAGTGATGATTCTGGAGTCAGAAAGTGTGGTCTGAATCTCAGTTCCACCACTTTGGAACCGTGTATTCTTGGGGAAGTGACTAACCTCTCTGTGCCTTAGTTCCCTCCTCTGTGAAATGGATAAGATCACAATACCTAACTCATGGTGGGAAGATGAAAGGAGAACAGGCCTGTCAGGGGCTTAGCACCTGGTCTGGGCACTTGGTACACGCTTACTAAATGCTCTGCTGGCGCTGTTCTCAAGCATGTTGTATTCTGCCTTGGAGAAGAATGGTCTTTCTCTCCGTTGCCTGCCACCTGCGCTCAGCCAACCTCGCACTAGATTGTAGGTACCTTGCGTGCGGGGGACAACTTCTTCCTGACGCCTCTGTCTGCCCTGGGGACCTAACATGGTGCTTTACACCTTGGGCATGCCCAACACATTTACTGAAGGTCCACAGTGTGTCCTAGGCACATGTTAGGGACTATGGAAATGGAGGGTCCACCAGCAATGGAATGAAATCTCACCTCCTTTTCATTAGGAGGATTAGCTATCAGTATTATAATGACCATGGGGTATCATATAAATGTTATTTAGCTAAGGATAGCTGTGGACAAGCAGCATCCACACCCCTGACCTACTCGAGCCAGACAGAGGATTTATTTGGGAGAAGGCTGGATGCCATCTGGTTTCACCTGAGACACGAGTTCTCCTTAGTGGGAACTAAAAAGAAGTACATGTCTCACTCGGTGGAACTTCAGTGTTGGCAGGAGGGCTGGCCTGGCGAGGCTAAGCCAAGTGTCTCCTTGAATTGATCGACACAAGAACTGCCTGGCCATTGAAGCTGCTCACAAAAGGCTATGGGACCAATTCCCAGCCTCAGTGGAAGCTGCCCAAGGACACACCGAGGGACACCTGGCTTTGCAGACTTGCTGCCCCTCGGTCATAAGGAAGGGTACACTGCTGAAGAAGGTGGCGGAACAGGCTCAGCAGTGAGTGTGGTTCCAAAGAGAAAAATATGTTTTTCTTCTTAAGGTATTATTGAAGAAGTTTAAACGATAGTATTTTTCTTCTGGTTCATGGAGATCATTCCATTCTGAAGAAGGGACTCCTCTGCTCTGTCTCTTCTCAGAGACTGATAAGTGTTGAACGCAAACCATACTACTTTAATTTCTCAGGGATTTGGGTTATTTTATCTTTGCAAGTCTCTTATTTTGGAAGTAAGGTCCCTACCCTTTTCATGGGAAAGAATTACCATTGAGAAATACCAAAGATAGCTTTGAGATCTCAGAATCGGGTGGCCAGGAATGGCCAGGGACTTTGTGCCCACGGCCCCATGCACAAGGCCTGGCACCCGCTTTGTGCTTGACAAATGGAGTCTGAATGAGCGAGTGAGTGCAGATTTCTTGGTCGTATGTAGAATTTACTGTGTCGGGGGATCCTCTATATAGATAGTCACTCAAATATTGGTTGTCGACCAGTTGTGGGGTTGGAAACACAATGTGGAGGCTGAGGGCCTGGAATTGCCCTCTACAATATACATGTTGTACTGGGTAAGGGTAAAGAACAGGTGAAAGATAGGCAGGGCCTACCTCAATGCGACAGTCTCTTTAGTTTCCCTTTTAACAACTACTTTGATTCCCTTCACTCTGTCTCCCAGCTCTAACCAGCTTGGCTATGCTCCTGTAACATACAGTGACGGGAACCCAATCCTGGCCTCCCAGCTCCTATAGTAACCCTGCCTTATTGGCTAACAATATCTTTTGAGAGCCACCTGGAACCATCACAACTTAAGTAAAAAGACAATTGACAAGCTGGGGACATATTTACAACATATTGCAGGGAGAGGACTAATTTCTCCTGTGTACAAAGAGTCACTACAAACCAGTACTAAAAAGTCCAAGACCTAATAAAAATGGGCAAGGGATATGATCTGATAGTATACACAAGAACAAATATGGCTGGAATTCAGCATGTAAAAAGATGTTCCACCTTCCTTATAATATGAGAAATGCAAAATAAAACTGCACTGAAAAACCATGTTTTACCTCTAATATTGACAAGGATCACAAGGTATGAGAACTCACAGTATTGGTGAGGATGTGGGGAAATGGGCACTCTCAAACATTTCTGATGAGAATGTAAATTGTTACAACCTTTCCTGAGGGTAATTGACAATATTTATCAAAATTACCAGTGTGCATAATTTTTGACCCTGCAATTCCACATCTTATGAATTTATCCAGGAGTATATTTCTATATTGGGGAATGAGGGACATACGTATTCTAATGTATAAAAGCAAAAGATTGGAAGCCACCTAAATATTGATCAGCAGGGCATTAAATAAATCCTGGGATATCCATTGCTAGAACAGGCATTTTTTTCTGTTGAGGGCCAGATAGTAAATATTTTAGGCTTAGCAGACCATATGGCCTCCATTGCAACTATTCCACTCTGCTGGTGTATGCAAATGCAGCCATAGACAATATGTAAGTGAATGAGCAAAGCTGGGTTTCAATAAAACTTATTTGTAAAAAACAGGCAGTGGGTGAGATTTGGCTTGTGGGCCACAGTTTGCTGCCCACTGTGGTATAATATCATGCCATCTAAAAAGCAGCATGTTCTGAATACTACTATTTGTGTAAAGAGAGAGAGAGAATATATACATATTTCCTTGGATGTGCATAAGGTATCTCTGAAAGGACTCATAGTAAAAGGATAACATTGACTGACCCTGTAGAAAAGAACTGGGCGGCTGGGACATGGGTTGGATGTCATTTTTCACTGTATATCATTTTGTACATTTTGAACTTTGAAATAAGTGAAGGTATTATATATTAAAAATGCTTACATAAAATCCAAGTAAATGAAAAATGAAATAAAAGTGAGCTGGGGCCCTTTTGCAAAGCCCTCCCTGAGACATACTAGAAAGGCTAGAGGACTCCCCTTCAGTGCTTGCAGGAAGCACACCAGAATAGACCATGGCTTGTTTCACTGAAGAGACATCAGGGATTATAGCCAACTCATCAACACACAGGGACCCCTAGATTACAGATGCTTTTAGGGGTTCTGCTCTTTCTATTCTCCTTGAAAGGAACTCTCCCAGTTGGCTCTCGTGGTGATACCACATCGGGCCATCTTGTCATCTAGAGCCAGTGACCCCAGTTGACTAGTAGAAACCCATTCCAATCCAATTTCATATATTCTAGAAAATATTCACTCTTCTTTGTACAAGCAAGCAAAGAGAGGGTGTCGATATGGCAGCCTATATAAAATATTTGCCTTTTCAGGGGAAATTATTGTTTGTGAATGTGGATGATATGGAGACATGTTATCTAAGGTTCCTAATCTGTTCATGGTTAGATCTAGACCTATGTTGTCCAACATGGTAGCCACTAGCCACACGTAGCTATTTAGATAAAGATTAATAAATGTTAAATAAAATTAAAAGCTTAGTTTCTCAGCTGGATCAGGCACATTCCCAGTGCTCAACAGTGCATGCGGCCAGTGGCTCACATACTGGGTAGCTGTGCAGACTACACAACAGTCCTATCCTCACAGAAATTGCTATTAGAGGACACTGCTCTAGTCAGTGGCTAATGTCTCTTCCAGCTCTAAGCCTATCAATAACCAGAAACCTCATGACTCATCTCCATCTGTTCACCTCTCCATGCTCAACTGTCTCCACACCTGGCTGTTTAAGGCATGATGGTTACAGCTCCCTTAAAGTTCCTGACCACGAATCCCTTGAACTGATCTGAGGCAAGTGCAGACCACTATCAGAAGAGACAGCATGGGTGCATTTGCTGTGGGGTTCCTGGCCCCTAGGGGCTACTGAAAGGAAGCTGAGTTCTCCTACCCTACCACACCAGCTGGTGCTGGTAATTGAATAAGCCTTTGGTTATTGTACACATCCTCCCAATTTGGTGAACAAGGGACAGAGAGGAGGCTTCTAGGAGTGAGGGTGTGGAGCCCTTCCCTGGGAGGAAGATCCCAGGGAGGAGGTTAAGAACGCAAAACAGAGCTTGTCTTGCTGCTACAGAATGGAAACATCTCAGCATAGGAATGCTAGGAAAGAGGTGAATGATAGAGGCTCTCCCATATTCCCCAAGGTGGCCCGTTTAGGGTCTGTGGGTTGCAGACTGGGGAATGTATTCCGTGGGTAGCCAGGAGGTCTGGAGGGTGGGATGGCATGTTGTCTGTGGTTCCCCAAGCATCCCCAAATACCTAGGGCTGGGTAACCACAACAAGCAGACAAGGGAGGGCCGGCCTGGAAGATGCTCCAGAAATTCTCTGGACAAAACTGACCCCACCCCCCCAAACATGGAGTTATGTTGAGAACTTGAGAAGCTCCAAAACCTAGACTACCAAAGTTCCCAACATCCATGGCTGAGGCTGGAGAGAACCTAGCCCGAACCTCTTTATAAGCTTAATGACTTAAGAGGAGTTAGCAGATAACTTGGGAACAGATGCTGATGGCATCTACCTCTATCCCTCAGGAACCTTTATCCCAGAACATGTGGTTCTCCCCACCCTTCCATTCCACTGCCAAATTCTACCCTTTGCCTGGGAGAGCTTTCTCTGAAGTCTTTGAAAGGTCACTCTGCTAGCAGACGGCAGATGTCTGATGGGGATGGTATTACTACTCCAGCTTCCTCGCCTTTCCCCTCTCTTATATTCTGTACTGTTCCCCAGAAACCCTGTGGGTGCAGAGTCCCATCTCCCACAGTGGGTGCTGGTTGGTTAGTGAGTTCTTTGTTGGTTCCCTTCTCTGCTTCTTCTCTACTGGTATTTTTGTCCCCCTCCTCCCCCAACTTCTGGATAAATAATTTCCTCTTTAATATTTGTCTCAGACAGGGTCAGTTTCTGGGGAAACCTAAACAAAGACATAAATTAATCATGTCAATTAATTTTCAGCCTCCCCAGGCCGAAAGGTAATTAAATACATGTCTGTACGCTCTCTGCAAAAGGTTTGAAAGGAGTGTGTGCTAAGCCATTTCACATTTATGCTTTGCTGCCAAGAAACCGACAAGAGGTGCTCAGGATGGGCAAATGTCAGCCCCCAAGGGCATGACAGCAACTGACAAAACTATTTATTGGAGGACTTCTGGCTGTCAGTTCTGATCTCTGTTGATGATCAGAGGAATTCACTCATTCTGCAAATATTTTCTGATCTCCACCTCTCTGCAAGAGGCCCCGGTAGCATCAGCCAAATGAAAACAAGTACTGTCTGTTTTCTCTGAGATGTAGCTTTCAGATTACTCTATTAAAAAAAAACACTAATGAATCTGCTCAGAATTAATGCTTGAATTACCGTTGGGCTGGTGATGATTCTCAAGAGGGTGAAGGGTGAGTAATAATGGCCAGGATTTTTTCTTTTTCACACTATGCAGGATTTCTTTCTGTTCTTTACCACGCCCCATCCCCCTTCCCCAAATAAATAATCACTGCAGTGTGGGGTACGCCCCAGGAGTGTTGGGACAAAAGCAAGGTTGTAAACTCCTGGGCCACAGAGCTCTCGCTTTGGGAACCAGAGCGGAGGAGGACCGACTACCCAATGTGGAGAAAAGGTGCCTGGCCCTAGAGCCAGGAGGGCGGGACGACGGTGCTGCCAGCCAGCCATGTGACCTCAGGACATCAGCTGCCCTCTCTCAATCTGTTTCCTCACCTCTGAAGTGAAGAAAGGGGATGCTATGGTGGCTAAGGTCATGAATTATGAATATTCATGAGTCTCTTAAAAAAGAAGCAACGGACCAAAATGAAATCTATGGTTTGGTTTCACTTTCCCTTTGTGTTGTTCCCCCTCTCACCTGGTTGGGGGGGTGGGAGACTGCCTGTTGTGAGGTTACTAGGCACTGTTTGCCCTAAAAAGGGTTTGCAGTGACCTGGCTCAAGGAATTAAGGTCAGAAAGAAAAGGGGCTGTTGAAAGGAGATGGGGGGTGGAGAAATGGCGGAGTAAAGATGTTTTTGATGGATCCAGAATTGGTGAAGACCCTGCTGGGAAGGTTCCTGTTGATACTGAGGGGGCATGGGAGAACAAAGAACAGAAAAGGTCTTCCTTGGGTTTTTTTGTTTTTTGGTAGCTTTTATAAACTCTGGTGGCTCTCAAGCCTGGCTGAATATTCGAATCATCCAGAGAGTTGGAAAAAAAGTCACAAAGTCCTTCTCCTTCTTCTGATTTAATTGGTCTTAGATGGGGCCTGGGCATGAGCATTCTTGAAAATGCTCTGGGATAATTCTGCTGTGCAGCTGGGATTGAGACCTACTGAACAGTAACCCAGAGCACAGGAAGAGCCTGCTTGCTTTCTCTCAAAAAAATAAGCTACCTTACTTTTCATACGTTCTCTACACTTTCCTTCCTTTTCTGTTCTTCTCGCCCGGTGCCTCAGAATCCCCAAGTCATACATGGATGGGAGATGGAGAAATTAAGAACAAACCCTGTGCATTCTATGTTCTGGTTAATTCCTTTATTATTTACCAGGTTTAATAAAAGATGTTTCCCTCCATGAATATAACTCATACTGCTTAAGAAAAACTTGAAAAAATATTATACTCAAAAACAAGAAAGAAAAAAACATCTCAACATGTCACATAGGTCCCTCCCCCAAAGACAACCACTGTTAACACCAATACATTTTAATGTTTTCTTTCTAATTTTTTCTTGATGCCTCATTTCTTTGTCTGAGTGCTTTCTACTATGTCTACCAGGGGTTGGCCAACTGCAGCCTGCAGGTAAACCCAGCCTACTTTTTGTTTCTATGAATAAAGTTTTATTGGAACAGAGCCATGCTTATGTGTTACCTTTTTTTTTTTTTTAAGATTTTTTTTATTTGACAGAGAGAGAGACACAGTGAGAGAGGGAACACAAGCAGGGGG
The DNA here is from genome assembly GCF_004348235.1 of Phoca vitulina. NCBI lineage: Eukaryota > Metazoa > Chordata > Mammalia > Carnivora > Phocidae > Phoca > Phoca vitulina. Next base: position 23,003,371 of record NW_022589713.1, read on the forward strand.
AATGGGAGAGGGAGAAGCAGGCTTCCTGCAGAGCAGGGAGCCCGATGTGGGACTCGATCCCAGGACCCTGGAACCATGACCTGAGCCGAAGGCAGATGCTTAACGACTGAGCCACCCAGGCGCCCCTTATGTGTTACCTTCTGTCTTTCACACTACCAGGGCAGAGTTGAATAGTTGTAATAGATTATCAGGCCCAGGAAGCCTCATATTTATTGTTTGGTGCTTGACAGAAAAAGTTTGTTGGTTCCTGGTACATACCCTGTACTCTCTTATTTCCCCCACTTGACCTTATTAAGTGAGCATTTCCCATGTTGTTATAAATGCTTCGTAAATATTTCTAATAGCTCCCTGGTATTTCATTGCATGGAAAGGTTGTGGCTTAGCCTTACTCTTATTATTAAACATTTATGTGCTTTCCGCCTAATTTTTTTCATTCTTATAATGAATGCTTCAGTGAATACATTTAGATATAAATTTTATCTACATTTTCAATTATTTCTTTAGGATAGTGTCTAGATTCTTCAACTGGTAGGTAGGGGCATTTCAAGATTCTCGATACAGATCATCAATTCCCTTGCTCAAAGATGTCACAGTAGCTTATACTCCTCAGTAATATAGGGGAGAACCTACTTCACCACGCACTTGTGGGCATTGAGTATTACCATTTTCAACATGTTACCTTTAGACAGGGAGGCAAAATGTTACTATTTTAAATTGTATTTCTCTTCTGTCTAATGAGATCGAAACTGTTGCATTTTTTCTCTCCTATGTTGACTGCTTTTCACCTTTGCTTGACCTCCTTCTGCACAGGGAGAAGGTCCTGCCTCACCTTGGCTTGGAGCAAGGCTCCTGCTTCCGCCCGGTTCTTTTCGACATCTTTCTCCCAGTGGATCCTGATGGTCTCAAGGATGTCGTCCAGACCAGTGCCGATGGGTACACCCATTTGTTCCAGCTCAGACCCTGCCAGCTGTTTGTACAGCACTTTCACATCCTGCGAATGACAATATACACTCCAGGTGAGCTCCAGGGGACAAGGAGAGCACACAGAATTTCAGCCAGCAGAAGCCCGGGTCTGTGGGCACCCCTGTGCTTCTCGTTCTGCTCCTGCCAAACATGGGGCTTCACAGAGACTGGCAAAGTCCCCGGCCCCCTCGCCAGCACGCGTGCCATAGTCTTTGGCAAGAAGGAGGCGTTTCTTAGGCTGGTGTTCGCAAGCCCGGGCCCCCTCAAAGCAAATATCAAAATACATAAACCGCAAAATAACACAGAGGAAGCAACAACAGCAAGATGAAATGTATGAATTCTGTAAAGTCAGAGTAGGCTGGGAGAGATTTGGAGGTCACTGAAGGGTGAGTGGTGGAGAGTGGTGGCAAGCGGCGGAGCTAAGAGCAGGAGGAAGTGGCCTTAGTGCTCGTGGTCAGCCTGAGGGCGGACGAAAGAAGGAACTTCCCAAGGGAAGCGGAGTTAAATGGGTTTTGATTTTTTGGCTGAAAGCACGTTCCATGTCCGCTCAGACAGTGACACGTGTGAGGTGGTTGAGTCGGGGCCGCTCTGCCGGCAACTGGGCCGAGTCATGGGGGGAGGTCCCGTTGAGTCCTGTCACTCAGTGAGCTGACGGAATTTCGTTAACGAGTGTGTGCAAACCCCAGCCCGGGTCTAGCTTCAGGGTTATTTTGTTTGTTCAGTGCAGCGTTAAAAAAGAAAAAAAAGAAAGAAAAAAGACCTGGAATACAAGGCCTTGAGGTAGGGGATGCTCTCTCTCCAGCTCGACACAGGCCCCCTCCCTCTCCAGTGTGGACCTGCCTTCCCCTCCCCTTGTGTCCCGGGCCTGAAGCCGTCTGAACTTGAGACTCCAGGCGTCACCTCACCCACTGCAAGGATTCGGGCATGTTTTGCCCGCAGCCCCGGGCAGGCGAGGGGGACAGGCCGACAGGAGCTAGCCTCACCGATGGCCGGCTCCGCCAGACAGGCGCGGGCCTCTGGGCTGCAACCAAGCCAGCGTCGGCCCGGCCCCCACCTACCTCTTCGTAGCTCCTTGACAGAAAGCAGAGTTCTTCTTTCAGCCGTTCTATTTGACTCTCCAGATCCATTTTTGTCAAATTAGCTTCATCAATGACTTTATACAGAGAGTTAATTTCCTCTTCCGCTGCCTTTCGAAATGGCTGCTCATTTTCATATCTGCAGATAAAGGAGCTTAATCAGCATAGGTGGGCAACCCCAAAGGGGAAATAATCAGATTACAAATGTTACCAACAGGCCAATTATGTGATAGACAAATGGATGTTAGAAGTCACCGTTCCAACAGCTCTGAGGGCACTGTTAACGCAAGTGTTACATGTTGATTTATTAAAATGAAAGTGATGGCAGCCAATTTCTGATAACCTAGCTTCACAGGCTGCCACGCTCATGGGGCCCTGGAAGCACAGAACTCTAGGGAAGGCTTCTCCAGGAGTTGAGATCCAGGTAGGGGGATGTGGCATGTCACCATTATTCTGATTTGTCATCCTTTTCCCCCGAGGATCCTTTAACAAACATTACTGAGAATCTGCTAAGCACAGGCTAATGATCCCCAAATGAAAAACACGGTTTCTGTCTCCAAAGAGCCCGTGTGAAATTTTAAAACTGTGGCTGCAAACCCAAATGCTTTCAGGGGCCAAGTGGGGAATATAGATGAGGGATGAGGGCCGGGTCTGGGAAGCAGGGAGAGGTAGGGATTGAAGCCCACAGGACAGCTCATCTTTCACGCAAGGGGACCTGCTGCTCAGCTCTTCCTGTTACTGCTGCGTGGGAAGGGGTGTGCCAGTTCTCTCCGAGAGAAATGGGAAACCTGGATTTATATGTGAAATATCCAGAGCTTTAAAAACTTGCAGCCTATACAATAACACATAGGCACACACATCGACACAAATCTGAAACTTCCCCCCTGAGTTCTTTCCATCTCTGGTTTGCACAGAGCCTTCTTTCTATAAACCACCCAACATCTTTGCCAATTTCTCTCAGTGTTACTCCTTTCCTTCTACGGCCTTCCACCCAGCTGTACCCTCAGCCACATTTCACACCTTACCTTCATCCATCCATAGAACGGAGAAATCTCACATTACTCATTGAAGAAAGCATCTTAGGGTTTTAGAGTTTTAAAGGAATTTAGGATTCAACTATTCAAACTCTTACCCAGTGACAATCCCTTGATAGCATTCTTTAAAAAAAAAAAAAAAGGTTTATTTATTTATTCGAGAGAGAGGGTGCTTGAGAGAGTGCAAGCGAGAGCGCAGGAGCAGGGGGAGGGGCAGAGAGAGAAGGAGAGGAAGAGAGAATCTCCAGCAGACTCCCCGCAGAGCATGGGGGCCTGACATGGGGCTCCATCCCAGGACTCTGAAATCCTGACCTAAGCCGAAATCAAGAATCAGTTGCCTAACCAACTGAACCACCCTGGTGTCCCTCGACAGCATTCCTGATAGGTGATCATGTAGCCTCTACTTGACTACTTCCAGTGACAGGGAACTCATCACCTACCACCACCACCATTCCATTTTAGGACAGATCTAATTATGGAAATTTCTTCCTTCAAGAGCTTAAGTCTTCATTCCTGTAAGAGTCTGAGTTCCACTCACTGAAGCATCCAAAGTTAGTCTGATCCTTCCTTCTGGCAGTCCTATAAATATTGAGTCTAGTCTCTTATATCATTCTCTTTTCCCCTCATCACTTCCTCCGAGCCTTTTGTTCCTCAGGTTAAACATTCCCAGTTCCCCCATTATTCATATAAATTGGTTTCCATATCCCTCATCATCAGTGGCAGGGACTTTGTATTCTTAGCATCCACCTTCAGGCTTCAAATATATGTGTGGAATGATTAGAAATGCTCTAATTGGTCCACATCTTTCTCAAAATATGATTCAGAGACTGGAATGCAAAACTCCAGATGTTGCCTGATCAGTTCAGAGTCCCGGGGGACTGTCTGCTCCTTTGTTTAAACCCTTTAATTCTATTCATCATGGGCCCTAAGGTTTGCTTTGTGGGTTTTTGTTTGCATGTTTGTTCATTTGATTTTGACCAGCTGTATTTGCTGCTGACTAATATTGGGTGTCCTGTCAATTAGAGTCCCTGACCATTTTTCACAAGTCCAATTACCCTGTCCTTTCTGGGTGCACCTGGTATTTGAACCCCAAAGTAGGAGTTCATATATATCCTCTTTCAGTTTCATTGGCCCATTGTTCCAATGTGTTAGGATCATTCTTCTCCTTGCCAGCCCTCCTGGCTTTGTGTCTTCTGCCATTTTGCCCTTTCATGCCAAGGTAGCTTTCATGCACCTTACAGTTAAAAACAGTAAATGCAGGAACCAAGGACAGAGCCCTGTGGCATACCGCTAGAGACTTTCCTCAGAGTTGGACCTGCACCTTTGAATCTCCCTCCCCCTGAAGAACTGGTTTTTGAAGTCATTTTTATCTACTCTATATGTAGGATTAGATTCTCTACCCATATGTATTCTTCATGAAGGACTGTATTTTTATTAACATTTAGTCCTTTTGGAATCAAGTCCTGCCCTTCCAGCTGGAATGAAAACCCACCCATATCACTGAGATTGGTCCCTGCTGACCGGGGCTGGAAGAATCCCCCTGTGCCTCTGAAGTCCTGTTTTGCTTCTCTCTCCAGGGAGCCTGGCCCCTTCCAGGGTGTGCTCCAGTCAGCATTATGGGAGGTCTTAGGTGTCCTACAGACCGTTTTTTGGAAGTCCTCTAAGCATTTAACACATCCCTGTGGTATCTCCCAAAGCCGCTGTTAAGCTTTTAGCTTTCTCTTGCTATCATTTTTTCCTTTCCCCCCCATTTCAAAGTCTTCAAATAGAATCTCTTTGCTTGTGATACCCAGAACTTTCTGTCTTGACCTGCAAGCCACTCTGGCCCAGCATCTTCAGAAATACTACAATTTCTGCTTGGTTGCTCTACCATCTGCTCGACTCAGCTTGCTCAAAGCCAAATTCATTATCTATCCCTGACTTTTAGACCAGCTTTCCTTCCACAGTTTTCTATTTTAGTCAGTAGAACCGCAAATCTTCTAAATTACCCAAGTTCAAAGCCTGAAACTTATCTTTGCTTTCTATTTCCAGGCTGCATATGTCAAACCCTGCCAATGATTTCTTTGACCCATCTCTGAAGTCTGCTCATGGCCACCATCTCAGGCAGACCCTGAGCTATAAGAGCCTCTGATTGTCTTCCTCCAACTGACCTACAGTATTGCCCCCAGAGGGGCCATCCTTAAACACATTGGGTCACCATTTACTCAGAGCCATAAGTGTCCTCCTCTGGCCCCTTAGTAATCTGATCTTGCCTTCCTTTCTAACCTCGGCTCCCAGTACACACCCTGCCCTGCCATCCATCCAGCCCATTTGCTCCCATTGCTTCTTGCTCATTTGCCCCACCTCTCCTCTCTACCAATACAAATCTCCCTTTAAGCTGAAATCCGGTCATGATGAGCCACTGCTCAGATCCCTTCTATGGGTCTCCTCTCAGGTCATCTCTGAGCTCGTAGGTATGGCTCACATGGTCCTCCGGGATTTGGTCTCTCCCTGGTTTTCAAGCCTCATTGGCTGCCCCTCCTTCCTTCACTCCATATGCCCCAGTTATAATGAGCTACTTGGTGGCCACCAATGCACCACGCTTTCTCATGTCCTTCTGCCTTAGCACATACTGCCTCCTCTGCCTGGAAAGTCATGCCTCCTTCATTGGCCTGGTCAACTCCTACACCAGTTTAGGGCCCAATCAGGTGTCACCTCTTTTGTCAAGCCTCCCTGGCCAGACTAAATGTCCCCATTTCACTTGTGCTCACCTTAGTGATGGCACAACCACCCTGTGATGCCGCTGTCTGTTCACTCCTCCGTCTTTGACACTAAACTGTGAGCTGCTGGAGGTCCCCTTCACTTCATTCCCAGTAATGAAGTGCACTGGTAATGCAACGGGGAACAAAACAGACCAAGCCCCTGCTACTCGGTTGAGTGGCTGGATGAAGGCATGAACGCATAATGAATAAATGAATGAGCGAAAGAAATTTTGGTCACATCCTACCTGGACTTCACACTTAATTAAATTCTATCTTAAATTGAGTACAAATGGCTTCATGTCTATTGGCACTATCTTTAGCTGTGCAGTAAGCTGCGGTGGCTGGATGATGGCTTCAGTTTTGTGCTCCTGTGACCTTGGCGAGCACAGTGTTGTCCGAGACAGCAACGCCAGCTGACTGAAAGTCTCCTTGACTCCAGAGTGGCCGCTCGTGGGGATCCTTTTAGCAAATGGAGAAGCTTGGTCTTACAGAAAGGAAAGGACTCTGGGAATGAGGAGATGGTGGAGATTTTCCTTCTCATCACAACACTCTTATCCTAAGATAAGAATGGCAGTGGGATGGATCACTGACTTCCCCAAAGACTCCCAATGACATGCCTTTCCTCTTTGTCTTCACCAACTTAGGGAAATGTTCCTTAACTATCCCATCACCCATCCAATTGCCCAACATCCAGAACACCTTCCCCACAGAATATTCTCAAAATCGCTGTGTTTATCAATGAAAGGTCTTTTTCGTTTCGTTTCTCCATTAGACCAGTGTTTCCAAATGTCACTGACCATCGTGATTTTGCCCTAAATGCGTCTCTCTCCTGTCATTATTTACTTTACATTGTTCCTTAAATTCATCTACTTAAAAAGTAAATGTTAAATCAGTAAACTTGAAAAGCTCTTTATGTTCAATAAATTTTAAATTGCCAGTATAAATTGTAGTGCTATAGTGGAAAAAGTCTCATGAGTCATAAATAGAAGGTAACTCTAAAAATACATAACTATTAAAAAGAAAATGTTTATCCTTATACCACTTAAGATGATCTTCATCAGTGCTATCTACACCATATTTTAGGAAACACTATATTAGACTTCAAAGAGGTGTTTTTCAAGGCTGGGGAGTTAAAAATTCTGAGGCCAGACCCCACCCCCAGGGACTGTGGTTTAATTAGTCCCTGCAGCTTGGGCATTGACATTTTTAAGTGGCCAGGTAATTCTAACATGCAGCTGCAATTGAGAAGCATTGCTCAAAACCAGCAGTTATTCGAGTGTGCTCCCAGGACCAGCAGGATCAGCATCGTGGGGAACTTGTTAGAAATGTAAATTTTGGGCCCCACCCCAGACTACTGAACCAAAAACTCAGGGGGTGGGGCACAGCGATCTGTGTTTTCTATAAGAGCTCCTGGTGGTCCTGAAGCAGCCACAATTTGAGAACCCCTGCTCTGAACCAGGTGACACTGGGCAAAATCTCTGAGCCCTAGGACCTGGTTTGTGTCTATCAGGAGGGTTCGAGCTGGACGATCTTTGCTCCGATTCTCCCGGGGACCTCTACCATCCCACTCCAGCCTTCTGTGCGGTTGGCAGTGAATCCTGCAGACCCCAGAACAGCATCACTCGACTTGCCCAGAGTCTGGGGGAGTGGAAGGACTGTCCCCTCTGTGGCAGATGTTACCTCTCTTTAAAGTCGTCCGCACCCGCCTGGATATTCTCTGTCTGAAGCATGAGCCGGGCATTTTCCAGGACTGCCTCGCCCACCTAGAAAGATCACACACATCAGAGGATACGAGGCCACTGGACCGTCTTCCCTCCCTTCCCACCGTGACTTGCACCGGGCAGAGGTTCTGGGGAACTTAGAGCACCTTTCTTATAGCAAATATTTTTAGAATTCAAGTGTCTCTCTCCAAAAAGGTGGGGAGGAGATAAACGATAAAGCATAAAATCTGGATGTCTTTTAAGGGCCTTTAGAGTTGGATTTTTAGAGCTAAAATATTATTCAAAGGCAGATTTGTTCATTGCCCCTGTCATAATGCGGAGCTTTCAACTACCAGTGAAGTTTCTGGCTCCTTAAATGAAGATTCCCTGGTTTGACTTAGTGGCTCTTCACATTTTCTGGTCATGGATGTCCTTGAAAAGCTGATGAAATCTCTAGTTCAGTGCTGCCCAATAGAACTTTCCGTGATGATGGAACTCTTCTATGTCTGCACCATCCATCACAGCGCCCTGACATGGCTACTGAACACTCACCATGTGGCAAGGATGACTGAGGAACTAAAAATTTAATATTATCTAAATTTAATTTATCATTATTTTTTATTTTTAAAGACTTTTTTTGACACACAGAGAGAGATAGTGAGAGCAGGAACACAAGCAGGGGAGTGGGAGAGGGAGAAGTAGGCTTCCTGAGGAGCAGGGAGCTCAATGCGGGGCTCGATCCCAGGATCCTGGGATCATGACCTGAGCAGAAGGCAGACACTTAACTGACTGAGCCGCCCAGGCGGCCCAATTTATTGTTATTTTTAATAGATTTTGGGGGGTGGAGAGAGAGAGCACACATGAACTGGGGGGAGGAGGGCAGAGAAACAGGGAGAGAATCTTTTTTTTTTTTTTTTTTTTAAAGATTTTATTTATTTATTTGACAGAGAGAGACACAGCGAGAGAGGGAACACAAGCAGGGGGAGTGGGAGAGGGAGAAGCAGGCTCCCCGCAGAGCAGGGAGCCCGATGCGGGACTCGATCCCAGGACCCTGGGATCATGACCTGAGCCGAAGGCAGTCGCTTAACCGACTGAGCCACCCAGGCGCCCTGGGGAGAGAATCTTAAGTAGGCTCCACGCTCAGCACAGAGCCCGACTCGGGGCTCGATCTCAGGACCCTGAGATCATGACCTCAGCCAAAGTCAAGAGTCTGATGCTTAAACGACTGAGCCACTCAGGTGCCCCTGTTTAAATTTAATTTAAATTTGAATAGCCACCTGTGGCCAGTGGCCATCATATTAGCATGGTTCTAGAATTTTATCCACTGTCAAAACATACATATGGGGGCGCCTGGGTGGCTCAGTTGGTTAAGCAACTGCCTTCTGCTCGGGTCATGATCCCGGAGTCCTGGGATCGAGTCCCACATCGGGCTCCCAGCTCAGCGGAGAGCCTGCTTCTCCCTCTGACCCTCTCCCCTCTCATGCTGTTTCTCTCTCTCTCTCTCTCTCAAATAAATAAATAAATAAATAAAAATCTTAAAAAAAACATACATATGAACATAAACACTGTGCATACAGTTGGGGGTTTCATGGAGCCACGGAGTGGTTTTTCAAAACCAGCTCCCCAAACCCTACAGAATGTACCCAAGATTTTGTTTTTATTTAGGTATGGTGAGGCGAACAGATCAGGAGATGACTGACATTGAAAAGATGTTACTCACAGTTCCCAAGGGGAGGGGCAGCCCCACCATGCAGGGCCAGAGGAGGAAGTACCAGGGTTGGTTGCAAAAGGTTGAGAGGAAAGCGTGGGCAAAAAGCCTTTATTGTAGTTTTCATGGGAAGGAACTGGTGAGGCAAGGTAAACAGTCGAGCAGGTTTAGGACTGGGTAGTTTGGAGAATTTCAGCCGTCTCTGGGCCCCTGGGGTGGTCTCCAGCCACCTGGGATGCTTAGGGCAGAGGAACACTGCCTCCTGGAGTGTAAGAGCCAGAAAGAGGAGGCGGGTGGGGGTATGTGCTCAGGATCCGCTGGTCTGCACAGCAAAAGCATGGCAAGTGGTTTACTATCTCAAAGGTTCGCTAGCTCTGCGAGGGGTGGTCTCACCCTAACAGCAAGGCCCCAGATGCCAGAGCATGAAGAACACAGAAAAAGTGAAAATAGAATTAATATTGTTGAATATAGTTATTCCAGCCGGCCATGGCTACCTGAGGCGTCCCTGAGGATTGTCTTTGGCTGCTCTGGCCGAGCCCTCTCCTCAGCCTCCTTCACACAGCGGCAGTCCCCACATTCGGGAGCCCCCTTTCCCGTCTTTGGATGCAACTTTGCCAATGCCATTTTTCAGATGACAAACTCGACGCCAAAGGCAATCACCCTGCTCGAGTTCTCACAATGATGCCCGTGGCAAATGCCTCGTTCTAGTGCAGGACACCGAATCATAGCGGGTGTCTAGACTGTGGGCTGGAACACGACTGCTTTGGAAAATAAAAGGCCTATCAGAATCAAGAGAGACACTCATTGGGGAGGATTGTTTTCTGTCTTTTTCCTGTAATGGGACAGCCAGGACTCCTGGTCCCTCTTTGGGCTGCATCACGGAGATAAAGAGCTACCTTGCCCACTGGCACGAGGAAGGTCACCAAACCAAACCAAACCAAACCATCTCCCATGCCCATGTCCTGAGCTTTCCCTGCCGAGCCCCGTAAGCTGAGTGGAGCTGAGCAGATTGTGGGCTCAACCCTGAAGGCCTGGAGAACGTCGGTGGCCGAGCACTCTGCGGTCAGGCCTGCAGAAGAAATGTCAACTGCACTTAAAACTGTGGGACCTGCACATTGGCCACCTGGTCCCCTCACATTTATGGTTGAAGCAGATGCAAATTAACTTCACCTCTCTGATCATCTTATCTGTCTGGGAGTGAAGGCAAGATGAATACCAAATATGAATATGTACGGTCACTAGGCTGATGCTGTGAATACGAGCACACTTGCTCATAACCCTGGAACCACTCCTGCCCTCTTTTCTCATAGGAAAGAGTACGAACCAATGTCAGAGTTGCACTGCAGGGTGAACTTTAAGCGCATGGCGTGCTGGGAAGGCCAGCAGGGGACCACCTCTCCTCCCCTTCTCTCTCCTCTGCCCAAACACAGCCGACTCCTACCATCAGCACATGATGACGGTTTCCTCTGTGGAACATGACTTAACACCAGGTCTCCTGTCTGTCATAGCCGCATCGGTGCGAATTGGTGTGTGAGATTAGGTGGGCTGGAGGGACTAGGACTCAGGATTTGTAAGTTTTGCTGGAGAAACAAAAGATGCCTTCAAAGCATACAATTCAATGGAGGAGAAGAGCCGGGCTGAGTGCTGTGGGGAGGGGCTGCCAGAAGCCAAGGTCGACATGGCTTTGTCCCGAGAGGGATGCTACAGGCAGGGGCAAGGGTGGGTTCACTGCCGGCTGGTGTTAATTCGAACTGCTCTTGGCTTGGAGTGCAGCTGCCTTAAGTTCCCTCCCTGGAACTGTCTTGCTCTCGCCTCCATGTGGAGGAGTCCTCAGCACACTTGGAGACACCAGTTGTTCTCCAAGTGTGGCCCCTGGGGCAGCAGCATCAGCACCACCTGAAGCCTGTGAGGAAGGCAAACTCTCAGACCCTACCTCAGATGTCTGACTCTGAGGCTCTGGAGTGGGGCCCGACAATCCGTGTTTGAAAAGCTTTCCAGGGGCTCGCAGCGCGCACGCGGCTTGGAGAACCCCAGCTTTGCACGGACCTGCCTCCAGTCCTGCCCGTGCTGCCTCCCGGGCTGCTCCTGGCATTTCTCCATGTCCTTGCCTGTGTCAGCGCCTATTCCTAGAACACCTCGTTTTACCACCTCACGCCCCTAGGCCTTGCCGCTGACAAGCCCTACCCCACTTTAATGCTCATCTCAAACGTGCCTTCCTCTGCAAAGATTTTTTATTTATCTGCTCACCCATTCTTGCGTTCATTTCTTCAGCACATTGTTTCCTCTGTGCCGGGCTCTGTGCTGGTTGTGGGGGAATCAGCAGCGACTGGAGGGGGTGCAGTGAGAAGGATAGGCAAAGGCCAGATCCAGGAGGCAGGGCCTCGGGAGCAAGGGAAGGAGGTGGGATTTGCTGGGAAGCCCGTGAAAGGTTTTGGGCCAGGCACAGGTGTGATCTGCACGGTCGGTGGGTCCCCTGAGTCCTGAGGGAAGGGGAGATTGTCGGACACAGGGGACCGTGCCGAGGGCCCAGCCAGGAAGCTCTGCAAAAGCCCCAGGGAGTTGGTGGCTGCTTTGACTAGGGCGCTTAGAGGGGCCACGAAGAGAAGCAGACAGGTTTAAGACTTATTTTGCCGAAGGAACAGATGGGTTTTGGTGATGGAGCAGTTGCAAAAAGAGGGAAAGAAAAGAATTAAGGATGACTTCTAAGTTTTTAGCCCCCACTCCTGGGTGCATGGCGCCTTGGCTGACTCTCTTCCTCCCCTCGTTGGATCAGTCCTGCATCGGAGTCACACCCTGAGCTGCGTACCACACTGAGTAGACAATGACCTCATTCACGAACCCAGTTCCTCCACTCAGCGGCTTGGGCCAGTTGCTTGGATAATTCTAAGATTCGGTCCCCTCATCCATAAAATGAGGATGATACTGCTCCCTACCTGCCAGGGAGGCTTCAAGGATTAGAGGGGCCACTGCAGGTAAAGCGCTCGGCCGGCTGCCAGGCACCGAGTAGGTGTTCCGTGCACGGCGGCTATTATTATCACTGCTATTTGCCTTAGAGCAGAGCACTTGTGATGGTCCAATGGACCTGATGCGTGTGTGCAGTCTGGCATCGTTCCTGCTCCTCCCCCAGGCAGCTGAATGAAGACTTCCATCTAGTGGCTTGGTTTTTTGTTTTTTTGTTTTGGTTTTTCCTGCCCATAGTCATTTGATAAAAGCCCTGGTCCCTGGTACTATGATGATGAGGATCGTATCCCTTCCTACTGCTATTTCCTTGCTATGGCTGTAGTTACTAAAATAAATGATGCTGGTGGGGGCAGGCGAGGAATTTGATCGTTACTGTGTTTTTAAAAAGGTGAGGACAAGCAGCATTTTTAGAAGGGTTATCATTTGGGCCCAAGGGTACAACTGATGCTTTATTTGGAGTTAAAGATCTTGGCATCCCAGCAGCTAGAGCTGCTTGTGTGGGGAGGAGGTGGGCAAGACTGGGCCCCTTGGGAAATTAGACTTGACGGGGGCCGTGGCAGGGTATAAGAGTCCCCGGAAACCCTTTACACATTTATTTGACTTTCAAGTTTAGGACGAATGCTCAGCATGACTTGTTCTAGTAATAAATGAGCAAGAAGTCATTATCTGTCCCTAGTACCCCACTGAAACTGCGTCTTTGCCATGATGGCGAAGACCGCCATGTTACCAAGCTGGACGGATGCTCCTCTGCACTCATCTTGACCTGCCGGCCACATTTGTCACGGAAGATGGACTTTTCTCTCTTGGCCTCCATGATGCAGCTCTCTCCTGCTCTTCCTTCTACTTCACTGGCAATTCTTTCTCAGTCTACCTCACTAGGTCTTTCTCCCTCATCTGACCTCCACGTGCTAGATTTTCTCAGGTTGGGTCATGGGACTTGTTCTTTTCTCCCTAAGTGACCTGGAGCAGTAGGGTATCAGTTGAATTAATGAGCCCAGCATTAGCACTGCCTCTCCATGGAGAACCAAAGCAGGGAAGACGTGGTTCCCACTCTCAGGAACACCCAGGTTCCTACCTGGCTCCGACATGAGATCACCTCCAGCACCTCCCTCTCCCTCACTTCCCAGGTCAGAGCACCACTGAGCCTCTGCCCCAGTGTGCCCTGGTTCATTCCTGCCACACTGCCCAGCCTTGGTTCGAGCCCCAGTCATCTCTTTGGTGGTTTTACCTGATTGTTGCTACCCAGGGATGGAGAGTACAAAGCCCAAGTCCACTGAGTTAAGATCGCGGCTACAGGTGGAGTTAGGGAGCATGTCATAAAGTCTAGATGGAGAGGTTGAACCATCTCAAGCATAGTTCATCCCTGAATGCAGTCACAGCCATTGAGGATCCAGGGAGGATCAGGGACACCTGAGGGCTGAGGCTGGGTCTTACTTCGGGAGGCCAGGACGGTGGACATTTCTGCATCTGTACTGCAGATAAATGACCTCATCATCGAACTGTGCTCTGTCTGAAGAATGTCTTTGTAGAAGGGGTCAGGTGAGCATGGAGTGAAGGGCCAGAACGGGTGGGTGGTGTTATGAACCATTTGGGGGCAATCAGGAACACCCTGCTCCCTACAGGTTGCCCTCTGTCTTGATGAGGACAAACCTTAGGCCTCCCCTTCCCCGGAAACCTCTGCATGCCTCCCAGGACTAGTTCTGAGCGTACCTCGCATCCTGCCCACAGCTCCCTGGGAAATAGGAGGGCCTGATTTGGACGGCAGCCACCAGTGCTGGGCACTGAAGAGTAGCCTCCTACCTCATCCTGGGTGTATGTATCCCAAAGCTTTCTTTGTCATGAGCCAGCCCTTCAGGGCCTACTTTTCTACAGACATCCTAACAAAATCTGAGTTTTGTGTGCTAGGCACATCAAGATACGTGACGCCGGGAGGCTCTGCTGGGGCAGCCAGCTGATTGAGGTCTCTCTTTCTTTCTTTGCTAGATTGAGAGCAAATGCGTTCCAACCTCCCATTCCCTTTTTTACTGCAATGACTTACTAAGATGCAAATTTGAGCTCACATTTATTCAAGAGGGTGCTCTTGAACAAACCCGCACGATTTGGGCTTTAGCTCTTCTTCACTCTCCTGCTGCAAACTGAAGTATTTTTCTAAACAGACTCAGGTCTTTCCAGCTTTCAGAACTGTGACTCCTGCTGCTGCCTCTGTATGTCATGACCCAACATGCCACCCGGCCGCCGTGCTTTCCTTCTTTGCCAGGTGAACTCTTAACCATCCTTCAAAACCCAGCTCAGGCTGCACTGGGCATCCCCTGTATGCCCCAGATCCCCTGTGGGCATATCTCTATCACTGCAAGTTGTCCTGCTGTATGTTATTCTGACCTTTTCAGCTCTCCCCACCACTGACCTGTGTGTTCCTGGGACGGGGACAGCCTCGCATCTCTGCCTCCTCAGCCCCCAGCTCAGGGCCTGGCACGTGGACACTAGATGTTCGGGGACTCAGCAGGTGAAGTAGGCTAGCTGAGTGAACACAGACAGGTAAGGCACGACATACTTAGATGTGTGGAGCTAAGTAGAAGATGCCTGAGAAGAGCTCAAAATCTAGAGCCAAACTTCATAAAACCCAAAATAGAAGCAACCGAACAAATCAAACCCGAACATTTTTACCACACTTCCACACTTTATGCCATGATCAGCTCTTTGCAGTCAGGCTGTCATTTAACCCCTGCGCCCAACACCAGTGGCCATACAGAGTGGGTGCACACTCGGTCTGCAGATGAGGAGCCGAGACCCAGGAGTTCAAGTGACTTGCCCACAGCGCCAAGTGGCCCAGCTGAATTTCATCCATGTCCGCCAGACTCCACAACCCATGCTTTTTTTTTTTTCTTCCCCCTACAAAAACCCCACTCTTTATTATGGGACATTTCAACGAGGTAAAACTATATATAAATGTAGAGAGAGATTGGAATGATGGCCCCCTGGCTCCCCACTTCCATAACTAAAATCTCATGGCTAAATTTAAATATCTCTATTCCTGCTCCCCGCCCTACTCCTGTCTGAGATTATTACATATATATCACTTCCTCTATAAATATTTCAGGAGTCATGCTCTATTTTGAACTTCTGCATTTTAATTTAAAAGGTATCAGAGTAACACATACCTTTGATCATAAAATGAAACAAGGCTGAAAAGAAAGGCTCGTGCAGAAAAACATTCCATGCCCCACATCTGCTCGTCCCACAGCCCCCGTCCCCGCAGCTTCTGCCTTTCATTTGTCCAGAGCTTCCCCCATATTTCTACATATTTTTGATTCCTTGAGTTATCAGCCACAGACATCATTTATTGACTTCCCAGCTGACAAATGAAGATTTCACTCACTCACACTCCACCACCCTTTTCCTGTCTTTATTGGCCATCTTGGTGACTTTAACTAAGAAAGCTCTATTTCTTGCTGTGTCATCATGGAGCTTCCCTTTCACATACTCGCGCTCTCTTATAGTCACAGGTGTTTTATTGTCTAAGGTCAAAGAGAAGACACAAAACCAGCTTAATTACTAACCTCCATTACTGACGCCTGTGTGAAATATAGGTCCTTTCTGCTAGGAATTATGACACAGGTGCCCTGGACTGTCAGAAGCTATGGACAGAGAGCCAAATTGTTTTATGTCCCACGTGAGCATCCTCAGGCCTGCAGAATATTGTCAGCTGCCTGATTCTTTCTCGCAGTGCTACCCTCTCCAGGGCATGTCTACACAACCCCCTGTAGCCATCTAGCCTTACCACCACGCTTGAAGCGTGAGTCTGACACTAGGTGACTCCATTTCTTCTCTTGAGAAATGGGGCCGCTCTAGCTTGGTAGTACCCGGCACGCAGTAATCCCTTAATTGGTGTTTGTTAAGTGAATAAGTGATATATGTTTAAAGAGCCAAACATATGAAATAACGATGAAAAACCAATTCACAAGCAGCAGGCTGGCAAACCTTTGGGAAGAGAAGGTGTGGAGAAACGGAGGTCTCACACACTGTTCTGGGAGGGTAAATTCAGATGGCCACTTTGGGAAGCAACTTGGCAATGCCATACAAGAGCCGCTGACAGGCACAGCCCATTCTGCTCCTAGGTACTTGCTGAGAGCAGGGTCAGAAACTTTTTCTATGAAAGGTGACAGAGGAAATATTGTAGGCTTTGTGGGCCTGCAGTTTTTGTCGCAACTACACAACCCTTCCCTTGTAGGATGAAGACAGCCGCAGACTATTAGGACGTGAATGGATGTGACCGCATTCCAATCAAACTGTAGCTATAAAAGCGAGTACCTGGTTGGATTTGGCCTGCTTATAGTAGGATGCCCACCTCTAACCTAGGGAAACTCTCCCATATGTGTACGAGAAGGTTTATGCCCTCTCCTGTTTGTGACAGAGAAAAGTGGAAGCAACCCACATCCATCAACAAAAAAAATTCATAACCTATGGTGTATATACAATGAAATACTACCTGAGTCACCATGAGCAATCGCAAAAACAAAATGAGAATTAAAGAAAGCAAGTTGCAGAGGGAAACACTATGTGGTGGTGAATTTTATGTGTCAACTATTTTATGATGGTCAGATATGGTCAAACATTATTCTAGATGTTTCTGTGAGAGTGTTTTTGGATGAGATTAATATTTAAATCGGTAGACTTTGAGTAGAGTGGATTGCCCTCTGTAATGTGGGGTGGCTTCATCCAGTCAGTTGAAAACCTTAATAGAACAAAGACTGAGTGCCCCCCCCCCACCGACAACCCACCAGGGGGAAGGAAATCGGCCATCAGATAGTCTTTGGACTTGAACGGGGACATTGGTTCTTTCCTGGGTCTCCAATTGGCTGACCCCCTCTTTTTTTTAATCTTTTTTTTTTTTTTAAGATTTTATATATTTATTTGACAGAGAGAGATAGAATACAAGCAGGGTGAAGGGCAGAGGGAGAAGCAGGCTCCCCGTTGAGCAAGGAGCCGGACGTGGGACTTGATCCCAGGACCCGGGGATCATGACCTGAGCCGAAGGCAGACGCTTCACCAACTGAGCCACCCAGGCATCCCCCGGCTGACCCCTTAATCTGGAGCATCTAGCCTCCATTATCCTGTGAGCCAATTCCTTAAAATAAATCTCTTTCTCTCTATATAAACATCCTACTGGCTCTGTTTCTCTGGAGAACCCTAATACACAGTATGATACAACTTAATATAAAGTTTAAGATCATGCAAAACAATCCTATAAAGGGTTTATATACATATATGGTAAAACTGGAACAACATTGGTGGGAATGATAAATGCCAAATTTAGAGCAGTCGTGGCCTCTGGGGAGGGGAATGGAATCAGGACAGAGCACAAATGAGGTTTCCATTGAAATCTTTGGTTTCATGTTTAAATATGAAAGGTCTGTAGCAAATAACATTAAGGTTGACAATTCTGGATGCTGAGCACCGTTTTTATATGTTTGGAATAGTTCATAATTAAGAAGGAAACAATGAGCTAACATAAAGAAAACAACTAGGAGAAGCAATGTAGCACAGCGAATGTTATGTGATAGGTCCCTAACGTGCAGAGAGGGAGACTGGCTGGAGAAGGCAGGTCAGAGATGAGTAGACGAGGTGGAGGGCAGCGGAGAGCCTCTAGAGCTCCAGAGGGCCTCCTTGGGCCCCAGGGATGACGATGGATTGGGACTGGCTGTGCACTCGGGTCCAGGGCCGGGCAGGAGGTGTGGGCACGTGGGAACTAGAACAGCGCGGTGAATGGGCGGAGGCAGTGCGCAGTGGCTTCGCAGGTGTGGGTCCGCCGTGGGGTCATGGTCACAGTCGCTGGAGCTCTCCCAGCACTTTGTATTTACCCTAAGGGGGCCCTTCAGAAATGGTTATTCCCGATTTCCTTCTGACAAGATTTGATTCCTGGGTGCTGGCCAGAGTCAGAGGAATTCGTCTTCTCGCTGGAGACTTGTTGAGGCTTAAACCAAATTAGGAGCTCTTCTTTCCTATTTCAGGGGTGGCTGCTGGAGCAGACAGTCAGTGCTCAGCCCTGCGGGGGTTTTAAAACACTTTTGTACGCCCCCAGGTTCTGCTGCTTTTCTCTTCCCACAACCTGCACTTGGGTTCTGCTTCTTGGGAATCTGTCGGGGGACAAGTATGCTTCTCCACCTCCTGCTTTGCACCCCAGAAGCCCTCAAGAATGCCTCAAGCCTTGGTCTGTCTAGGGCAGAGCTGGGCACACAGGTTCTGGAACCAAACTGCCCAGGTTGAAAGTCTTGTCTCTATCCCTGCGTAGCTGTGTGACCTTGGGAAAAGTTATTTAACTGCTCTGTTCAGTTTCCTCGTCTTCAAAAAAAAGGAGTCATAAAAGTATTGGCTTTGGGGGGCCTGGGTGGCTCAGTCGTTAAGTGTCTGCCTTCGGCTCAGGTCATGATCCCAGGGTCCTGGGATCGAGCCCCGCATCAGGCTCCCTGCTCCGCAGGAAGCCTGCTTCTCCCTCTCCCACTCCCCCTGCTTGTGTTCCCTCTCTCGCTCTCTGTCAAATAAACAAATAAAAATCTTAAAAATAAAAAAAAAGTATTGGCCTCATAGGGTTGTTGTGAGGTTGAGTGGAATTAAGATATGCAAGAACTTCAGAACACATAATAGGTGCACATAGTAGGTGCCCAATAAATGTCAGCTGTGTCCCTCTCCACTAGAGATTAGCATGGAGGGAGCAGAATGACAGCACTGTTTAAACAGCGTTTCTCTCTTCCCCACACTTGTTTAAGGTACACGCCCGTGGGAGACATAGAGTGTTAGAGCAAGAAGTAAAGAGCTAAACTGTGGGCTGCCTCCCACATGGGACGTGGGGTGAGGCCTCTGCAGAATTCTCTGCCATCACCTTCCAGGAAACCTCAACTCAGCAATTTCACAACACAGTCTTAGAATGCAAAGGGCTCTTGGAGATCATGAAAGATGAAGACCCGAGGCCCAGAGAGGTGTGGTGGCTTACCACAGGCCCCGGGGCAGGTCCTTTGCCCTTGAGAGTCCAGTAGCAAGGACTCATGGGGAGACCACAGGCTGTGATCAGAGAGACAGGGCCTCAGACCCTGTCTTTGTCACTTGGGGACTGCAATGCTCTACAAGTCTCCCTATCTAGGAAATTTTCTGTCTAGGGTTGCAAGACGATTAGGAGAAATATATGTGTTACAACACGATGGTAACTGGGCTGGGAGGTCCTGCACTCCTCGATGAGGCCCCAAAGGGGCACCCATCCCGGGCACAGAGGTGGAGCCTGCAACAGGCATGGCGGCCTGGGCTCATTTGAGAGGGCTCCTGCCCAAGAGGGCAGCCTGCAAAGGTGAGGGGCGGCCTGGGGGGCAGCAGCTGAAGGAGGGGCTTCCCCTTGCAGGGGGCCCAGTAGGGGAGTCTTAGAAGAACCCAGAAAAGGGTCCCTAAGAGAAAGAATCTGGTTTAAACTTTAGCCAGACCCAGAGGCGGCGAAGCCACCTCACAACAGCATGTCTCAAGGAAGAACTCTCCAGTCGTCTTTCCCTCTCCTTTCCCCCTGCTTGCACTTTGGTCAGGTTGAAAGAGCAGTGGGAAGTGAGGGTAGGAGAACTGCAAGAAAGAGCTGGCTGCTGGGCCTGTGCTGGGAGAAGGGGGGACATGAGGGTTGACGTGTTGAATAATATACCGACTAGACCTTATATTTACTGGCTTGAGACTGTGTTTTGTGACTTAAAATGAACATGGAATTTTTAGTTACTGACAAGTGATCAGGAAAGTCATGAGACCATCTGTGTTTTCAACCAGGGGTAGGAGACAGTATTTACCTCCCAATGAACAGGTCAAAAGGGACCTTGGAAGAGGTTCTTCTCAAACCAAAGCTGTTTCTTTCCTTTTTTTTTTTTTTTTTAAGATTTATTTATTTGAGAGAAGGAGAGTGCGAGCGGGAGGAGGGGCAGAGAGGGAGACAAGCAGACTCCCCACTGAGCAGGGAGCCTGACTTAAGGCTCGATCCCAGGACCCTGAGATCATGATCTGAGCTGAAACCAAGAGTCAGGTACTTAACCGACTGAGCCACCCAAACCAAAGCTCCTTTTGTAACTATCTCTTGAGTCCTTCGTTTCAATGTATAGTTGACATCCATCAGATGCCCAGCACTGTGCTTGGCACGAGCAGGCACTCAACAATGTGTGGATTTAATGACTCATCATCCCTCTTAGACCTCAGGTCCTGGAGTCTGAGAATTTTGCTGTGTTCTATTTGAATTCCCATAGTTCCTGGTACACAGTAGACCCACTCTCAATGCCTGATGAATGAACATAATAAAACTGAATTCTGTGCCAGCCCCACAGCAGCTACCATGACAAATATTACCCTGTCAAGACTGCTGGTAAGGAGGGAGGCAGGGCCAACGCATGCCAACATCACTAACGATTCTGTACTTACATGTGACACTAATTACACCCACGGACTGAGAATCTGCAGCCTAATCTCTGACACTGACAAAGCCTTTTCCCACTCACGTTATTCTCCTTAAATTTCAAAAAGGTCAGGGCCATGGTGGCAGGTATAATTATCTCCCTCTTTTTGCAGATAAGGAAGTTGCAGGTGGGAGAGATTAGGGACCTGGGTGAAGCATTTGGTGAGTTGAGACTGGGAGGAGGTGGCAGACACAGGACTCCTGACTCCAAACGCAAGCTCTGACCTAAAGCCCAAAGTCACAGAAAATGCAACTAACAGAGAAAAGGAGGGGTGGTTTCTCCATCATAAATGGAAGCAGGAGAGAGTAAGAGCAGACTTGCTGGCTAATATATGTGAAGTCTCAGGGCATGGTGAAATTTTATGGTTGATTTATAATCCTCAGAAAATCGGGAGCCATCATGGAAATTCTGACCTAAACAGAGAGACAGCAGGGCAGCATGAACTGCATGGCTGGCCTTTCAGTCAGGGTGGCATTGGCAGCAAAGGGATGGTGGTAGGTGTCCAAAACTTAACACAAATGACTTTTTGCAACGTGGGTGACTAGGTATGCAAGATAGTGCTCAGGGCAGCTATAAGGTGGCGCCATTTGCCAAGAGAACTGGGTCAGAGACAGCAGTGTGGGACTCCCCCCATCTCCAGGAGCCAGTTGGAGAGCCCTGGGGGGCGGGGGGAGGCTAATAAAACTGTTGTTTGGGGGGGGAAGATGGCAGAGGAGTAGGGGACCCTATTTCAACTGGTCCTCAGAATTGAGCTGGATATCTACCAGACCACTCTGAGCACCCATGAAACCAGCCTGAGATATAAGAAGATCTGGGTCTCTACAAACAGAATATCGCAGGCAGTTGGTTTTGAGGTATGAATCGGGGAGCCATGATTCCGCGGGCAGATATCGGAGGATAAACGGCAGCGGGAGGGTGCCTGGCCATGGGGATCCTACACCGCCGGTGAGTGACAGCCTTGCACGCTGGGGATGGGCACAGACTCGCAGAACGGTAGCGGCGGGGAAAGGACTTTAGGGCAGCCCCCGGGTTGGAAACCCGGAGTGGCGGGGTTGCGCGGGCGAACTGGGAGCGGCTGGTGGTTTTAGAAGTACAAAGGGCAGAGACGTGCCCCGACCTGGAGGCAGGACTGGGAGCGCTGCGGAGGGGCGCACAACCCAGGCCGCTGCAGTTTATAGCAGCACGGACAGAAACGGAGACGGTGTGGCCTGGAGAGCTCACTGAAGAACAGACTGCGGTCTCTGCTCTGAGGCAGAGGGTTGGAAACGGTCTCTTCCGCTATGACTCACGGAAGAGACGCGGAAAGCCACCAGGGAAAGCCGCCAGAGAACAAAAGCCCCAAAGACTGATTCCCACTGAGCCCATCCCCCGCCACAGGGGGGCAGGGCAACCCCCCCCAAACAGGGTTGCCTGAGTAACAGCGCGGCAGGCCCCTCCCCAAGAAGACAGGCTGGGAAAACAAGAGGCCAGCAACCCTAAGGTCCCAAAAAAACAGGTGCATCTTGCTTGGGTTCTGGTCAATAATTTGGACTCTATACATTCTCTCAAACACCCATCATCAGAATGACTAGGAGGAGGAGCCCCCAAAATAGAAAAGACTCAGAGATTATGACTTACGCTGCAGATTTACAAATGGATGCAGATATAACCAAGATGTCGGAGATGGAATTCAGGCTAGCAATTGTGAAGACAATGGCTAGAATGGAGAAATCAATTAATGGCAACATAGAGTCTCTAAGGGCAGAAATGAAAGGTGAATTGGCAGAACTTAAAAATACTATCAATGAGATCCAATCCAATCTAGATAATCTAACAGCTGGGGTAACTGAGACAGAAGAGAGAATAAGTGACCTGGAAGACAATATAATAGATAAAAAGGGAAAAGAGGAGGCCAGGGAAAAACAACTCAGAATCCATGAAAATAGAATCAGAGAAATAAGTGACACCATGAAGCGTTCCAATGTCAGAATAATTGGAATCCCGGAGGGAGTGGAGAGAGAGAGAGGACTAGAAGATGTATTTCAGCAAATCGTAGCTGAGAACTTCCCTAACCTGGGGAATGAAACAAACATTCTTGTCCTAGAGGCAGAGAGGACCCCTCCCAAGATCAAGGAAAACAGGCCAACACCCCGGCATGTAATAGTAAAACTTGCAAATCTTAGAACCAAGGAAACCATCTTAAGGGCAGTTAGGGGGAAGAGATTCCTTACTTACAGAGGGGGGAACATCAGAATAACGTCAGACCTATCCAGAGAGACCTGGCAAGCCAGAAAGGCCTGACAAGACATATTCAGGGTACTAAATGAGAAGAACTTGCAGCCAAGAATACTTTATCCGGCAAGGCTGTCATTTAGAATGGATGGAGAGATGCAGAGCTTCCACGACTGGCAGAAACTGAAAGAATGTGACCACTAAGCCAGCCCTGCAAGAAATATTAAGGGGGGTTCTATAAAAGGAGAAAGACCCCAAGAGTGAGCTACAACAGAAATTTACAGGGACAATCTATAAAAACAACGTCTTCACAGGCAACATGATGACAATTAATTCATATCTTTCAATAATCACTCTCAACGTGAATGGCCTAAACGCTCCCATAAAACAGCAAAGGGTTGCAGATTGGCTAAAAAGACAGGACCCATCCATACGCTGCCTACAAGAGACTCATTTTGAACCTAAAGATACATCCAGACTGAAAGTGAAGGGATGGAGATCCATCTTCCATGCCAGCAGACCTCAAAAGAAAGCTGGGGTAGCAATTCTTATATCAGACAAATTAGATTTTAAACTAAAGTCTGTAATTAGAGACACAGAAGGACACTATATCATTCTTAAAGGGTCTATCCAACAAGAAGATCTAACAATTGTAAATACCTATGCCCCCAACATGGGAGCAGCCATCTACATAAGCCAACTGTTAACCAAAATAAAGAGTCATATTGATAACAATACGTTGATTGTAGGAGACCTCAATACTCCACTCTCAGCAATGGACAGATGATCTAAGCAGAAAATCAACAAAGAAACAAGAGCTTTAAATGATACATTGGACCAGATGGACCTCATAGATATTTACAGAACATTCCACCCTAAAACAACAGAATACTCATTCTTCTCAAACGCACGTGGAACTTTCTCCAGAATAGACCACATACTGGGTCACAAATCAGGTCTCCACCGATACCAAAAGCTTGAGATTATTCCCTGCATATTCTCAGACCACAATGCTTTAAAACTGGAACTCAATCACAAGAAAAAATTTGGCAGAAATTCAAACACTTGGAAGCTAAAGACCGCTCTGCTCAAGAATGATTGGGTCAACCAGGAAATCAAAGAAGAACTTAAACAATTCATGGAAATCAATGAGAACAAAAACACATCGGTCCAAAACCTATGGGATACTGCAAAGGCGGTCCTAAGGGGGAAATACATAGCCATCCAAGCCTCACTCAAAAAAATAAAAAAATCCTGAATTCACCAACTAACTCTACACCTTAAAGAACTAGAGAAAAAGCAACAAACGATGCCTAAGCCATGCATTAGAAGAGAAATAATAAAAATTAGAGCAGAGATCAATGAATTAGAAACCAGAAACACAGTAGATCAGATCAACGAAACTGGAAGTTGGTTCTTTGAAAGAATTAATAAGATCGAGAAACCACTGGCCAGACTTATCCAAAAGAAAAGAGAAAGGACCCAAATTAATAAAATTATGAATGAAAGGGGAGAGATCACGACTAACACCAAGAAAATAGAAACAATTCTTAGAAATTATTATCAACAACTATATGCCAATAAACTGAGCAATCTGGATGAAATGGAGGCCTTCCTGGAAACCTATAAGCTGCCAAGACTGAAACAGGAAGAAATTGACAACCTGAATAGGCCAATAACCAGTAACGAGATTGAAGCAGTGATCAAAAACCTCCCAAAAAACAAGAGTCCAGGGCCTGATGGATTCCCTGGGGAATTCTACCAAACATTCAAAGAAGAAATAATACCTATTCTACTGAAGCTGTTTCCAAAAATAGAAACAGAAGGAAAACTTCCAAACTCATTCTATGAGGCCAGCATTACCTTAATTCCCAAACCAGGCAAAGAGCCCATCAAAAAGGAGAATTTCAGACCGATATCCCTGATGAATATGGATTCCAAAATCCTCAACAAAATCCTAGCTAATAGGATCCAACAATACATTAAAAGGATCGTCCACCACGACCAAGTGGGATTTATCCCTGGGATGCAAGGGTGGTTCAACATTCGCAAATCAATCAATGTGACAGAACACATTAATAAGAGGAGGGAGAAGAACCATATGGTCCTCTCAATTGATGCAGAAAAAGCATTTGACAAAATACAACATCCTTTCCTGATTAAAACTCTCCAGAGTATAGGGATAGAGGGAACATTCCTCAAGTTTATAAAATCCATCTATGAAAAACCCACAGCGAATATCATCCTCAATGGGGAACAGCTGAGAGCCTTTCCCTTAAGATCAGGAACACGTCAAGGATGCCCACTCGCGCCACTATTGTTCAACATAGTACTAGAAGTCCTAGCAACAGCAATCAGACAACAAAAAGAAATAAAAGGTATTCAAATTGGCAAAGAAGAAAGTCAAACTCTCTCTTTTCGCAGACGACGTGATACTTTATGTGGAAAACCCAAAAGACTCCACCCCCAAATTACTAGAACTCATCCAGCAATTCAGTAATGTGGCAGGATACAAAATCAATGCACAGAAATCAGTTGCTTTCTTATACACTAACAATGCAACTGTAGAAAGAGAAATTAGAGAAACGATTCCATTTACAATAGCACCAAAAACCATAAGATATCTCAGAATAAACCTAACCAAAGAGGTAAAGGATCTATACTCTAGGAACTACAAAACACTCATGAAAGAAATTGAGGAAGACACAAAAAGATGGAAAATTATTCCATGCTCATGGATCAGAAGAATAAACATTGTTAAAATGTCTATGCTACCCAGAGCAATCTCTACCTTCAATGCCATCCCGATCAAAATTCCAATGACATTTTTCAAAGTGCTGGAACAAACAATCCTAAAATTTGTATGGAATCAGAAAAGACCCCGAATCGCCAAGGAGATGTTGAAAAAGAAAAACAAAGCTGGGGGCATCACGTTGCCCGATTTCAAGCTATATTACAAAGCTGTGATCACCAAGACAGCATGGTACTGGCACAAAAACAGATAGATAGACCAATGGAACAGAATAGAGAACCCAGATATGGACCCTCAACTCTATGGCCAAATAATCTTTGACAAAGCAGGAAAAAACATGCAATGGAAAAAAGACAGTCTCTTCAATAAATGGTGCTGGGAAAATTGGACAGCTACATGCAGAAGAATGAAACTTGACCATTCTCTAACACCATTCACAAAGATAAACTCAAAGTGGATGAAAGACCTCAATGTGAGACAGAAATCCATCAAAATCCTAGAGGAGAACACAGGCAGTAACCTCTTTGACATCGCCCACAGCAACTTCTTTTAAGATACATCTCCAAAAGCTAGTGAAACAAAAGCAAAAATGAACTTTTGGGACTTCATCAAGATAAAAAGCTTCTGCACAGCAAAGGAAACAGTCAACAAAACAAAGAGGCAACCCACAGAATGGGAGAAGATATTTGCAAATGACACTACAGATAAAGGGCTGGTATCCAAGATCTATAAAGAACTTCTCAAACTCAACACCCAAAAAACAAATAATCAAGTCAAAAAGTGGGCAGAAGATATGAAAAGACACTTCTCTGAAGAAGACATACAAATGGCTAACAGACACATGAAAAAATGTTCATTGTCATTAGCCATCAGGGAAATCCAAATCAAAACCACATTGAGATACCACCTTACACCAGTTAGAATGGCAAAAATGGACAGGGAAAGAAACCACGAATGTTGGAGAGGTTGTGGAGAAAGAGGAACCCTCTTACACTGTTGGTGGGAATGCAAGTTGGTACAGCCACTTTGGAAAACAATGTGGAGGTGCCTCAAAAATTTAAAAATAGAGCTACCCTATGACCCAGCAATTGCACTCCTGGGTATTTACCCCAAAGACACAGATGTAGTGAAAAGAAGGGCCATATGTACCCCAATGTTCATAGCAGCAATGTCCGCAATAGCCAAACTGTGGAAAGAGGCGAGATGCCCTTCAACAGATGAATGGATAAAGAAGATGTGGTCCATATATACAATGGAATATTACTCAGCCATCAGAAAGGATGTATACCCAACTTTTACATCAACATGGATGGGACTGGAGGAGATTATGCTAAGTGAAATAAGTCAAGCAGAGAAAGTCAGTTATCATATGGTTTCACTTATTTGTGGAACATATGGAATAGCATGGAGGACAGTAGGAGAAGGAAGGGAAAAATGGGGGGGGGAAATTGGAGGGAGAGATGACCCATGAGAGACTATGGACTCTGAGAAACAAACAGGGTTTTAGAGGGGAGGAGGGAGGGGGGATGGGTTAGCCCACTGATGGGTATTAAGGAGGGCACGTACTGCATGGAGCACTGGGTGTATACGAAAACAATGGATCGTGGATCACCACATCAAAAACTAATGATGTATTGTATGGTGCCTAACATAACATAATAAAATAAAAAAAAAAAAAAAAAAACCCAAAAAACCAAACTGTTGTTTTGCCAGTGGTGGGGCATAGGCCACGACCTGACCTTCAGAAGTGAAGTAGGTGGCCAATATGTACTGCCTGCTCTTGGCCCCAGCCAGCCAGTCTGCTAAGCCACAATGGCTTAGGGAACTGGGCTCCGTGGAGGGCTGCTGCTTCTCTTTAGGCTATGCACTGCTCAGAGATAATGATGAGCCCTGACAGATAGGTGTATGGCTGGAGGCTTGGGAGATCAGAGAATTCCACCCTCTCATTTTACAGATGAGGAGCCTCAGAGCAAAAGGGATTGCTACAGGGCACGGAGCAGCTAGCAGTCAGAAGTGAAAACAGACATCGGGGTCGGATGTACTTGGTGTCTTCGTGTCCTTGAAGCGCGGGTAACATGACCACCTGCTCACCAGAGTTAGGGAAGGGAATCTGGCCTGTTCCGTGTGTCTGCAAGGACACGTCAGCTTGACCCAATCTCTTCATTTAACAGTTGAGGAACCTGAGGTTCAGAGAGGTGGGGTAACTTATCCAAGATCACATAGCAACTTAGTGATGTTTACTCTATTTCTACTGTATGGATAGTACTCTCTCAGTCTTTCTGTACCATGGCTTTCTTTTCTGAACCTCAAGCTCCATGTGGTTCAATAGGATTTGGGATCTGATGCCAAGTGCTAAAGGAAGTGATAGTAAAATGGAGTAGGTACAGAGATATTGGTCATTCTGGAACTTTTAAAATGATGTTTGAGGAAATAGGATAAAATGTTGGAAATCAGGACTATAAAGTGAAAAAAAAACCCCAAAACCCAGTAGTTACTCTTATGGGTTGAATTGGGTACCACTCCAAAGACAGGTTGAAGTCCTAATCCCCAGTGCCTGTGAATGTGACCTTATTTGGAAGTAAGATCTTTGCAGATGTCATCAAGTCAAGAGGAGGTCATTAGGGTGGGCCCCAGGTCAGTATGACTGGTGTCCATATAAGAAGGACATTTGGACACAGACACACGGGGAAAGTGAAGACAGAGATGGGAGTGATGCATCTACAAGCCAGGGAATGCCAAGGATGCCAGCCACCACTGGAAGGTAGGAGAGACGTTTGGAACAGAACCTCCCTCACAGCGCCAGCAGGAACCAACCCTGCTGATACCTACATTTCCAACTTCCAGCTTCCAGAACAGAAGAGAATACAGTTCTGCGGTTTAACCCACCCAGTTTGTGGTGCTTTGTTCTGGTAGCCCCAGCGAACTAATATAGCTACCTTTTAACTGATTACTTTGCTGGGTCCTTCCATCTGTTGATGTAGCCAGTATTTCCTGTGTGTCCGTTGTGTGCCAGGCACTATCCTGGGCACCAGAGAAAGCTCGGGGAGTGAGAGATGCTCATTCCTGCCTTCCTGAAGCTTGCGTTCTACTGATCTCTGTTATCTCCCAGAGTCCTCACAATGTCCTGTGGGATAGGGATCATTCTCTGGCAACTCAGACATAAGGAAACTCACTCTGGGGGTTAGTAACTGGGCCCAGGCCTCACTTCTGGTAAGGGTAAAGCTGGGCCCGGGCTCAGCTCTGTCTGGGGCATGGCCCTGCACTCACCCGTCACTCTGTTCTACCTCATTTACTTCGTGTGCACGTGATGGCCCAGAGAGACTCCTGGGGCAAAGGAGGGTGAGACTGGCAGGCTTGTGGTTCCCAGAGGCACAGAGTGGGCCCTAAGTCATGTTCTAGTCAGGAAACTATGCCTCAGCCCCTGGCCTTGAGGGGCCCTACTTATAGCTGTGTGGGGAAGAGACCCCTCACTCCTGCTCTGTCTCCAGAGGCCTGGAGCCTCCAGCCACCTGAGGATGCGGGGGGAAGCCCAGTTTGGGGGAGGAGGTAAAACCATGGCCCTAGCAGCTAACAGCTAGGCCGTAGTACTCTCACCTGCTCTGAACAAGCACACAGTCTCAGCGATAACCAGACAGGGTCACTAAGTGATCCCGGTGGAATGAGACAGAGACGAGACTTGCTGTAATCATAGGGGAACAGAGAGGCCAGGATGCTCCGCAGCCACAAAACTCAACATCCCCCACCCCCTTACAGCCCGCACAGGTGATGAGGTTTCCTGCTGCTTACTAACGCCCGCTCTGCGCCTGCTTCCTCCCTCCCATCTCCTGGATAAAACCTGAAAGATACCCACTCATCATACCGCCCCCAATTTCTGGCAGCATCAGATGCAGAGCAAATCCTTGCTCTGAACCTTTTCCCCAGATCACCCAGCACAAGCCCAGACCTCAAAATAAGTCCTTCCAACTCCCTCTTCCTGAGATGTCCCAGGTTCTCCCTTGCTGCAGCAAGCTAATAAACTTGACTTTGTCCACCGAGAGATGTGTTCTCAGTGGTCTGTCTGGCTTTAGCAGGTGCATGCCTCACCCCCAGACCAGGAACTCTGGGGGTTGGCACTGGGGGCCCCTCCCACTGGGTGTGGCTCTTGCTGAACCCTCAGCTCTTCAAGTAGTACTTGGAACTGGAGGTTCCTGGAGGGGATCACCCTGCAGGGGACAGGGACCCAGCCCAAAATCCTGTGGAAAGCACTGATGCTGGCAGGAGTTTGGAGAGGAGGTGTCCTCCCACCCATGCTGGAGTGGTGCACCTCGGGGAGCTCCTGAACTCTGCTCAGATACAGACGTTCTGCCTCAAGGGCCGACTGCTCAGCACATTTTTCTGAGCATTGAAATCACTGAAAAAGAAAAGTAGAAATCCCTGGGGCAGGGGAGGGGGTGCTGCACCATTTCCTGGCAGCAAAGCTATTAAACTTTCAAGTCCTAGTCCTGAGCTGCCTGACAAGCTGGAAGCCGCCCAGCCTCACGCATCCTAGCTACAGCAGTTAGTTCCAGTTAAAGTGTGCTTGGCTAAGGAT
The DNA here is from genome assembly GCF_004348235.1 of Phoca vitulina. Lineage (NCBI taxonomy): Eukaryota > Metazoa > Chordata > Mammalia > Carnivora > Phocidae > Phoca > Phoca vitulina. The sequence goes on from NW_022589713.1 coordinate 23,033,552, forward strand.
CAATCACGGTTTCTGACAGTTTTTTCCAAATTAAAAGAGAGAGAAGAGGAGAAAAAGGAAGCATATCTTGGTGTTTAAACTCCTCACAGAGAGCAGCTCTTGTTCACCATGACTGTCTTATCAAACAGTGGGCACTCAAAGTATATACCCTTTTAGGACCTGGGGTCTGAGGCAGGACTGACCTTGGTCTTATAAATGAGGACCACAGGAGACTTTTCATAATACTTTGGGGGTGGAAATAACATCGAGTGGGTCCTGGTGGGGACACTAATTCAAAGGGGGAACTTAATCTCTGTAGGCCTCAGTTTCTTTGTCTATAAAATGGGGGTTATGGGCTGAAATGTGTCCCCCTCAGATTCACATGTTGGAGTCCCAACTCCCAGGACCTCAGAACGCGGTTGCAGATAGAGCCTTTAAAGAGGTGATTACATTACAATGATGCTCTGAGGGTGGGGCCCCAATCCAGTTCCACCGGTTGTGAGAAGAGGAAATTTGGGCACAGATGTACAGAGAGAAGACCCTGTGAAGACACAGGGAGAAAATGGCCATCGACAAACCATGGAGAGAGGCCTCAGAAAAAACCCACAACCCTGCTGACACCTCCATCTCAGACTGCCAGCCTCCAGACCCTGAGGGAATAACGTCCGTTGTCGGAACCAGCCCTCACACTAATTCAGTGGGCATAATCCCAGCATCCTGGGTGACACAGATGTTGTCGAGAAAATCAAGGACACGGTGAATGAAAGTTCTTGTTAGTCCTTGTGTCACGCAAAATGAGTTTGGTGCCCGAGGCCTGCCATTCATAGTGAGAGTGTGGACCGTGCCATGATCTTGAGTCTTGTCACAGTACACGGTTTTGTTAGGAGACCTTGGGGGGAAATCTGTAGAACCCCCAGAGTACCTGTGCCTGCTCCAGGGGGTGGCTGGGATGTGGGCCAAAACCCCAGGAATTCGGGGTTAGTGCCTGGCAGGGCTGGCCTTAGGGTGCAGACTCTGCACCGGGGGTCCCTGGGCTCACTCCCCGTCACCTGCAGGTGGTCTGAAATATCACCAGAAGCAATTCACTTCCCAAGCAAAGCTCCTTAGGGACAGGGCCAGTGAACTCCCAAGATGCCCCAGGGCTTCACCTCCTTGTCTCATTTACTCCTCACAACCCCGCAGGAGAGTTTTCACCTTCATTATGCAGATACACCGAGGCTCTAAGTTAAGAGGCCCAGGTTTCCTTGGCAAGTAACTAATAATAAATCCAGGTGTGAGATCAGCTTCCTCCTCAGAGTTGGCTGGGAGTGGGCCTGAGGAAGGGACTCTTACCTGCCTAGTGGGAAGGAAGAGGAAGAAGGCGTGGCCCAATTGCAGGCTGGGGATGATGCCTGGAAGTGCTCCGGGCAGCAGGGCCAGGAGGAGGGGCTGTGAAGGGGTGCAAGGAGCGAGGGGGCGTGCAGGGAGGGGCAGGGTGCTGGTGAGGGCTGGCAGGTACGGGCACTCAGAATTCAGGCACAGTTCTTTGCCTCTTGTCCAACTTTGCCCTGAGTCTCCTGAAGGAGCCTTTCTAACTTCATTTCTCTCTCCATACTGTGGTGTTTCCTCTGACACATTTAGATGGTTATTCATTGGCCCTTGAAAAATATAAATAAAAATTACAAGTTGTTTTCTGATAGCAAGTTGGTTTTGTGATGGAGTTTTCCACTTCCTGTGCTCGGCTTTTCATTACCCACTGATAACAGCTGAAGTAACTTCTCATTTCTGCTGAATAATGCATTTGTGACCGTCAGCTCTATTAACTCGTTTACAACCCGATAAATGAGTCTTTATGTGCATTTCCCCAGCCAGACGATGATAAACTAGGTTTTATTTCCCTAAATTGAGTCCTCGACTTCAGGGGATCTGTATAAACCCTCTGGAGGAACACTGGGGACCCTGCGTAACATTCTGCTTGGTTCACCCATTCTTTTGATAATTCCCTGTAAAGAGCCACCACGTTTGTCCTCGGCATTTGTGCCCGCTCCCTGGATTAAATTTTAATTTAGTTCTTCTGGAGAGTGTAGCCCACTATGAGGGCTTTTCTATTGCTCCTATATGTGCTAATTTAATTTGTTGGGTTTTCGCTTTGAGAGGAGAGTGTGCAGATGAGTCTTCTCCTCTCCCCCTGGGACATGTCAGTAGCTTCTGTGAGGCTGTGAGGGCTTCACCTGCCCTGGGCCTGGTTGGAACACCCCCACTCCCGCCCCAGGTCGCTGGCAGGAGTTTTATTTATTACTTCATTTTTTAAAACCTAGGGAAAACATCCCAACACTGCAGAAAGTACACATAGCGCAAAGTACACCTGCTCCTACTCTTGTCTCCCGTCCTCACCGGAAGCATACTTTGCTACCACCCCTTCTATATGTTTCCAGACAGTCTGCTCCCCCACATTACAGAGACCCAAATAGTAGCAGAGCATACATGGGGGTTTGCAGCCTGTCTTTTTACTCAAATATATATATATATATATTGTCAGGTTTTATATATATATATATATATATGTGCTAGTCACACTTCAGTATATAACAAGCTTCCTTATTCTTTTTTTTTTTTTTTTTACAGCTGCAGAGGATTCTGCTGTGTTATTTAGTTGTATTAGACATTGAGGTTGTTGCTTGTATTTCAATGTGGCGTGGGATTTTAAGGGAGCTCCCTGCCTGTCACTTCAGGGTTCCTATTGAAAATCTTAAGTCTGGTTCTGTATTCAGCCTTGGCTGCCCATTTGTTGGTTGCCTTTTGCGGGCCGTGGCATGCCCATTCCGCGCTGGGTCTCAGAATAAAGAGGTGAGGGGGACAGAGCAGAGACCGGGAGGCGCTTGGTGCTTAGTGGTGAGAATGAAAATTCTAGGCATAAATGACGTCATCTAGCCCCGCACACTAAGGCACCTGACCACACTCTGGCATGGCTTCTGTTGGCCCCAGACCAGGTCCCTAGCATGAACCTAGCCCCCTTAACATGCTTGCTTGAGAAAGGTCAATGCTGCCAAAAGAATCTACTGTTCCATTCCAGCTAAAACCTGACAAGAGGCCCTGACCTCCCTTTTCCTTGGTAGTTATTTTAGGAAACTTAGAACTGTTAATCCTTTCTCTGCCCCTAGGAGATGTAAATCTTCTACAACCCAGAATCTTTCCTCAAGGACCTGGGAACAATCTCTGTGAAATGCTTACTTCTGGCGAGATAGCTCCCTCCCAGCTCCCGTGCGAGGGTGGGATGCTGACTTTGGTGGGCGTCTTCCTCTAATTTGCTCCTGTCATAAAGCTATGAGAAGTGTGTTTCTCCTCTGGATAAGCACCAATTAGCAAACACAGATGGCCTAATCACATACACCATCCCCTCCCTTAAACTCCTTCCGTACTTTTCCTTTAGCACACCCAGCATTTAAAAAGCCTTCTGTCTTTTGTTTCAGTGGAGTTGAGCTCATTCTATACTGAAATGTCTCTCCCCTACTGTAGTAGTCTGAATAAAATATGTCTTGCCGACTTTAACAAGTGTTCAGTGCAAAATTTCTCTTTGACAGTTGAGAAATCTGCCCCATGCATAGACTGCTCTGCAGATGGTCAGACTGGATCCTGACTCCCAACCCTTGTCCATGCTGGCCCCCGGTCTGAAGGGCCATCTTCTGGCATGTTCTTTGGGTCCCACATTTAGACTCAACCTCCTGGGGTACTCTCACTGAGGACCAGTCAATATCCTGTCTCTTCTCTAAACTCCTGCAGCATGGGTGGGTTGAACAACTCATGAATACATGTAGGTAAACACAGTTGTTTATGTTACTACTCAATGTCTGTAGCTTCTCATTTATTCAATTCCACAAACTTAATTGGGCATTGATTATGCATGTGGCAATTTACATACATTATTTCATCCATATACCCATCACCCAGTTCCAATGATTACAAATGCATGGCCTGTTTTGTTTCACTTATTTCTACTCTGCCTTGGATTATTTTGAACAAATCCCAGATATCATTATTTCTTCTTCCGATATTTCAGTATGTCTTGTTAAATTCTAAAGATGCTTTAAAAAAATAAATTTTGGGGCACCTGGGTGGCTCAGTTGGTTAGGTTAGACCACCTGCAGGTGACGGGGAGTTAGGTCAGACTCTTGATTTCAGCTCAGGTCATGGTCTCAGTGTCCTGGGATCAAGTCTGTGTCTGGCTCCCTGCTCAGTGGGGAGTCTGCTTCTCTGTCTGCCCCTCCCCCTGCTTGTGCGCACACGCTCTCTCTCTGTCTCACTCTCAAATAAATAAATAAATCTTTTGGTGAAAAATAAATAAATAAATCTTTAACAAAATAAAAAATAACTTTCAAAAATCTAAAAATAACATCTAAACATTAATAACAATTCCTCAAATACCTAGTTTATCTTTCCTCAGTTGTCTATTTTTTACAGTTTGCTTGAATAGTGGTTCAAATAATGTCCATTTCAGTGGGTTGATATGTCAATTTAATCTCTTTTAATTTATAGGCTTCCCCCTCACCTCCCTATTTGTCCCTTGCAATGTTTGCTTGTTGAAACAATTGGGTATTTAGTTTTACAGTTTCCTAACAGTCTGGGTCTTGCTGATTCCATCCCAGTGGCATCATTTCACATGTTCATCTGACCTCTGTATTTTCTGTAAATTAGTAGTTTTATTTTGAGGCTCAATCACATTCAGTTTTCTTTTTCTTTTTCTGTCAAGACTATGTCATAGGTGATGTTGTATACTCCACCAGGAAGTATACACGTCTGCTGGTCTCTCTTTTTTGATATTAGTAGCCATTTGATGATTGTTATTGCCTAGATCCATTATTTTATTATGGTTGCAAAGTGTTGATATTTGAATTCTATTTTAATGATTAATATTAGTTATAAATATAAATAAAATAGTTAATAGTTACATTATTTGTTTCTTAGTGTAATATTTCTATAAAAGGGTAATTCTTCTCTTCAGTTCTTTTTTTTTAAAAAATGATGATGGATCCTCAGTTCTTATAGGAAAGGCAGGAAAAATTCCTAATTCCTTCTCATTATTTACCAGTTTCAAAATAATGAGTTGGTTCCCCAGCAGACTCCAAGGCAACTAATAAGTGGGATTTTTTTTGTATTATACTGAACTCACTGATTTAACATATTTGATGTGTTTCAATCCATAGCAGTTAATATTCTTTTTTTTTTTTAGCAGTTAATATTCTTATTGATACGTAGCCATCTTTGATTAGTGGGAGCTTATTCAAATTGGCTCCTAAGTCTTTTGACATGACTCTAGAAGTTCTTTATAGCTCCCTTGATTTTGGTATAATGAGATGTTTCAGATTCATCTCTTACACTTACTGCTCCCAAACCTGGATTCAGCCATTTCTCTAACTAAGGAGCCTCAGTTCTTCTAATGAAGATGGTAGTTAGTGACCAAAATCTGAGGCTAAAAATGCTCATTGCCACTGGGTTGGCAATTGTTTCTAGTTCTTTTCACTGGATGGAGCTAGAAAATGGGTATACATTTATTTTAGGATCACATACACCATGATTTTATACTGATAATTCCAATTCAAATTCAGGACTAGAGAATTGTCACTAAATTTAATCTGCCTTACAAGTGTATCTCCTTTTACCAATACTAAAAGTCTCAATTCTCAATGACACAAATATAATTACTCTTTGGCTTTATCCCACAGTATACACACATACACACACACACACACCAGTGTTAGAATAATATGAACAATGCCACCAACAATATGATTACTGAAAATGACTTAAGATTCTTTTTTCAGTACCCTTTTGCATCCCACTAGAGATGTACAAATGACTGTGGTTTAAAAGTCACTTTTATAATTCTGTAAAATACTTCCATGGTTCCAAAGTCATCTCCACATAATAAGATAAATTGAAAGAATTCTAGTGTCTATTCCTTTCCCTTCCACCCTATTCCCTCCCTTCTCCTGTAAGTGATCATTTAAAAACATTTGTGGTTGGTTTTTCCAGTTACAGGTGAATATGTAAGCATATATTCATATACCTTCCTCTTTCTCAGATAAATGGTAGGATGAAATATACACTCTCTCCACGTTGCTTTTCAGCTCACACTATATCCTAGAGATCATCACTCCATAATACTTACAGACCCCTTCCTCTTTCCTTTTGTGGATGTAGCATTGCTTATTCAGCTAGCCCCTATTGCTAGGTATTTGGGTTTTTTCCAGTCTTTTGGCATTATGGATATGATTGAAATGAACAGCCTTGTGCATACTTCTTGTTTGCATTTTTGCCAATGTGTCATCAGGAGAGATTCCTAGAGGTGGGATTGCTGGATTAAATTACACGTACATAAATGCATATACAGTTTGTCTAGATATTGCCAAGTTCTTCTCCGTAGACACTGTAACATGTTTTTCCCCATCAGCACTGTGGAATTGGCTGTTTCCCTAGCACTTCACCAACAAAACAGATTGATGCACTTTAGGAGTTTTGCCAATCTGATAAGTGAAAATGGTATCTCAGGTAGGTTTTTGTTTTGTTTTGTTCATATTTCTCTTCTTATGAGTGAAGTTGCATATCTTTTTATGGAGGTAAGAGCCACTTTCATTTATTTTTATTTTTTATTTTTTTAAAGATTTTATTTATGTCAATTCCTAGTTTATATCTCCAGCCTACCTAACAGTAAGCACGTTGTCGGCTTTTATTTTAAAACTGCAAATTCTAAATGTTGTTTATAGAGTAGGGACATTAACCCTTTGCATTCAGATTTGCAAATACTTCTGTCTAGTTTGTCATTTATCTGTTAGTTTTGCTTATGGTGTTATTTTGTGACACAAAATTGAAAAATTTTTGGTAATCAAATTTATCGATATTTCCTTTATTGCTTTTAGATTTTGAATTATATCAAGGAAAACTTCTTTCACACCCAGATTATAAAGGAATTCAGTCATGCATTCTACTTGTATGGTTTCCTTTTTCACATTTACATCTAGGATACATTTGGAATTGATTTAGGGTACAGTGAAGAAGGATGGATCCAGTTTTATTTTCCTTATGACTATCCAGTTACCTGAATACCATTTATTAAAAAGTCCGTCCTTTCCTCCATTGATTTCAAATGCTGCATTTATCAATACTAAGTTTCTGTATGGAGCAGGGCTTATTTTTGAATTTTATATTTTGTTCCCTTGGTCTTTCCATCTTTTATGCACCAACATGAAACTGCTTTCCGAGTGAGACTCTCTAGTATATTGCAATGTCTGGGTGTCCCTCCTTGACCTCCTCTTTCAGTTCTTCTTTTCAGCTATTCTTGCCTTTTTGTTTTTACAAATGAAAATTTATAATAAACCCTTCTAGTTCTAAAAAAAACCCCAATGATATTTTAAAAATTAGGATTGCCTTAAATTTATAAATTAGGGAGAACTGACATTTTTCTTGAGTCTATATTCAAGCACATGGTATTTCTTTACATTTGTCCTTTCAAGAGAATTTTATTATTGTTTCATATACATTTTGGACATTTCTTGTTAAGTTTATTTAGAGGTATTTTATTTTTTGCTATCATAAATGAGATGGTAGCCATTTATATATTAAATTAATATATGTATATATGTGTATATATATATATATATATATATATTTAGCATAGGTCTTCAATGTTATTTTATAACCTGCTACTTTACTAAATTATCTTATTGTCTGTTGTAGTTTTCACATGGATCCTTTTGGGCTTTCCAGAAAGACCAACATTTTCCCTTTTTCTCTCCGATCTTTATACCTCCAATTGCTTTCTCTTGTCTGGCATTAATGACTGCCTCTGACCAATGGGTTTTTTTTATTTTTTTAAAGATTTTTTAAAAAAATTATTTATTTGACAGAGAGATGGTGAGAGAGCACAAGTAGGCAGAGCGGCAGGCAGAAGGAGAGGGAGAAACAGGCTTCCTCCTGAGCAGGGAGCCCAACGCGGGGCTCGATCCCAGGACCCTGGGCCGACACTTAACCGACTAAGCCACCCAGGTGCCCCCTGCCTCTGACCAATGTTACAGCACAGTAGAGATAGAGGGCATTCTTATTTTGTTCTTAATTTCTACGGGAAGTCCTCTAGTATTTCTTTCTTAGCTATTTCATCATGTCAAGAAAGTCTCCAAACATCCTTATTATCCAGGTAAGAAATCAAGATGTAGCAAGATCAGCAAAGACCTTGCTGGGCCCGAGTGTGACCTACAGACTCTCTGGCTTCAGAATCCTCAGTCTTTGTAGCACATTCCCTATTTTTCATTACCAGGACTCCCCTGTCCTCTACTCTTCAAAATGGCCCTCATATTTTAAGAGATCTTAAGAGACTGAAGAGTGTCCCCCAGTGAGAGCACTTACTGTCTCCCCTGTCTTCTGTGGCAGATATATTCTACTGTGTTTCTGCACGGATATACTCTACTTAGCAAAGCAAGACCCTCCCTACCCCCACCCAGGAAATCAAAAACTACCCTTCTTAGAAAGCAATTTGGTGACCACCTATATTACTCCACCAAGACCCTTGGGAGCAGCTTCATGCCTCCTTCTTTTCCCTGCTCCATCAAAAGATTTCTTCCAATCTCATATGTCACTCTCCCTGAGAGGAATTCTCCTGAATACATTTTTTTTTCTCTGTATAGTTACATTTGAAATGATACTTTAGTGTCCCTTATAACTTGGCTAACAAAGTAACTACCTTACTGACCTGCTCTGACCAAACAAAGTGCATGTACAGTATTAAGAAATAGATGGGGATGGGGCACCTGGGTGGCTCAGTTAGTTAAATGTCTGCCTTCGGCTCAGGTCATGATCCCAGGGTCCTGGGATCGAGCCCTGCATCGGGCTCCCAGCTCAGCAGGGAGCCTGTTTCTCCTCTTCCTCTGCCCCCACTTGTGCTTTCTCTCTTCCTCACTCTCTCTCAAATAAATAAATAAAGTCTTAAAAAAAAAAAAAAGAAATAGATGGGGTGGTTTATCTTGGGTAAATGTATTCAGGCTGTTGCAGATAAATAGCTCATGGTTCTTTCTTTCTCCCCCTTTCAGGGACACCAGGTTGTGAATCAAGAACAATGGTCCTGTTGCCTTCTTCTTATTCAGGGTTGGTGGGGGGTTGGGGCTGGAGCGGGGGGGGGGGGGGGTGGGCGGTTAGTTCTTGTTTCTTTCTTTCTTTTTTTTTTTTTTTAGAAAGCTGCTAGGACTACAGGTTCTGTGGGGAGAGAGCTGGCCCTCACCTGGATTGCCTGAGTTTCCAGCAGTTTCCCCAAATAGGCTGATCCCCAGAGTCTGAGCTCTCTCTCTGCAAGGGACAGAAAGAGGAACTGTGAACAGCAGGAAAGATATTCAAATCAGGTCCATTTTAAATTCTAATTCTCTTGCCTTTCAATAATTTTGATTTCCCTTTCCTCCAGCTAACAACCTCTGCTGTCTGAGATGTAAGCTGCTATTTTCTCCCCTGGAGACCAATAATTGCAGTGGGACCGAAGCCTCCAGGTTCCCCTTTCTCTCCCAGCCAGCATCTGTCTGGCCTTGGCCTTGGCTTACTCCTTCTCCTTGTGCATTGAGACTCCACGTCCCTCCTCTGTCCCCACTCTCCCTTTATCTGCAGCTCCAAGGCAAGGAGGCTGCCTAATTCCAAGCTTGCAGTTTGGCATATTTGAAGATGAAAGGGCCTGATGTTGCCGCTGGAGCTTACTATTAGCACCATTCACTTGGCAAGAAAGGGCAGGAGCATTTGGCAAAGCAGGAGAGGAAAAGAACCACTTTCTATCCAAGCAAAGGGCAGGGACTGTGCCCTCCTTGGCTTCCATGGCCATCACCTGGGAGTTTTCCTGTCTGTTTTTACTGCTTAGCAGAAGTGTCTGAGAGTTTCTAACACAACAGAGGAGTGAGGAGAGAGAGGTTTGGAAGTGAAAAGGAACTTCATATACAGTACCCCTAGCCAGGATTGGCTACATGATTGTGGGTCCTGGTGCAAAATGAAAATGTGGAGCTCCTTGTTCAAAAGGCAGGGGGAAAGGTGCTTCAAAAGATGGTAAAATATAAATAAATAAATAAATAAATAAATAAATGTGGTAAAATATGAAGCTTTATGTTTTTTTCTTGATTTGTCATGGTAATTTTTGCTATTTAATCTTGCACATCCTCAGACACAAGGATACTCAATGGGGCAAAAGGAAACTCTCCTAGGCACCCCCCCCCACCAGGGGCCCTGCCCCACCATTTGGGGCACTGTGTGGCCCACCAACTGCTGGGTGACCCTTCCTGCCAGCGACAGCACTGACGTGCCTTGTCCTGGTGAGTTGGGGGGAGGCGAGGAGTGAAGCCAGGCATCTCCCTTTCCCACGGACTGGCCACTCCAACCCATGGAGGATAGGTAATCCTAAGAGTACTGAACCCCAGTGCCACTCTGGAGGTACCTGGATCAAGGGTGGACAAAAGGCTTGCCCTTCTGTTATAGTCGCTTGACAAGTACACTGTGGTGCTTCCAGCCCTGGATCCATGCCCCGCCCTAAGAAGCAAACCTGACCCTCCCTGGGTCTGTGACCAGGCCCTTGCTGGAGGTGGGGGTGGGTGGGTGGAGGTGAAGAGGGGCTTGGGGTTCCTGGGGTCATGGGCCTGGGCAGCTGAGAGCTTTGGCTTTCTGGAGCCCAGAAACTCTTAGCATGGCATGGCTGCCTCTGAAGCCCGTCTGAGGGGAAGGCAGCACTTTCTGAAATAAATGAATTGCTGGTAGTCTGTTCTCCAAGTCTAGGTTAGAGGCCCTGGCGGTGGTGCCCCTCCTGCACTTCTATGGGGACTGGGCTGGTTGGTGGGTCTAGGGCTCCATGACAAAGCACCCTGGAATGCAGTGGGGCCCCCATTCCCCAGTGGGAAAGGCTTTGTTTCTGAGTAGCCAGAAGTTGGGCCTGTCGTTTGGGGGCAGATGGGGCTTGGGAGGGAGCTGTCATCTTGTGGCTGTTGGGTGAAAAGGATTCTGTTAGGGGTGGAGAGAGGAAGAAAGGGTCCAGCCAAGGCCCTGAAGGGGGGCTGTGGCCTCCAGAGGCAAGTCCCTTGGCCAGAGATCTTGCCCCTAGAGGACTGGCACTCTGACTCAGGATGGCCTGCTGCATGTGCACAGTACTTCACAGTTCTTATGAGAGAGAGCGAGCATGTGTGAGCAGGGGTGGGGGTAAAGGGAGAGGGAGAGGGAGAATCTTAAACAGGTTCCACGCCCAGCATGGAGCCCAATGTGGGACTTGATCTTACAACCCTGAGTTCATGACCCGAGCCAAAATCAAGAGTCAGATGCTTAACCAACTGAACCACCCAGGCGCCCTTCTCTAATGCTCTTTTTTCACATCTTATTTCATTTCATGCTCACAATGACCCTGGGAGGTGCTCATCCATTTTATAGATGGGGAAAGGGAGACACAGAGCAGAGGACTGGCTGGTCCAAGTAAGTGGCAGAACCAGGATTTGAAGCGGGATCCTGCTCACTGAGGAGTATCAATCATGTACACGGTTTTAAGTATCTGCAATGCCATGAGTGAAGAAAGTCTTTCTAAGCCTTGTAGACTAAGCCCAGGGTTATGGGCTGTGTCTTGTCAGCAATGAGGAGCCCAGAAAGGTGTTGGGCAGGGACATCACGTAGTCAGATCCCACATGTCCAAAAGATCATGCTGCTGACTGGGTGGAGAATACCAGGAGGGAGAACAGGCATCACTTAAAGCTTTATGGTGAAGCTGGGAGGGGTGGATAGTGTGGGTCAGTTTTGTCACTACAGCAAAGGAAAATTAATGTGCATTTCTCAAATCTGTAGAATTTTCTTTGGTTCTTGTTGGTGGAACAGAGCTTAATATGGCTGGAAGGCGAGGCTGTGTGATACAGAAATACATTTTACAGGTCGGTCTAACCGTATCTTCAAGTCCCTGTTTTTAAGCAAAAGCAGAAGAAGAGAACTCTGTATTAGTGTGAAGGATCTCACTTAGGGTCAGTGAACAGGAAAAGACGCTCGTCTGGGATTCTGACCATCAGCGGCAGGCCTGAATGTCCCGCTGCCCAGTCTTGGCTCCGACAGCAGTGGGGCCGTGCTGTTGCCATGGTGCAGTTTTTGAATCTGTAGTCTGCCGGCAAGCAGGAACCATGCCACTTAGCTATCCACGGATTTGCTAGAGTAGCTGTGCCATTATACTCATTTTATGGATAAGGACACTGAGGCTTAGAGAAGTTGGCCAATCCCCCAGAGCTAGCTGGAGCCAGATCACATCAGTATCTGTTGAATATGGACTAAGTTTTCTGTCTATACTTTTTGACTTAGAAATTGGGATGCCTGACTTCTCGTGAAAAGTCTGCGTGGCATTTGAATGCAAGAAATTGTCCTGCAGATGCTGAAATATTGGAATACCTAGGGATGGTCTTCTGGTTTCTAGGACACAAATATTTGGAATCAGGACTGCTGGGGAGAGTCCAGGAGGGATGGCCGTCTTAGATTTGCAGCTTTAAGCCCCAGGCTGCTCTAAAATGGCTCTCCCTCCCAGCCGAGATGGATGTAAGCAGAACAACAGCTCCAGAGGAAAGCCAAGAAGACAGTGTTGTACATCACATGTCCTGAGCTGACGGCTGGGTACTGACTGACAGGGAAGGAGAAGCACTCTAGGATGAAATGGGAGGCAGTAGGGGAAGTGGGGGAAACTCTGAGTGTGCCTGCACTGCAACGCCCAGCCACACACAAATGGAAGTTGGTGACCTCTGCTTGGGGAGTGCATGCTGGGCCCTAGGGTGCAAGGGGTCCAAGCTGGCAGTTCCTAGCAGAGTTGGAGGCTGATGTGGCTCTGAGGGATCCCAAGGCCAGCATTTGTTGGGTGGAGGTGGGGGAGGGAAGGGAGAGGAGAAGCCAGCCACCCGCAGAGACCTGATGAGTTGTGCGATGCTGGCTAGAGTCATGGTGGGAGAAGCTGCAGGCCAGACATGACACATGAGCTCAGCGCTCTACAGAAATCACCCTGGAGAGCACATCCTGACCAAGCAAGGGAGAAAGATGAAACCTCTGTGTCCTGCCCTGTCCAATAAGACAACACTGGCCACATGTGGCTAACGAAATACAATACAATACAATACAATACAATACAATACAATAAAAATTCAATTCCTCAGTCTTACTAGCCACGTTTCATGTGCTCGATAGTCATATGTGGCTGGTGGCTACCAGATAGGACAGTGTGGATACAGGACATTTCAATCACTGCAGAAAGTTCTATTTCAGTGTAAACTATTTCACTAATATTTTAAATATTGATTATCTGTTGAAATAACATTTAAAATATACTGAGTTAAATAAGATATGCTAATATGAACTTCACCTGATTCTTTTTACTTTTTTACTGTGGGTAATAGAAACTTGTCAATTACTTGTCAATTGCGTACCCACTGGGCGCCATCCCTACATAGACTCTGGGTGCTCGGATGAGACCACCCATGGCTCATATTTCTATTGGACAGTACTGCAGCAGATGGATATAGGAACACACCTCCATTTATCCTTGGTTTTGGTGCCACATCCATTTGATGATGGCTGTAAAAACCCTTTCTTAACACAAAGGTTACAGAGCCAGCCCAGGGTAACCGGACAAATGCAAGCCTTGGAACTGGAAAAATTCAGGCTGAAAGCTCAGCTTCCCTGCAGGCTGCATGATCTTAGGCAAATTACATAATTCCTTTGTGCCTCCGTTTTCTCATCTGAAAAATGTAATGAGTGAATGAGCACCTGCATAGCATTGCTTTGAACATAGGAGATAGTGCGTGTACAGGGATTATTGTGGGCCTGGCCCGCAGTCTACGTCAGTAAATGGTAGCTGTCGATATTGTTTTCATCGTTATTAGAATTTTTTAGCACGAAAGGATGAGAGGTTATAGTTAGTTTCTTTGGTCTCAGACCATTCACTCCCCTGCCCCTGCCTCAGCATTCTTGCTCTCTGATAATGACCCCTCGGGCGGATGTCGGCATCCTCTCCTGGCCCTATGCAAAGCCCGTGGGCATGGCCCAGACACTCACCTGCTGGCAGCTGCTGGCCCAGGAGGCCCTGAGGGCACCCCATCTTTCCGAGCGTGTGGCCTTGCTCTCTAGGTGCATCCGCAGTTGTGCCTCTAGCTCCTGGCTGACGTTCTCGAGGGCATGGATCTTGCCCATGTATTCCACCAGGCAAGCCCCCAGGTCTTCAACGGTACTGAGGTTCTTCTCCAGACCCGGAGCTGGTGCTGTGGCCAGACCTGAGCTCCACAGGCCCTGCAAGAAAACACTGCTGATGCCCAGGGCCCGGCGTGTCACTCGTGTGCCCAGGCCACTTGCGTACCCACTGGGCGCCATCCCTACATAGACTCTGGGTGCTCGGATGAGACCACCCATGGCATTGGTCCTGGAGGCTGTGGGGCTATCCAGGGAGGATGATGACCATGTTCCCCCGAAGGATGCCCTATGCCTCTGGAGGGGCATGCTGGGGCTGGCCCCAGTGGGCATGTCCACCACCACCCGCCTTGTGCTCATCTTCCCTTCTGCCTCTGCTCTGCCTAGTGGGTTTACAGAGCCTAGTGGCTTTTGGTTTCCAGCCCCAGTGTCTGTGTGGTCCGGTTGTGGGCCTCTCTGGAAGCTCCCCTATCCCCAGGGTTGCTTTGTCTGCTGTTTTCCATGAGCTTCCACCATTCACCGAGCTGAAAGAGAAATGGGCCCTGCCCAGGGCTGAGTGCAGAAAGGCACTCATGCATTCTCTGCAAGGTCATGTGTCTGACCTCCCAGATGTTTCCACTGGTGGTGGGGGAGGCTGGATCAGTGCAGGCTGTGGAGGTAGCTCATCTGGGTCTGTGTAGTTCACTACCTAAGAGAGGGCAATGCAGGCATTAAGCAGCCCCATTTCACAGATGAATGAACTGAGGCTCAGAGACCAGATCACAAGTGTAGTGAGTGGCTGAGCCAGAACTGAATCCAGGTGCTCCAGGGCCGATTTCAGAGCTTTCTACATCCTTGTGTGTGCTGTGTATGTGAATGTGTGAATGTGCATGCATGTCCACACAGATGACAGACGATGGAAATGGGTGTGAACCGCCCATGGTGGGAGGTAGCCCCATGAACTCAAGAGAAACAAATGAAGCCTGTTGCTTCCCTCACCCTCCCTCAGTCCTGGCAGCTTCAGGTCCTTCTGTGGCATTTTTCTTACCTCGAACACTGCTGTTATCAGCTGCTTGACCTTGGCCATGTTGCTCCACTTCTCTGGACCTTACTTTCCATGCACTGGCCTGAGCTTTCTCTAAAGCACTAGACAAGGGAACCTGGGCAAATTCAGGTCCCACACATGCTGGGCACCCATTATGCTGTAGCTGTTCCATACACTTCTGTTTCTCCATTTGCCAGAAAACTAATAAATAAGAACAAAGCAAAGGTTTCCCAGTAAGCTCTTTAAGGGTGTTGCAAGTTAGGATTTAATGACACCCCTTGGGTTTTAAATCCTACTGTCAGCATCTACTAAGGCATGTTGTTATGGTCACATCTCGAATACTTTTCCAAGTCTAGAAAAGATCTTCTGAGATAACAAAATGGACCTAAAACCCACTGCACTTAAGCTGTATACCAGAGAAACCAAGTAGCCAAAACCCAGAGCTGGATATTTATCCCAAATCCTGCAACATGGGAACATACCTCAAGTGAAAGAAGGGGAAGGGAGTCAACTTCTAGTATGTACTGAATCCATCCTAGTGATGTATATGGTTTCCATACTTTATTTCGTTGAATTCTCAATTCAACCTGAGGAAGTAGATAGAAGGTTGACATGTACTACTACTTGGGCTGTGCACTGCACAACTTCAGAAATATCATCACACGTCAGATGATGGGTTGGGTTATTAACTCCTTATGTGATGAGGACCCTGAAAGCTCCAATGACTCGTCCAAGGTCCCCTGTCCAGAAAGTAGCAGAGCTGGGATGAGAAGGCCTCTTCTGACTCCTAGTCCAGCGACTTATCTAGGAACCCCTCTGTCTCCCAACACTTAGAGAACTAGGGTACTATTCAAAGTTACACAAGCAGAGTTCGAAACTACGATTACCTACTGGAATATTCTATGTGCTCTTCCTTGCTGATTAAGACACCACAACTTTTTGGGGCACCTGGGTGGCTCAGTCAGTTAAGCGTCTGCCTTCACCTTGGGTCATGGTCCCAGGGTCCTGGGATTGAGCCCCGCAGAGGGCTCCCTGCTCGGCGGGAAGCCTGCTTCTCCCTCTCCCACTCCCCCTGCTTGTGTTCTCTCTCTCGCTGTGTCTCTGTCAAATAAATAAATAAAACCTTAAAAAAAAAAAAAAAAGACACCACAACCTTTTTTTTCCCCTTCTACTTTGTCTATTTGAGATGACATAGAAGATACTTCATAAATATCATTGTTGGTTATATGATTAACAGATTAAGGTACCAACTTGATCAAGTAAAAGCTGGTGGTGTCCCTTATTTATTTAGACGTCCACCTCTGGTACACCGTGCAGGGCCCATGGCACCCAGCAGACTGTTATAACAACATCCTCCTAACACTGGATCTCGAGGAGCTGTAGGAATTCCAGGGCGTATCATCCGAGGCTAAATGAAGGGTTCAAGATACTGATTGAGTGTTTTACACAGGGGTCATGTTTACGAACTGTTATTCTCTACAGGATGATAATTCTCAGTGGCCAGGTAAACTGCAGCTCTCTCTGACCCAAAGATATGTACAGCAAAACCCCCATCCCCGGGCGAGGAAGAGGAGAGACAAGGGATGTACCCTACATGACACCAATGTTTCCAAAGACCTAAAGAGAGATGACTCTCTTTTGGAGAAATCACAAACATGTTCTAAAGGATTTGTATAATCAAATGATGAATTGCTAATCTTGTTAGCTCACTACACTCATAAAACCCAACTTATTGTTAAAATAGATTAAAAAATATAGATGAACATTAAGTCGGTCCTTAAGGAAGACTTAAAAGTTATTTTAAAATGAAAAGAATGCAAAATGTGTTAGCAACTTAATCCTCTGGCTAATAAAATAAGTTTATTTATATATACACGGTAGTTGAATTCTGTGGATAAGGAAAAATAAGTCATACATCCACATATATATATATAACATATGTATCTTTGATTACATATGTTATATATAATTTTACTTTACAAACAGATTTCTTTATATACGCACACACATTGCTATAGTAAATGCAATAGCTGACAGAAATATAAGGTTAAAAGGTCAGACAGCAGCTCGCTGGCAAATGAATCTCAGAGCAACATTTAACCTGCTTCCTTATGGGTTGAAGTGTCTTGAAAGAGAGACAACCACCAAACTCATGTTAAGTAGATCCATACAACATTGAGAACACACATTTTTGAAGGCCATCTTTTTTTAAAAGGAAACGTAGGAAGAAAGGAAAAAGTTATGATAAAAAGACCACAGTAACAACACAAACATATGAATCAACATTCAAGTCAATTCCCAATCTGACTATAAGTACATCTATATTCAAAATATACTATCAAACTAATTTTCTTTTAGAGAAAGAGTCAAAGCAGTTCTCTTCTCTCCCCACCACTATCTACTAGGAAAAAAAGTAAGAAGCAGCCATCTGTGGAAGCCCCTGGTGCGTCTTTGCGGGTCTGATCTCTCCTGAGTGTGGGCTGGGGAGGTGGCTGGCCCACCACCGGTGAAGGCAGCCGTGCAGGCGAGACTGGGAAATGAGCGCTGGGTGGCAAGCCCACCTGCGGACCCACGAGCAGGTCTGCAGTGCCAAGGAGGGTATAATGATGTCTTCTCCCAAGCGATCCATGTTGGCAATGTTGTTTTTGTAAGATCGCAGGAGGGTTTAGAAAATTACAGCTCCACGCTTCAAGGCCTTTTACATAAGCATGTTCCTCAAGGGGCACAATGCGATGCTTTTTGAGAAAACAAAGCTAAACCCCAATAAACATTTGATCCTTGAAGAAGGGCAAGCATTCCCAAGCTCCAGGGTTAGGATCCACATCTAAACCATCTCCAGAGAAAGGCACGAGTTTGAAAGCTGATGTGGGTGTTGGAGAGGATGCAGGAATGTGCTTAAGCGGGGGCCTTTTTTGTCCATCAGGGCAAGGCAGTCCTGTTGTTTAGCACAGTGGAAGCTCTCTGTCATGTGATGTTGGGGGATGTGGCCTTGGGGTGCCTGACATCCTCCACAGACTCTTGAGGGCGGCGTGCTC
The DNA here is from genome assembly GCF_004348235.1 of Phoca vitulina. NCBI lineage: Eukaryota > Metazoa > Chordata > Mammalia > Carnivora > Phocidae > Phoca > Phoca vitulina. Next base: position 23,051,762 of record NW_022589713.1, read on the forward strand.
TTGCCTGCTGTCCTGAACTCAGATGGAATTAGCCTTGACAGCCAGTGGTGCCACTGTGCGGGGGCAGGATACTCATCCACTGGAGTGATGAGATGTTCCCTTTTCCTGCCCTGTGCGCGAGTCTGCTGCTTCTCCCTAGGAGGCCCAGTTGCCTTCACTGGTGTGCATAAGGAGGGGGAGGAATTGGGGTCCCACTGAATCAAGAAGAGCTGGAACTTTAAGAAGCACTCAAAGGGCCATGCTCTTGACCATTTTAACATTTCACTTCCATAGGTCTGTCTCTTCCTTCACCTGCCTGGGGCTGTTGGGACCCCCAAATGCTCAAGGACAGTTATTAAGAGAAGTAATCAATGCAACTGCTTTGCTTAGAAATACCTTTATTTTTATAAAGCCACAGATCATTCTGTAAAGTTTTTTTTTTTTTTTAAACCACACTTATAAAAAAGATGTTGACAATTCTTAGGAAAAAAAAGCTGAAAATGTTTCTTATTAAGTCAGGGTTACACAAAGATTATATTTATAATATATATTTGTGTATTTATAATTTAGAGACGAAAGGTAGGGAACAGCAAAGCGAGGGCTGCTGTGGTTAGATCTCCGATACTTGATCATTTCCCACAAACAGTGTTTCTTGGCAGAAGGGGTTGACGAGGACCATCCCAGTGTCTCTGTAGTCGCCGTTGGCTGGGGATCGGGGCTCCGAGAGCTGGTCCTGGGAGGAGAGAGGGAGGAGATAGTATGTACTCGGAGGGTTCAGGTGGTGGCCATTCATAAAGAAATACACATGAGGACATCCATTTCCACATGGGATTGGCTCCGTAAACATTTTCATCACCCTCACTGCCAGTGCTGAGGTGCAGAGCCCTCTCTGCTCTTCTTTCAGATTTTTATAGCAGCTTCTGGAAAAGATTTCCTGCTCCCTGAATGACTCCCAGCTCAGGTTGCCAGAGATGGCATTGCTCTCCGGGTAGAAGTCTGAGAGGGCTTGCCATGCGTGACACACAGCGCAGGGCTCACTGCGCTCGTGGGCAAAACTGGGTCTGTGTGGGCCCCAGACTCTCTTTCCTGCCTCTTTCTCACAGATCTCTGGGAGACCTGGCGGCTTTTCCTGCCTGCACTTTCACACCCTACACTTCTCACCTCTTTCCTCTCCTACCACCCACCTGTCTGAGCCTTCAGGGGCTCATTCCTCCTCTTCCTGAGCCCTCCCAGAGCCTGGTCAGAATTATTGCCCCATTTCTTGTATCACTAGATGTGCTGAGGTGAACAGATATGAATCTCTACGTGACAGTAGGTGGTAAGTGAAAAATTCAGTCTGTTTACACAGCCTCAGAAATGAAAAAGCCTAGAGATAGGCAATTCACTGATTAGGTCGTCTGAATGGTTTTGGCCTCAAGTAACAAGGACTGCAAACATTTGGTCCACTAAACGTCTGTACTCAGACTCAGGCCCAGGTATTACTTGAGGAAAAAAAAAAAAGTCATAGCTTGTTCCAATTCTAAAAAAAAACCTGATGTCTCAGAACCTATAGGCTACCAAAGACTCAGTAATATGCCAAGGTTGAACTGCTTTAAGCCAGACTTGCTTAGTTGTCTTCACTTGAAGAAGATACAATTAATTCTCTGAAGTTTATTTTAAGCAAAACATGTATAATTTTTGAGGAGTACATATTGCCTTATGGATAATAAGGAGAGAAAGGAAGAAAGGCCATTTGTTGGTGAAATGTCTTTTCAGAAGATAAAAATTTTCTTCAATGTCTGGAATCGATTGAGTGTCCATCTGAGAGTTGGACAGGGGGTCAGCCCTCTGAGTAAGGAAAACAGGGCATCCCCTTTCTCCACTGGGCTTTGGGTTGAGCTGTGGAGGGAAATTTTGGAGGCTGAGCTCTGGCATGTCATTTTATAGTTCTTACAAAGCAAGTGTTCACCAAGGGTGAACCATGTGGACACTTCCTGCAGTGTAAAAGAGAAAGTTACGCAGAAAATGACAGACAAGAAAAAAGAAAAAAAGAAGAGGAGGAGGAAGGGAAGGAAGAGGGCGGGAAAAAGTATGGAAAAATTTCCAGGCATGTTTTGGGCATCACACTTTTGCCGGTACAGCCTGGATTTGTGTCTTGCTGCTTTCATCAACCCAGAAGGGGAGCAGGGCACCAGAGAAACCTGCTTAGGCAAAGCACTTGGCAGCCACCAGAGTTGGCAGCTACAGGGCAGGTGGTGAGTGCAGCCCCAGGCTGTGGAGTGCAGGGCAGACATCCTGGGACCGCATGACTGCACTATGGGTGGTCCGTAGGGCCTGCGTGTGCCCAGAGAGTTGGAACAAATTGTAACATTACTCTAAATAAAGCACAATGAGGGCAGCAGACCTGCTGGGAGAGAAATAGTGATAAAACTCATTCTGAAGCCAAACTGACCTTCCTGCTGCTGGTTCTCCTGTAACCTCCTGACCTGGGATGGTGACTGCAGGGGGCAGCTCTACCAGAACCTCTGGCTTTTGTCCAATGGCAGCCCCAGTGCTTTGGGCTGGAATGACTAACTGGGATGCTGCATAAGCAGAGCCTTTTCTATAGTAAGCTCACAGACACTGTCCTTTGGCTTTGGTTTTTATTTACCAATTTGCAAAGAGAGTATGAGAAATTTAGAGTTCAGAGATTCACAAGCCACACTCAAAGCGTGGCCAGCCCCTTTGCCAACTTACTCATTTTTTCACTCACTAGAATAGTTCTCAGGAACACTTTTTAAAACATTTTTATTTTTTTTTCAAGATTTTTAAATTTATTTATTTGACAGAGAGAGAGACGGTAGGAGAGGGAACACAAGCAGGGGGAGTGGGAGAGGAAGAAGCAGGCTTCCCGCTGAGCAGGGAGCCCGATGTGGGGCTCGATCCCAGGACCCTGAGATCATGACCCAAGCCAAAGGCAGACGCTTAATGACTGAGCCGCCCAGGCACCCCAGAACATTTTTATTTTTTATTGAAGTGTAGTTGACATACAATATTATATTGGTTTCAGGTGTACAACATAGTCATTTGACAATTATGTACATTATGAAATGCTCACCACAATAAGTGTAGTTGCTAATTTTGCTATGCAAGATTTATACTGACCATACTAAAGGTCAATGCTTTCATGAAGCCTGTTGCTCTTTCAGTTCAACATTTTTATTGAGCATCCACTGTGTGTTAGGCTTTGGGCTGGGTGATGGGTCAACTGTGAATAAAACTTATGGTTCATTCATGTGATAAACATTTACCAAGTACCTACCATGTTCTGGGCACTGTTCTAGGTGCTAGGGATAGAGCAGTGAGCAGAACAAACTTCTGCCCTCAGGCAGCTTATATTCTAGTAGGAGAGACAGAGAACGGGCCAGTCAACAGAGAATGATGCAATATCAGGTGGTGAGAAGTGCTCTGAAGGAAAATAGAGCAGAAAAGAGGATAGAAAACCATGGGGTGGAGGGTGGGCTTCTACTCTGTATAGAGAAGTCAGGGAAAGCTTTCCTGAAGAGGCAGCACTGGAACAGAGACCCGAAAGAAGTGAGGGATGGAACCAGGAAAAGAGCATCTTACATAGGTGCGAGAACAATCTTGTGTTGTTGGAAGGACTGTGTTGAGGAAGAGCCAAAGGCCGGTGTGGCTCAAGTGTGTAGTCAATGGAAGGTCTGGCAGGAGGTGGCCAGGGAGGTGGGCAGGGGCCAGCCTATGAAGGGTCTGGTAAGAGGAATCCAGATTTTATTCAAAGTGTGAAGAGGAGCCATTTGACGGCTAGGAGCCATGGCAGACATGAAGCCCTTCCTTGAGAAGATCATCTGGGTACTGTGTGGAGGACACACTACCAGAGGCAAGATGGTAGCAGAGACCTTGTTTTCAGAAGTTACTGCAGCAATCCATGATTTGAGGGAGGCACCAGTGCAGGTGGTGAAAAATACCCCTATGTAGGAAGAACCAAGAGCATCTACTGATAGACTGGATGTGGAGTGTGAGAGGAAAAGGTGGCTGGCAGTGCCATCTATGTAATGAGAAACACCAGGGAACTTCTGGGTATTTGGGCGGGGAGGGGAAGTCAGCAGTTCAATCTTGGGCATATTGAATTTGAGTTGCCCACTAGACATGCATGGCAGTAGCTGGGTACATGAGTTGGGATGCAGGGGAAATGTCAAGGCCAGAGATGGAAATTGCAAGTCAATGGTGCAGAGATAGTATTTAAAGTCATGAAACTAAGGAGAGAGAGAAGAGAAGCAGTGGGAAGACTGAGCCCGGGCACTGCAGTGATTAGAGGCTGGCAAAAGAACGGGGAGTCAGTGATGGAGACTGAGAAGGAGCTGCTGAAAGGTGGGGGAGAGCCAGGACCGGATGGGGTGAAGACAGAGAAACTTTCTGAGGAGGAAATGACTGATGGTGCTGATGCTGCTGATAGATCGAGTAAGAGATATGCTTAGAACTGACCTCTGGGTTTCACAATGTGGAAGCAACTGGGTATTCTAGTTGGGGAGTGAAATATTAAACTAATACCAGGCCAGCAGCTATATCCTTACAACTCTGGTAAGTGCCATGATGGAAAAGCATAAAGCATAAGGAGCTGAGACCATATGATAGGAGAGCAGAACCCAGCCTGGCAGGTCAGGGAAGGCTTCTCTGAGGAAGTGACAGACTGGGCCTGAATGATGGGTGAAGGAGTGCTGGGCAGGGACAGAAGACATTCCAGCAGAAGGAACAGTCCTGCACAGCCCTAGAATGGGATGTAACTTGGTGTCATAAAGATATGAAAAGAAATCCAGTGTGGCTGGAGCTCAGCAGATGAGACGGAGAGTGGCACGACATGAGTCTGGACAGTTGGGCCAGGCCCACCTCACAGGCCCTGCAGAATACTGTGAACTTAAGAGCATCAGGAAGCTACTGAAGGGTTCTGAGTCTGGGAATGATGTGATCACATTTATGTTTATAAAAGCCCACCCTGGCTGCAGTGGGGGATGGATCCGCAGGGGAAGAAGGGACTGTCTCCAGAAGAACTCTTCTCAGCTCTCACTGATTTTACTCAGATGTCTGCCATCTTTCTCCTGGGCCATCTCGATTACATTCCAGCTAGCCTACTTATTTTGAATCTGTCTTCCTGCCTGTCCTTCCATCCATTCATTCATGCATTGAACCACCCTTCCTCTCCTTCCTATCCATTCACTAATCACATACAGAGTACCTTCACCAGGTCATCAGCACAATCTTTCTAAAACTAGGTCACACAAAGCTCAAAACTTTCAATGACCCTCTGCTGCCCAAGACTGAAGTATAAACTCCATTCAAGCCCACTTAGGTCCACTCCTAATCAATCTCCCTTTCCTGCTGTGCCCTGGCCTCTGCCTCACCTTCTGTGTGAGAGTGGAAGGAGCACCCGGTCTCCTACCGGCCTAGCTCTCTCACTGGCCAGATGGGTGTTTTGGGCAACACTTCCTGACCCAACGTATTCTGTTCTCCCATGATATGCTGTGTGCAGCCCACATTCCCACCTTTATTCAGGTTACCTCCTTTGCTGGAATACCTGTTAAAATCCATTTATCCTTCCTAACCCCCACTGTGAAGGCTTTCTTCTCGGTTTCTACAGCTCTCTGCAACTCTTCTTGTATCTCCCCTAGTTTGTTTGCTTTTGAATGATGCTTAGGGCTCATACCTCAACCACATCTTGGAATCTGGGCCCCCTGAGAGCAAGCTCTCATCTTCATAATCCCCAGAGACTGCCTGCCACAAAATGGGTTCTCAACGAATACTTATTGAATTGTTTCCAGCAACCCGGGGTCCCAAGAACGGTGCTTCCCGAACTTCAACATGCACAGAAAGCACCTGGGAATTCTTGCTAAAATACAGATTGATTCAGTAGGGCTGGGGTGCGGCCTGTAGTTTCCTGGGCACTGCTGCTACTGGTCTATGGACCATCCTTTGAGGAGCAAGACACTAAGAAGCAGGCAGAGGCTCCACGGCTTACTCTGGAGCCTGTGCTATTCCCTGTGGTGGGGCGGACCTTCCAGGGGCACCCCTTGGTTTGGGGCTCATTACCTCAGAGGTTTCAAGGGACTGGATCTCCCTTGGTAACTCCACAGCATGCTTGTTGAAGTAGTCCATGGTGATGGCATTGTTCCAGTAACTCAGGTTGTTCTCTGGGTTGGCCGTCTTTTTCTTCCTCCTCAGACAGCACACTGTCAGCAAGACAGCTGTAGAGAGAGTCCAAGTCAGAGAGGGGAGGGAGACAAGCAAGGAGCCAGCATTGCTGAGTGACAGATGCAAGTCTCCAGGTGGGTCTGTGATGGTCATATATTCACCCACTTACCCCATTTGTTAATTTGTTTGTTGGTTCAACAATTATCTACATACATCGAATGCCAACTTTGGGCCAGGTTCCAGGAGAGAGAGAGAGTGAAAAAAAGACAAGGCTGTCTTGTGTCATAAACATCCCTCCGAGTTTGTGTATGGAGGGGCACAGAGGGGGGGTCACATGATCTATAATAAACAAAATGAATATAAGGTAAATTCAGATAGCAATAATTGTTCAAAGAAAATAAAATAGGGTGAAGTGAGAGAGACAATGGAGAGGAGTTGGGGAGAGAATGCTTTAGGGTGATCATGAAAGGCTTTCCTGAGGTGACCTTAATGTGCGACCCTGTCTGTCCAATCTCTGAGACTTACTCTGAGGGCTCCAGGGAGGGAATGAGTATATTTGGATGTTGCTAACGAACCAGGTGTGGGAACAGAGGGGCTTCGGCTTGCCAAGAGGGAAGGCTTCTGAGATTGGGGAGGTAAGGTGGCCTGTCCAGGCTCACATAGTGCAATGGGTGATCCTTTGACAAGGATGACAGTTGCCTTCTTGGGGAGAAGCCAGTAAATGAAGATTGGGCATCTCCCTGCCAGGCTTACCATCACCACAGCCTGTGGGGTGGCTGAAACTCCAGGCCAGGGGTGGGCAGGGCTGCACTCAACATCTTGGAGGTGCCAACCATCTGTGCTGGGGGGAGGGGACCCCAGATCCAGCAGTTCAGAGGCCAGCACCGTGATGGCAATGACTACCAGGGGGCAGCAGAGTGCCAGCTCTGCCCACAGCAGCCTGAGGATTTGGCCAGCATTGGGGGGTGGGGGTGGGGGGGCTTGAACATGCCAGGGTGTGGGGTATCTGCCAAAGCTGCCACCCATACAGGCTGAGACCTCAGGCCCACCCCTTCAGTCCCTGTGGGATGACACAGGAATTCTGTAGTTCTCTTCTCAGCTGCTGGCCTTGCTGGCACCTCAACCTGAAAAGGCTTCCAGGCAAAGGCAAGAGATTGGGCAAGTTTCTACTGATCCAATCTGCTTTGATCAGAAAGGCTTCTAATTTGCTCATTGCTTTTCTAGGTACCCTTAAAAAAGTTTTAAAGATATAAAGGACATTTCTGAATGTTTGAGCTAAAAGAAATTTTAGACTGGCTGGTATAGACTTTCAAATTTTGAAAAATTTCCAAACTCAAGTTCTCCTTTTTTCTTCACTCCCTTCCTTCCAAAGGAGGTGATTGAAGGATGAATGGGGGTGAGGAGGGGGAGATGCAGAACTCAGCCTGAAAATCTGCTAATTTAGGGCATCTCCTTATTTTACAGATAGCATCCAGCTGACTTGCCACAGGTCACAGGTCTGTGAATGGCTGGGCTGGGGCAAGACTCCCCCTTTTCTGGCATCTTTATTCTTCATTGTCACTACCCTCCCATCCTGCTCCTGGAACTGGGGTGCTGAAATGGCCTGGGGGGATTCAACCTGGTGAAACAGAGGTCATAATGCTGCTCGCCTGCACTGGCACAAGTTGCAGAGTCTGGGTCCTCTGACCCCCAGCCCAGTGCCCCCTCAAGCCCACACTGCCCCTGGCTCCAGGGCCTGGGCCTGTTCGGGACATGGGGCCAGGACCCTGCCTTGTGGGAAGGGCTGGCCCTGTTGCAGGATGGTCTGGGGGTTGGAACAGGGAACTCTGTTCCTAGCTTTCTCCCCTCAAATATTGTTAGTGCTCCAGGCCTGAATGTTTCTCTCCGGGAATTCCCAGTACCTCTCAAGTGCCCTTTCATTTACAATAGAAGCTGGCCTGGCCGTAGAAAGAGCTTGGGCGTGGAGTCCAAAAGGCCTGGGTTCAAGTCTGACTCTGCTGCGTGTTACATTAGGTAAGTCACTTCATCGCACTTGACTACTATGGACTCACAGGGCTGTCATGAGAGCTAGAGATCATGAATGCAAAATGCTGAGCACACTGCCTGATGCACAGTCAGTGCTTATTTAATGAGAGTTTTCTTCTTGTTCTTCCAGTACCCTCCACAAGAGAAAGAAAAACTGGGCTACATGACTACTGAGTGGCTCAAGGCCAAGGGACCACCTGTGATTTAGAACTTTCATTATTTTGGTGGCCTGACCTTACATCCAAGAAAAAGTACAATTCAGACTTATGGAGTCTCAATATATGCCCAGCACTGACCTAGGCACTTTCGGTCTGATTTAACCCACAAAATAGCTGTCTGAGGAATGTACTGTTACTCTTCTTCTTTGCAGAAGAGGCAAATGAAGCTCATGGAAGTTAACAGAATTGATCTTGATCACTCAGGTAATTAATGGAACTTGACCTGGGTCTTTGTGACCCTCAGGGTGATGCTTGTTGTCTTATATTGCCCTGAACCCTGCAGGGAACACATCTGAGGCATGGGGAAGCACTTTGTAAATGACACAACTCTGTGCAAACACAAGCCTATGCTGTCATCTGCCTCTTTTTTTTTTTTTAAGAGAGAGGGAGGGAGAAAGAGAGTGAGCAGGGAGGGGGAGAGGGAGGAGAGAGAGAATCCCAAGTGGGCAGCACGCTCAGTGCAGAGCCCAATGCAGGGCTTGATCTCATGACCCCAAGATCGTGACCTGAGCCGAAATCAAGGGTCAGATGCTTAACCGACTGAGCCACCCAGGTGCCCCTGGCATCTGCCTCTTGAAGGCCCTGAGCTAACACACTGGATATTAGTCCTGTTTTTATAGGTGAGAAGACATTGGGCCAATGGTTAAGTAATGTGCCCAAGCCCCACAAGTGGCCAGCAAGAGAGGTGCTGTGACACATTTGATTCCACGAGCCAAGCCTTTCTGTCATACCAGGCCTCTTCTCCAGTGATTTATGCAGGTTTAATGTTAAAAAAAAAAGTTAGAAGACAGGCAGTTGTAACATATTTCAGTTTGGCTCCTTGATTTTGAAAATGAGAAAACTGAAATCCTGGAAGGGAGGATTGGTCCAGTGGTGCCAGCCTGAGGGACCAGCCCAGCCTGTGGACAATCACTTCCCTACTTTGGGGGTTGGGAAAGGAGGCTCAGGGAGGCCTCAGGATATGGAAGGAGGCCAGGCTGGACATGAGGCTATAGGCCTGGAGAAACCAGGTTTGGGGGCTATCTGGCTCCCCATCCTGGTGGGTGGGACTAGAAGGCTCCCAGCAGGGGGTGCTGGTTGGGAAGCACAGAGAAGAGCTGTGAGAGCATGGTACTCTGGTCCAGCTGAGGTGACAGTCCCTGGACAACCCTGCCTGGCTCTGAGCCTACTCCCCATCCCCGTTGCTTCAGTTAGTTCATAAGCCCCAAGGAGACATACTCCCTTCCACACTCCTGGTCACACTTCCTTCTCATTCCAATTTATTCTACTCTTTCATGGAAAGAGTAACTCTGACCCATGTTTTCTTATGTAATAACTACAAAGTCATTTTGGGCCTGTAAGAGATACATCTATCTAATGGCATTAACCGCATGTCTGGAAGGAAGCCAGAATGCTCTGGGGCGCAGTGCGCATGGACCCTCACATATCTGGGGGCAGAAAGAGGTGCTACTCTGCTTCACCAGGCTCAACTTAGATTGGTGATGAAAAACATCTGCAGCTGGCCTGGTTACTGTTCTCACCATCCATAAAGCCTTTCATCTTTTTCAGGGAGGCAGGGTGAAGACATTCCTGAGAATGGATGTGGTATGCGCAGGAGAGGCCAGGGAGCTTGGCAGAGCCACAAAACTGACCTCCTGATGAAAGCCCAGTGCACTGACAGGGGTGGGCGAGGACCAATTCAGTGCCAGGCTCAGAGGTTCTAACAGGAGGTGGTGGGCTCTTTGCATCCTGATGGTGGCAGCAGAGACCAGCTCAAGAGCCACGTGGTTCCTCTGCCCCAGCCAAATGTGGCCTGGATCCGATCAGTTTAGGTTTTCAGCACATCTGAACCCCTGTGTGGCTGTCTCTGGCATGGCTCAGGAGACAAAGCATTTCTCAGTCCTAGCACATATATCCTTCCGGCCATTGGGTGGGGCTCAAGATCTGGAAGGGTTGGTGGAACTGATGACAGCCCTTCTTGGGCAGGCCTGAGATTTGCTATGATCACCCCTTGCTTCCAACAGAAGCAGGGGATTCAACCATCTGCCTAGCAAGCCTGGCCACCTGAAGTCTGGTTTCTGGTAGATGGAGGAAAGCAGGGACAAGGTCAGGGCTGGTCTGAAAAGCCAGATGTGAGGAAATCTATGCATGCACTTTGCTACTAACCCAGACTGCCTGAAATATATGGCAAACTGGCAAAGAAGACCCTTCTTGGAGGGCAGTAGAGTGAGCTTTAGGATAAATGCAGCTGCTGGAAGAGGTCTGCTTGTCTGATGACTGGAGTGGGATTAGGCTATGAAAGCAGCCTGGATATTTACTCATCTGTGCTTTGAAAGAGCACAGTATTCTGAAGCTGGACAAGTATTCTATCTTGATGTTTCTTGCATCAGGACTTTCACAGAGCCCCCACAGGATGGTCCCACAGGAGTTGGGGCCATGACTCAGGATAGGGAGCTTTATGTGGGGGCAGCAAGGGCTAAGGCAGGGATCTTGGCAGGTGAGGGCTTAGGGGAGCCTCCCATGTGGACAGTGGGAATGCAAGACAGATGCTGAAGGACGTGGAGTCTGTGGTTCCAAGGTGCTGCAAGAGTCCACTTTGAACAAAGGGTTCATAGCTTCCTTTACAAAGTAGTACGTCCTATCCCAGTACCTGAAGGCTCCTTTCAGAGTGCCGGGAGCCTTCTCTAGGTGCAGTTCCAGGCCGTGTCCTTGTTTCTGTCTTGGCTGACATTATTATGCATGGTTTAGGCAGCCCATGGGTTTTCTGGCTTTGCAGTAAGATCTAATTTCAAACTCACACATGGCAAAAAGGGCTGTAGAAGTCTTTTTAGAACTGTAAAACACGGGTGGGTGTGGCCTGTGGGGTGAAAGCTAGATCTACTCTGTGCTGTCCAGCTCAGGCAAAGAGAAAGGCCCAGGTGGGGAGAGGGCTCTGGGAGCTGTGGGAGGCAGCCACATTGTATATCTCGATTCCCTAGTGCTTGGCATGCACTTGGGAAATATTGTGTTGAATCAGACAGATTCTACCACCGGATCTGAGCTGACTTATGTGATTGGGACCCTGGGCAAGTCAATTCACCTGGTGACTTAGTCTCTGCCTATAAGGTATGTTCCTTGCATAGTGTGTTTATGTTTTTTATTCCTCTGGCTAGTCTGTTTTGAGGATGGATTGATTAAAAATAATGGGAACTCATTTTGTAAACTAAAGCTTCTAGAGACACATAAAGAATGGAAAATTAGAAAGCTGTCTCTAACGTGGTTACTTCTCAAATATGACCACTATTAATAATTTATTAGCTAATAGAGCTACATTTTCTCATTATCATTCTTCTGTTTTAGAAGTGGACAATCACAGTTTTAAGCATTCATGTGGGTTTCCATGAGAGACAATAAATGAAAAAAGCACTTAATGAATGAATAAAATACGCAACCTGCAAACATTTTCACTTTTCCTGAATTGGGTCCTTGAGCAGAAGGAGGCTGCCTACTTTTGACATGGAAAGTTGGCTTTGCTTGTCAACTAGAAAGAAACAAAAAGCTGGCAGAGGTGGCTTCTCCGAAAGAATCCAGAATCTAGATTTAAAAAGATCTTGTTGGTCATGGATCACTACATCAAAAACTAATAATGTATTGTATGGTGACTAACATAACATAATAAGATAAAATTAAATAAAAAAAAAGATCTTGCTGGTACAACGCCAAGTAGAAATTATGCTCTGTGAAAGGCATATACCTCCTACACTAATGTTCAAATGACCCATAGTATGAGGAAGGGCTGGGAGAGCTGGCTTAACAGCCTCCTCTGTGGAAAGTTTCTGGGGCCTCATTCCTCTTGAGATCAGGATGAGCTCATGGTGTGATGTGACAGCTAGTGCAACCAACAGAGCTGATACCCGTGTTGGCTTCCTGAGTGTGACTGAAGTGTCCAGAACAAAGGAACCACCATCTGCTCTCCTCTGCCATGGCTGGGCATGTGGAATGCTATGCTCCCTTCTGGGAGAGCAGGGATAAACTTGTGGTCATCCAGAGTGGCAGATGATGGGGAAGGGCCAGGGCAATGCGGCCGTATAAAGAGACTTGAAGGAATAGGGATGAGCAGCTTAGAAAAGGAAAAGCTGTCTTTGAGCACCATTTCAAATGTTTCAGGAGTTGGTAGATAGACTGGTTTTGTGTGGTTTCAGAGGGCTTAGGACCATAGAGTAGAAATTACAGAGACAAACGTCAGGCTTCCACGAAAGCTGGGTAACAACCTGAGGGAGTCAAAGGAGAATGGGCTGTCCAATGACTGAGGAGCACAGGGGGTTTCTCACCCCTGGAAGGATTCAGAAGGAGGCCAGATGATAACTGTGTAGGGGTGGGGGAAGCTAAAATTAGGATTTTTGGGACGTTATTAGAGAAACTCTAAGAATCTAGGATCAAGTACATGGGGAAGGATCTCTCAAATTCTCATTAAAGCAGTGACAGGCAGCAGCAAGGAGGTGCTGGTGGCCTGGGGAGAGCCCTTCTCCACCAGTACCAGTGGAAGCAATGATGAGGTCCACACTGCATCCAGCTCACACCATCCATGAACAAATAAAACTGGGGAGGAGAATAGCTAAATTCACATGTAACTCTCAAGCTCTCAATTTAGCTATAGGAACTGCTGCTTTTGCCAAGGCTAATAGAAATTCCTGCAAGATCAAAGCCCCCTCTCTTTTTTTGGAGAAAGAGAGAAAAAGCAGGAGAGAATAGATGAAGGAGGGGAGGAAAGACAGGCAGAAAGATGGATGTGAAGTGGGAGAGGAAGGTGAGGGCTCTGCTACTTGAAGGCTGTATGTTTAGAAGTGCCAATGTTCACCTACGGTGTCTTGGTGCCATGTCCTACAGCCATTAGCAGGCTGCCCTTGAGGGTGAGGGTGGCAGGGTGGTGTCATGACAAGAGCACTGGGCAGGAAGACGGTGACCTTCCATCCCAGGCCTATCTCTCACTTAACTTTGGGCTCCTGGGTGAGCCATGGCACCTCTCCAGCTTGGTGTTTCTGCACAATGCAGAGCTGGACTGGACTACTTGGAAGGTTCTCCCCCACTCCTGGGAGCTCTGTCTTTATGATGAGTGGGCATCTGAGCCATGGCCTGGCAGAGCTGAGGACTAGGGGTAGGGATAACCCATGATTCTTGTCCTGCCACCTGGTTTCCTATAATTCTGGAAAGTTTTGCAGCCTACTTGGTAGGGACTTCCCAGCTCTGGGGCAAAGGAACTCTGGGGACAGACAAGTGGATGTGATAAAGGGAGAGGAGGGAAAAAGGGAGGAGTGAGGAGAGGGTGAGGCACTTACAGCAGGAGGAGATGGGCACACTGATGGCCAGGATCACCCAGGCGATGTCCATCTTGCTCAGGCAGATGGTGGCTCTGTGCTGGGGTTTGTCCCCTTCGGCCACATGGGATATATTCCCTGCTGTTCCAGGCTTCCAGGTCCCGGCAGGGACTAGGCGGTTGAGGAAGTTTCCTGTGGCTGTGGACACCACTGTGGAGAAAGGACTGGGCACCCTGTTGGTCATGGTGGGGGTGGCTGTAGCCTCCTCCTTGGCTTGGGAAACAGTGCTTTCTGAGGCCCTGGTGGGGTGGGCTGGGGCCTGCGAGGTTGAGGATGTTCCCTGAGGAGTCCCCTTGGAAGGGGCTGAGACACTGGCATTGAAGGCAGCCTGGGTGGGCCCTACGGTGGCTGGGAAGACCCCAGAGCTGGTAGATGGAGGTCTGTTGACGTCAGGGGTGACAGTAATCCAGGAGTCACTGTGGCTGGGGCCATCCTGTGGGTCACTGTGGGGGCGCTGAGAAGGCACTGGGGCAGGTTGTGGACTGGCAGGGGCACCTGAGGCTACAGTGGTGTCCGGCTCCCCTCCTTGGCTGGTGAATGTGGAACCACCCCCCTGGGCTGCTCTGCTAAGGCCTGGCTTGTCCTCTGCAGGCACCAGGGGGGTGGTGGGTGGTGCCCACGAGGTCCTGCTGGGTGCCATGGCTGTGGCCACTGTCTGGGGCTGTGGCAAGGAAGAATAACCCCAGAGTGGGTTCCTGGGAGTGAGGGTGGAGGGGTCAGGTTCTACAGACCCTGTAAAGTTGCCTTTGTAGATCTGAAAGATTTTCCCCAGGGGCCGCTTCTGCCCCAGATGTGTGGAGCTCTGATTTCGTCCCCGCTGGCCTTCCTTCCTCCCAGAGTGGCCACTGGGTGCAGGCAAGACAGAGCGTGATGAATTGCTGGCCCCCTTTCGGGAAGAGCCTGGGGGCCTGGGAGGCCTGCGCGTGGTAGCCCGGGTGGGTGCTGTGGTGGGATGGCTGGTGGGTTCCGTTGGCTTTGTCAGCAGGATGGTGGGTGCAGCCTCCCCCTGGGGATGGCCCTCTGAGTGGGAGGATGTGGTTGCCATGGCAGCAGGAAGGGGCCCTGTGGTCAGGGGGCCTTCAGACTGTGGGGTGGTTGCTGTCGCCATGATGGTAGAGATGGTGTTTGTAGGAGGGTGTCCATCTGGATGGGGCTCTGTCATTGCCATGGGAGCTGCAGCCTGTGAGGAGGGTCCATCGGGCTGGGGGGTCAGTGAGACCACAGAAGTGGGGGCAGTTGCCACAGAAGAGTGTCTGGTAGAGCTGAGGGATGCTGTCACCATGGTGCCTGGGGTGGTGCCTGAGGGGAGGACCTGAAGAGATTCTCTGGGAGATGGTTCCTGGGTGGCAAATACCAGTGCTTCGGTCAGTGCCAAGATCAGGAGGAAGCCTTGAGAGGAAGACAGAGAGAAGAGATGAAATACCTGGGGAGTCGCTCAGAGCCTGGACCTTCCTTACCCATGAACCTATGGAGCTCTGGGAACAAAAGGAACATTGGGATCATTCTGGAGGTCCACACTGCCCCCCTGACGCCCAAGAGCAGCTTCTCAGAACAGGCCGGGCCGGGTGTGGGAAGGATTATGGCCTCTGAGTGCCTGCTGCCCCCTGCGGCCAGGGAGTGGTCAAGGTCAGGTTGGTCAAAGGCAGGCTGGCGGCTCTGTGTGAGCCAGCCTTAATCAAATGTGCAAGGCTTACGTGGGTAGAGCTGACCAACTCTTCTGCCCTTCCTGAATATTCCATTTATGGACTGGACAGAGGCACAAATGGTCAGACCTCTGTTTATTCAGTTCCATTCGCTGGACAAGTAAGGAAGGTCTCTATCCTCTCCTTGACACTGGAGGGCACAAAAATGAACAGGGCAGTCTCTGGCTCTGAGGGAGCTCACACAAGTGCACAAACAATCTTAAAACAAGGCAGAGACATCTCAGTGCTATAGGATAGTGATAGGCCGAAGGGGACAGGGGTCCAGAGGGTGACTAGATCTGGTGCACATATAGCACTTAGCAGAGAGCCTGGGAGAGAAGATGCACTCCATGAACGCCAGCTGGTATTCTGGTTGTCATTAATGTTAACTGCTTTCCCTCTGGCGCTCATGTGGCTGAACTCTCTGTGGAAAATCACTGGTGATGCCCAGCCTTTTGAGTAGGAGGACCTCTTTTGAGCGGTATGCTTTTAGTTCATTGAGAAATGCACAAGGACAAAAACCTGCACGTTTAAAAATACTTCTAAATATATGTGGATTTATTAATCATAATAGCATGTGCCAAACTTTACAAATAACACATCTCGTATAAATGTGAGACATAGGATCTGTTCAGATTATAAACTGGAAAACTGGCCACCCCGGCGCAACACATGGCCTGGGAGGAACTGGTCTCCACTGCTGAGGAGTGGCCTGATCGACTTCTAAGGCCTGATTCTGACCTGTGAACTCCTCCTTTTTCTTATGTACTCCTTCCTGGTTACTCTCATGCCCTTCCTTCAGCTCTGCCAGCCACCCAGACAATGGTAGAGATCTGTCTCTATCTCGTAACTCTCTGGGAGCCTCCCTCCCCCACCAGATTCAAGCACTGAATGGCCAAAGCAGGGGTCCTGGCAGTGATTTCTACATATCTGGGATGGTCAGCGAAGTTGCTGACCGAGGAAGGCAGGGGCCCTGGTGAGGTTTCGAAACAAAGAAGGGGAGATCATCTCCTGGCCTGCCTTTGAAACAGGCCCAGGATCACCACTGAAGCCACCTCTGACTTAGGTGTGGGGTGGGGTCTGAGCGTGCACCAGCTCCCCTCGCCTTGCACTTCTAAATTAGCGGGTGGAGGGAGGCCAAGGGACAAGAGATTGAACAGATTGTATAGCACACGCGGTCTCTAGGTCCAACAATTTGCCCTAAGCCACCTATTTTTTTCCAAACTTTCTTTGGTGATCTAAACCATATATTAACAGTAAGCTCTGCTTATTCAAGTCAACCCTAAAAACTGTTTTCTGAGCACCTGCTCTGGCCCAGTCTTTCATGCTTGATTTAATCCTCACAACCACTCGACGGGGAAGGAAAGTGAGATCTCAGGTAGATTAACAAATGTGTTTAAAGTCCCACCATAGCTGCAGTATATGAAACCGAGCTGTATCTAAAATGCATGCTTTTCCCGATCAACCACCACCAATGATGCAGGAGGAGAAAGAGGACAGGAAGTTGCTGTGCCACGATGCTCTGACTGGTTCAGGGTTATTCCAACCCCTTCTCTTGCAGCTGAACACCACAGAGGCAATCTCTTCTTAGGGCTGGGAGTCTTGATCTCTGATGTTTTGAGGGACATTCTCTTATAAGCCTCTGTTTTGCTCATGAGTCCCTTGGTTCAGTATAAGTGTTAAAGACTGAATTGTGTGTCCCCCAAATTCATTTGTTGAAGCTCTAACCCCTAGCACCTCAGAATGTCACTGTATTTGGCAATAGGGCCTTTAAAGAGGTTATTAAGTTTAAATGAGGCCATTAGGGTGGTCCCTAATCTAATCTGACTAGTGTCTTTATAAGAAGAGGAGATGAAGACACATAGAGTGATACCAGAGATGCTTGCACACAGAGGAGAGGCCACGGGAGGACACGGTGAGAAGGTGTCCATCTTCAAGTCAAAGGGAGAGGTCTCATCAGAAACCAGTCCTGTTAGCAACTTGATCTTGGTCTTGTAGCCTCCAGAACTGTGGGGAAAATAAATTTCTGTTGTTTAAGCACCCCCAGCCTGTGGTACTTTGTTATGGCAGCCCGAGCTAAGACAGGTGTCTTACATTAGAGATCCCTCAGAAAAAGGAAAGGCAGAGTTGTGTGCAGGTAGTGTATTTCGCGAAGTGATCCGAGGGGACAACCATGGGGGTCTGAGATGAGTCAAACAGAGAACATCAATCCGAGGGCAGCTTATGAGTTGATCAGGACGAGCAACTCGTATTTGCTCGGGACCTCTGAGGGGCTGAGTAGACTGCACCTCAAACTGTCTATGTGAGAGAAGCACTCACTTACCCAGCAATTCCTGATGTGGGAAACAAAGGCAGAAGAAAAATTAAATTTCCTTACTCCTTACAGCCCACTGACAAGTCCTTGAAACAGGCAGTGACATTCCTCTAGGAACTCAGCTGCCTCGATGTTAATACTTTGCTAAGGGCAAGGGGCAATCTTAGCCCGCCCTCCCAGGATCCTGTAAGTCTTCTTTAACAGATAAAAATTCCTTTGGAAACTTCTGTTGTCTCTATCCCCCAAGATACAAGTTAGCAATCATCCTCCAAGCATATGGCCCACTGATATACATCTGAAGGGTCTCATGACTGAGTTTTTTCTAAACAGTAATAAATGACCTTTTCCTAACACTGGCTAGCCCCCTTAGGATCTTGGAAACCTTGCTTCCCAAATACCCTGGAGGCTTGTGCCGTCCCTAACCCCCTCTCAACTTGAAAGTATATAATCAGTCACCCATCACAACCCCAGTGCAGCTCTTCCTGCCCATGGATCCTGTCCCCGTGCTTTCATAAAATCACCTTTTGCTTCAAAGACGTCTCAAGAATTGTTTCTTGCCTGTTGGTTCCAAACCCCAACATTTCCTACATCACTCCCATCTCCACTGGCTCAGGGCTACTCCACTGGTGCTCGTTCCTCTGTATTCCTCACTCCTGCATGAGGCCCATGGCCAATGTGGCTTAGTCAGAGAAGCCCTGGGCAGAGGGGCTGTCAGGGTAGGCCTGTGCCCAGCTGGTGGCTGCTGCAACAGTTGGAGTTACAGTTAAGGGCCCAGCGGATTCCTGGGGTAGAACGCCAGATGTGTTAGAGACGATCAGACACCGGAGACCAAGGACATGGCAATCTTTTGGCCGCAGCGCCAGAGCAGCACGAAGCTTACAGAGACCCTGTAAGCGAGAGACAGGTGGGAGAGGAGCCACCCTGGCCTCCAGAAGAACTTTGGCAGCACTCTAGAGGCAGAGGGGTTAACACATCCTAGTCTTTAAAATACTCAGGAAAAGAAATTCTCCTGACTTTCTCACCAGCAGCATTCCAGGGGCTAAAATCCTCCCGGCTGGGAAATATATGACTACAACCCTTCTTGCTCTAAGACTTACAGTGTAAATAAATGTTTGCCTCTGTTGCCCCCCCTCCCCTTTTTTTAAGTTATCAGTATCCTGTGAAGTTATTTTTCTCTCTAGGAAGACTGTTAAGTTACCTCCCAGCCCTTCTTTAGACTTCATAGTAAACCTTTGTTTGGTACAATGAATGGGTATTGCCATCTGGGTGCCAAAAGTTTTCATTTGGAGGATGACATTTAGCTGTCACAGTGAGAGGGGCCATTGTGGGAACTTAATCAAATTCCCTCATTTCAGAGAGGGGGCAATGGAAAGAGTGAAGTGACTTGTCCAAGAACACACAGCAGGTTGGGGACACAGCCTGGACCACAGCCACTATTTCAAAGCAACTTTTCATTTGCATCATAAAAATTGTTATGATGTTGCACTGCACAAACACCTCCTTCAACCTCCACTGTCACCTTCACTAAGGAAATCCTACGCGACTTTACCTCTCCTCTTTGGCATAAAAGGTTAATAACTGAATGGAAGGGCGCATACTGTCACAATAACTGTGCAAGGCCTTCAACCTGTGCCTCCCCTAACAGATGCGAATTTTCCTTCAAGTCCCTTTGTGTTGGCCTGCTCGCTCTTCTCCCCACAATCTGGGGCTATCGCCTCTTTACATATCATTTGCATAGATTTGCATAATAGCCTCTGGAGGCTCTAATTCCAAATATGTGAGAGAGACTGAAACTAAAATTCAGCTTGACATGCTTTAAATGTGGAACTGAATTTTAAAGCATCTCGGAAACTGGACAAGTGTAGGGGGTGGAAACCCACAGACTGATGGGTGTCCAGGTGTTGCAGGAAGGCCTCCTCCTACCTAGAATTCCAATGCGTACATGATCCCAGGACCCAAGGAAAGGAAAGGTCCTCCTCCTTCTGTTTATTTGGTTGGCTGCCCACAGTGCATATTGGGCATGATATTTGCATCTGGCAAAGGCAAGGAGGGAGCTGGTGAAGAGAGAAATGGCTAATTTAATGTATGAGGTGCTTCCTACATATCATGCACTGCTTGAAGGGCTAAGCCTGTCCTGATATATTTAATTCCCAGAGCACCCTGATGAGACAGGTAGTATTATTAGCTCATTATTGCAACTGAGGAAAAGCAGCACAGAGAGGTTCAAGACCCTGTCTCCTTTCACACAGGTGGGGAATGGTGAGCCATGATTTGACCTGGCACCTTGGCTTCAGAGTCTACGCTCTTTAGGGCAGCTGCGTGGCTCAGTTCTTGATCTCAGCTCAGGTCTTGATCTCAGGGTTGTGAATTCAAGCCCTGCACTGGGCTCAACACTGGGCGTGGAGTGTACTTAAAACAAAACAAAACAAACAACAGAGTCTACACTCTTAGAAGATTTTCACTCAGGGATCTACTCTGCACCACCCCTCCCCCCACCTGCCAGGCTGCTCTGCATAGTCAAAAGCAATGATTCACAATCCTTTGGGAACTGATTTTCTATTACTGGTCTTTTGACTTTTCTTCCCTCTTACCTGTTTTCTTTCAGGGCTCTATATGACACATGTGGTGTCCTTTTAATAAGATGGTCAATTAACTTTGTCCTGTAAGTAACAGGAAACTTGTAGCAGTACAATAAAAGGGCTGGAAATCCTTGCTTTAATTCTCTGCTCTTCTCCAAACCTGACGTATCACGTAAATAATTATTTAATTTTTGTCTTAAAGTTGCTTATACACACACAAGACCAATTTATTACATGGATAAATTTCCCTTACACATATAAACAATTCTATCTCATTTTCCTTGTAATTTTATTATTTTATTTTATTTTTAAAAAATTTTTTCTAAGTAGGCACCACGCCCAGTGTGAAGCCCAACATGGGGCTTGAATTCATGACCCTGAGATCAAAACCTGGACTGAGCTCAAGAGTTGGATGCTTAACTGGGGTGCCTGGGTGGCTCAGCCAGTTAAGCATCTGCCTTTGGCTCAGGTCATGATCCCAGAGTCCTGGGATCGATCCCCGCATTGGGCTCCCTGCTCAGTGGAGAGCCTGCTTCTCCCTCTCCCTCTGCCCCTCCCCCTCCTCTGCTTATGCTCTCTCTTTCTCCCTCTCACTCTATCTCAAATAAATAAATAAAATCTTAAAAAAAAAAAAAAGAGTTGGATGCTTAAGCCACCCAGGCACCCCATCATTTTCCTTGTAATTTAAAATGTCTTTATCTTCTAAGTAGAGCTTTCCTCCCCATTAAACTAGATTTCTACTGCTAGGTATTTGCCCCATTGTCTTCAAACCTTGTGACAGAATCACAAAATCAGGAGACTGAGAAGTCTTCTGAGCCATCCCCCCATCACCAAGCCACCAAGCAAGATGGCAGCTCAGCCACTGTAAGTTCAAGGACACCCCTCCCACCAAGAGGTGGGGTCTGTTTCCCTCCCCGTGACCCTAGGTAGGCCTTTGTGACTTCTGTGAGGAATAGAATGGGGCAGAAGTGACATCACATGACTTTCAAGGCCAGGACAGAAAAGGTCACACAGCTTCTGTAGGTTTCTTTTGGGTGTCTTTGGTCCCATACAAGAAGTCCAGGGGCCTTTAGGCCACCACGTGGAGAGACTGAGTGGAGGGACCACATGGAAAGGGAGACAAAGGCCTAAGGAACCCCAACTGTTCCAACCTCAGCCAGGCATCAGACACGACAGTGAAGCAGCCTAGAGATAACCCCGGTTCCAGCCACTGTTGGATTGCAACCACACAAGAGGCACCAAATGAGAATCGCCTCACTGAGCTCAGTCAACTCTAACATTCAGAACAAAGTAAATGATTAAGCCACTGTTTTGGGGTAGTTTGTTTTATGGCAATGAATAAGTGGAACACTTAGGAATTTAGCTTCTGAACTGGTGTTTTAACAACAGAAGGAAAGAGTATCCACACCATATCATCTGACCATCAGGGAGTCTGTTCTCAACATGGGCAGGAACATACCATCTTGCCAGGAAATGGGCTTTTCTAATTTCAAGATTATTATCTTTTGGAAGTTGGAAGGGATACTAGGATTCTCTGGAGCTAACTCCTTCACTTTACATATGAGAAGGCTGAGGCCCGACAAAGTGAAATACTTACCTTGGGCCATACAGCTATACAGGGCTACAACTGGGAGTGACTCAGGCCAACTCACTGCCCCTCCAGTCCCACTAATGCTCCAAACCCACAGTACTTTCTTTATATCACTGGTCCTGGTATTCTAGACTGTTCCATCCTCTGAACTTCAATGTTCCCTTTTATTTTAAAGATCAAACATGAACTCCTCATTTCTCACAGCATGGTTTCCCTCAGAAATAAATATGCATCATTGCCTTCAGGATGTGCTAGACAAATGCTCTTAAGAGATAACTTATGCTTGTGACCTTGGCTTCTTTATGAAACCAGGGAATTTAGGGTGCAAATCTTTGCTTTTACCCTCCTTCCAGGCAGCCACACCTGTGGCCTCCAGCCAGCATGAACTTCCTTGTGCTGCTCTGGGAGGCTGACAGAGCACAGTTTCCTAACAAAAACACTACAAACACATGTGAACACACACACACACACACACACACACACACACACACACACACACATGCATACACAGCAGAGATTCTCTCTTAGAGCAGGAAATAGGCAAGAACACCCCATTTGCAGCCCGGGCCCTCCTATTATCTCCATGCTAACAAATGGTCAAGTCATTTGTCTAAGGTCAAAACAGCTACCATGTGGAAGTACCAGGATTTAAACCCAGGTTCTCTGATCCTGGTGGCTTGAGACCTTAGGGACTGAGAGATTTTTGATCCAGGAAAATGTCCTACAGGAGCAGAAGAATGTAGTATGAAGACAGGCAATGATATAACAATAGTAACAACTGTGATGACCACAATTAAAAAATAAAACTTTCCCCAAAGATAGCAACACTTAGGGCAACTATGCTGCCTTTTGTCTTCAGCTTTAGCTTTTTGCCTTATGCATTCAGCTCCTCTTAGGACAGACATTTTCCACCTAGAACTCCTCGTTGGTCTTGAAGGCCTTGTTAGACGTCCCTCCTTGTGCCTGTAACCTCTACTTTTAACCTATTCCAGCCTCCATGTCTCTGAATGGAAATGGTGAGTGTCTTATTTGTTTGCCTGTCTGAACTCTAAGCTGCCAGAGGGTAGAGACCGCATCTGGCTCAATGTTATAACTCCTTATCTAGTGCAGCACTGTGGCTACAACAAGGATTTGCTGAAGGCTAAGAAACCTAAATCACTCACAAAAACCATAGTCAGCTGTGGCAGTTTGTATTTTCCAAAAATAATTACTACAATACATCCCAACCCACATACTCTTCCTAAATGTGAGCTGGCACTCCTACTGGAGAGGCGAGGTCTACGTTCTCTTCCCTTGAATCTGGGTGGGGCTGTGACTGTGGCTGAAGTGAAGTCACATGACTTCTGAGGCCAGGTCATAAAAGGTGGGTACAGCTTCTTCCTAGTTCTTATTCTTTGGTGCTTACTCTCTGAAGCCAGCCACCATGCTGTGAGGTAGCCTGAGTAGCCCACTGAAGAGCTCATGTGGAAAGGAACTGAGGCCCCTGGCCTTCGGTCCCAGCTGAACTTCTGGACAACAACCAGCACCAAGTTGCTATCCCTGGGAGTGAGCCACTGTGAAAGTGGATCTCCCAGCCAAGTCAAGCTACCCGAGTTGAATCTTGATGGAGCAGAGACAAGTGATCCCTGCCCAAACTACAGATTTATGATAAGTCATTAAATTTTGGGGTGCTTGGTTAGGCAGCAACAGTAACTGAAATACCACCCATTGTATTAAGTGAACTTAACTCTCTCTCAGTGATCATTCTGGAGTTAAGCATCAGAGTTGTTTTTTGCTTATTTTTTTATTTTTATTTATTTATTTTTTTAAAGATTTTATTTATTTATTTGACAGAGAAAGAGACAGCGAGAGACGGGGAGTGGGAGAGGGAGAAGCAGGCTTCCCGCTGAGCCAGGAGCCCGATGCGGGACTCAATCCCAGGACCCTGGGATCATGACCTGAGCCGAAGGCAGACGCTTAATGACTGAGCCACCCAGGTGCCTTTTGCTTGTTTTTTTAAGTGCTGGAACTCAACAGGCTGATTTTGACTTGGGTTCCTTTATTTTCCTCCTCTCTTGCTCATACTAAAGGGAAGGGAAACATCTCAATTCTGGGCTCTTTCTATATCATCTTTCTCCAATTTAGGTTACAAGTTCCCCCAAAGGAAGAAAGGAACATGGCATCCTAGGAGTGCCATGGAGCTTCCTGGCACACATGCACTTTGTGGCTTGGGGGACAGATAGAATACAGTTGGAGGCCAGTATATGGTGCCCCATATCGGAGGATATGACCATTTTTCTTTCAAGGAACTGCTATTCTAAAAGGGAAGAAAATCAGCTAGGACTGGGGTACAAACCCATACACTAAAGACATTCTCTTGAAGACTTTCCCCAAACAAAAATGAAAAGGTCAACTCAGCTTCTAATAAAATAACAGGATTATTAATATTCAGGGAACATTTTGTTGACATCATGGGAAAGAACACAAATGCAGTCCCGACTGGCTTGTACTCTCCCAAGACTAAAAGGAAAAGGCTAATAAAAAAAATGTTCCATGCTTTATAGTAGAGTACTTGACCAACACTACCTCAGCCAGGTGATCAAGGTCAACATCAACAGCGATGAAGTCATGGTGACAGTATGTGCCCTTGATCTGAAGATGGCACTTTACCTCTGCAGTTTTCTTTCCCCTATAAACCCAGGCTAATGATAAGAAAAAAAAAATGAAAAATCCAAATTGAGGGACAGTCTACAAAGTATCTGACCAATACTCCTCAAAACTGTCAAGGTCATCAAAAACAAGGAAAGTTTGAGAAACTATCACAGCCAAAAGGTGCCTAAGGAGACATGACAACTAAATGTGATGTGGTATCCTGGGTAGGATCCTGAAACGGAAAAACAACATTAGGGGAAAATGAAGAAAATCTGAATAAAGTATGGACTTCAGTTAATAATAATGTATCATTTCATTAATTGTGACAAATGTACTATAGTAATATAAGATGTTACTAACAGAAAACTGAATGTAGGGTATATAGGAATTCTCTGTTCTACTCTTGCAACTTTTCTATAAGTTTAAAACTATTCTAAAATTTAAAAAAATATTCTTAAAAAGTTCCACATGGGTTTTGGAGGGGGATATAGCTGAAGGGAAGTTTGTAGGCAACTTTCCCAGCAACTTGGTATAAGATCACAGATGAGGGCATGTAGATAGGACAGTGGGTAGAGGGTTCAGGGTGCTTTCAGAGGTGGGATAGGAGACAAAGAGGTATAGAGGCCCCACACAGTATTGGCATTCAACTCTGCCCTAATGGCTTCTGGCTCCTCAGATCTTTCTTAACGTAGTGGGTAGATTCTGATCTAACCTAGCTACTGATATGTTGTGGAGCCTATTTAGAGAAAAAGGGAAAAAAAATCCATGACTATTGCCACATCTTTTTTTATTCCCTCTGATTCTCAGATTTTAAATATTTGCATTCAGAACTAAAGTGTAGAGTTTGGAGGTGAACTGGTCAGAGAGACTAATAGCCTGAACATATAGTTTTAAACCTGTTCAAAATCCAACTGAGGGGTTAGGGTAAATGCCATTCATGTAATAAAAAAAGTCACAACTTTCTTGACCCAGGAAGCAGGCTGCATGAAAATCAAAGCTTATTTATCATTACTACGGGGCTAGATTGCCCTGCTGTTTAACCATGGGAGCCATATAAGGTGTTGGATATGGATACCTCCATCCTCATTCAAAATTTCTGCCTATACCCCTTTCCTGCTGGGTGATGATGTATCAATCTCTAAAAACCCAACTTGACTGTCACCTTGTCTTGACAAGATCAAGGTCCTTCAATATTTCCAGTCAGAAATGATGGCTCCCAGCCCAGTGCTCCCAGGACACTCTGTTCCCATTCATATTGTGGCTCTTCTCCCCATAGAGCCCTTCATTCAAGAGTGTGGGGGAAGGCGTGAGCCTGGCGGGGAGGACAGTGGTATTTAGGAACAATTCTGGCTCTGTAACTTCCTAGTTCTGTGCCTTCAGGCAAATGAGTTGAGCTTTGTTTCCCTCAGCTATATAATAAGGATGATAATGCCTCACTTCAGTTCAAGGTGCTTTCAGAGGTGGGATAGGAGACCAAGAGGTACAGAGGCCCCACACAGTACTGGCATTCAACAGGTGACAACTGTTGTTTTAGTCTCTACTACATTTAGGTCACTCCCCTGGGGCCATTCTTAAGCATCTGGAGCCCCAGAACTTAGTTCACTGTCTGACTCATACAAGGAACACAATAATGTTTTCTGAACAATATGGGAATAAAAGAATACTTAATTCCATACATTTAAGTTATTTGCAGCTGAATGCTTACAACAAAATTATAAAGTTTATTTCTTTGAAGACAATGTCAATGAAAGAAAGCAGTAAATAATGTGAGTCCTATGTTGTGGCAGTATAAGGTGTGTGAGTGTGTGCATGCGTGTATTTATCTCATTTTTGCTTTGCTTGCTCTGGTGATTAACATCAGCTAGTTCAAGGGCACACAACATCCCGTAAGACAGGGTGAGGCAAGAGAAGGCTGAGATGGAACCTACCTCCTACAGATTCTCCTAAGATCCTCTTCCACAATTATGCCCATCACTGCATGTTCTATTCCTAATTACAAAAGCAAATCAGCCTTTATTTCTTTCCAAAGTTCTAAAAAGGTTGTGTGAGAGTGTGTGTCAGGATTTGGGCTTTATGGAGCTATGTCTCAGCTTTGGCTTCCTGGTTGAAGGTGTATGCGCTGGGCAGGTTTTGATGAGAGCAGTAAGGAAGCAGGACAAATAGGAGGACTTACTGTTGAGGACCAGCTCACAGGGCAGCCCTGGGAAGCCCATGGAGTCTCCAAATGCTTGGTTCCTACAAACCCAATAAAATGATTCCCACAGGCCCTAAAGTCCCACAGCTTGGGGTCTGGTCCAGTGGGCTCCTCAGTGAGCATAAGAGGATCTTTGGGACTCCTGAGGAACCCTTTGGATAGTCCTGGGACCTGCACAAAGAGGTTAAGCTCACCAGTATCTGTCTACCCTCAGCTTCAAATTCTCAAAAGCAAAAAGGAGAAGAAAAAGCACAAAGTCTTGGCCTAATCATGTCTGAGAATCACTTACCTAAAAAGAGCACTGGGGCTTTTGACCTGACATCCTCCTGTGCTTGCTGACAGTCTGAAGCATTATCTCTCAGCACCCACTCCTACTCACAGAAGAGCTTACTGCTTGCTGAGAGGAGAAAAAGAGGCTAGCATGGACAGTGGCAAGTCTGGGAGAAGGGGGGTGGGCTGAGTGGAGAGGTTGACGTCAAAGAAGGATGTCTGCTCTCTCTAGGACACTGGCTCGCCTGCTCCTGAGCCCCCACAGCTCCTCCACGTGCATTGTGCAAGGCTGTTTGGTATTCTCGCCTGGTTCCCTGATGGGGCTGGGTGCAGACTGTCTGGTACGGCTCTCATCAGTTGCCAAGGGTTCACTGCCTGTTCCAGTTTGCCTGGAACAAAACGGCTCAAGCAACACAGCTGTGCATCCTTGTGAAATTGCCTAATTTCCCATTTCAAGGCAGGATGCCCATACTCCAAGGTATAATTTAGGTTTTGGGCATGAGTTAGATTTCACAATTGAATTCTGAAAGTCAGCCCTCCAGGCCGTGCGTGCTTGGGGATTAAAGCTTTCCTCCTTGCTCATCTCTCTTTCTCCCCAATACTGATACTGATAACTATTCACTAATTCTAGATTTCTACTTATTGAGTACCTACTATGTGCCAGGCACTCTACTAGGTGATTTTTATATATTATCTTATTCAGTCATCATAAAACCCTATGATGGAGAAAAGAACAAATCGGAATCCATGTGATTACAAAGTGCCCACCCTCCACCTCTTTATTATTCTCCTTTGGAGTATAAATCCATGCATATAGGTACCTGGATAATTCAGTGTGGACTTGGGGGTAGCTTTCTGGAGGAAAAACTAATAAAATCTTTTCCTATCCATGTCAAACCAAGGAGACAAGAACAACACACACAGAACAAGGACAGAACAATGGAAGATGGTCTGTAATTAAAAACTATGTGGGATGTAACAGCTTTTATGTGCGGTAGCTTGGCAGGGAGCCCATGAAAGCCAGAGGAACCCAGGAAGGCTTCCTGGAAGAGGAGAAATCTGAATCCCCTCATTACCATTCCACTGTTCATTCATTTCTTCATTCGTATGTTCAACAAACATTTATTGAGGGCTAAACTGACTGTGGCTTTGTGTTTCCCAGACAAACTTGCATCCTGATCTCAGCCATGGGGATGGCTGCTATTACCTCATTCCCTATCATGGGTACTAAAATGCATATTGGCAGAGAAAATTCTGGCAAATTCTGAAAAGGATTTTTTCAGAATTTATCCATGAGTAAGAAACACTTTAGCACTTTATATTTTACACTGTACTAATGTTCAGAATCAGAACACACATTTATTAAGTATCTAATTATGTTTATAGGTATTTTTACTCCTACAAACCCATTAAATACTCATATTTTATAAGAGATGGGTCTCATTCCCTAAAACCAAGGTTCAGAAAGGTTAAAAGATTTATTCAAGGTCACACATTCAATGGGGAGCCAAGATGAACACATAGCACAGTTCAAATCCTGCCTCTGACTTGAACCTAAGAAAATAAGATCAGGATAAAAACTGAAGCACATCGCTGAAAGACTCTAATCCCAGGCTAAGCCTGGGGTGGTATGGGGACCACCACCACAGTCCAACTTCAGAATGTTGTAGACACCCTCCTCAGTAGCTAAAGGTAGCTGCCACTACCTCCTAGGCATGGGGAGGAGGGGAGGTAATTCCTTACTCCAAATTTGGTTAGCTGTTCTCCCCTTATTCTAGCCACAGCTCCCACAACTCAGGTATTAAACCACATAGGTAAGTGGTGTCCCCCCACCCAAAGGTGATCCAAATTTCTTTTAGAATCTAGAACACACTGTTTAAATCCTACAGACCTAGGAATAGGACACTTTATAATGAAGGGTGCTTAATTTTTTTTCTTCACCTCTCTCTTCTCTTTCCTGGAGAGATATGGGAAAAAAGCTGATACTAGAACTAGGTATAAATTCACTCACTAGTTGTATGACCTTGTATCAACTTCCCAGGCAAGCTGGCTATGTTGGGATTCTGTCTGGTGCTTTCTATTCACCATCATGTTCTCTCATTGGTTCTTTAGATTTTGCATTGAGCAGACAATGTAGCCTGCCACCTAGTTTCCTCCTTCTACTCCCAAAAAGGAGGCTCTTGTTCTATAGATGCTAGGAGTGTTGGCAGTTGATGGCACATAGCTGAGTTTCTCTTCAGGAATTGCTCTCAGTTGAAGAGAGCTGCCTTGCTCAAGGTTACACCCCCTTCCTAGAAAACTTGGATCCAATGACTGGTTCCTGTGGGGTTAAAAGAACTGATCTCCTTGCCTTAATTTGGGAGAACTGTGAAGGGCCACTTCAGCTTTGGAGTCCCCACAGGGTTGGCTGAGGCCTTTGGAGTGACTGCATCAAAGCCCACTTCTCCCCCTGCCCAGTCCTGCTTCCTTTATTCTACTAAAAATGTTGATTCTGGGAACACTTCCAAAAAACATCCTACATGCAGATTTGTAGCTCATAGTCTGCTTTCTGGGAACCATATCTGTAACATACAGTATCCAATCAATGTTGATGAAGAAGAAGAGGATGATTTCCCCTCTAGTCATTCCTTTCCTATGTCTTACTCATATATTACCCATTATTTCCAGTGCCTTACACATATATTCCTTCTATCTCATTTAATATTCCCTTAAAGATTCACCACTTTGGGGTAGCCTCTCTCAGTGTACCCCTTTCTTTTATCTAGTCATCTTAACTACGAATGCCATGTTAAATGATAATATGTAAGACATATTCTTGTCATTGTGTATTTCTCACATCTTTGCATTAGCCTGGAAGCTCCTTGAGAATAGACATTTTCAAATTTAATTTAAAAATATTCCTCTCATTCAGATTTGAGGAGGAGATGATGGTGACAGAGTAGGAGGACCTTAGGCTCCTTTCATCCCAGGAACACAACGAGATAACTATCAAATCATCCTAAATACCCCAGAAATTGGCCTGAAGATTGAAAGAACAAACTCTACAACTAAAGGAAGAGAAGAAGCCTCATGGAAGAAGGTAGGAAGTGTGGAGATGTGGTTTAGGGGAGAAATGGATTGCAGGTGCTGCAGAGGGGAGGGAGCTGTGGTTGTGTAGAAGGGTGAGAGGGAGGTATACACAGAGGAATGCACAAGGAAAATGTTTCCCCAAAGCCATTGGCTTGGCTAGGAAAGAGCCCAGAGGGCACTGTCTTGCTCCTAGAGGGAAGGCAGGCAAACAACCTGGGACCAGAGAGTGTGGAAGCAGTGATCTGAAGAACACCTGGGCACACAGTGGGGAGATTATTCATTCGCTCCTCTCAGAGAGTATCCTTGGGAGGCAGAGTTCACAGAGATGCCTCTCTAGGAACAAGGCAGCTGGCCAGCTCCATTTCCCTCCCCTGCACTTCAGCAAAACAACAGAGCCTCCTGCAGGAGGCAGCACAGTGCCAACACTGTCTGCCTAACTTGCTTACACCAAGCCCCACTCCCCTGTGCTCTGGTGGGACTGCCCTTCTCAGTCAAGCTTGCCTCAGTTCCAGCAGGTCCTTCCCCTAGAAGTCCAGCACAAACCCCTCTCCACACTACATCTCCTAGCCAGAGAGTTAGTTCTACAGAACCTCAGTTCTGGTGGAGTTGGTGTCAGGTCTTACTTCACAAGCAGACCATAGCATACCTAGTTAAAACTCACCACATTCAGGCCAGCGACCAAATACTGCCCAGAGCAGACAAGGAGAGTCTTTGCATGTGACTGGCCTGAAGGGTAGAGCAGCCAAAACACAATAGCAGAGTGCATGTGGCACAGACCAGACACACTCCTTGAAGCACCAGGCCCTGGGCACTACATGACCTCTCCTTCATAAGGCCATTACTTTCAGGAGCAGGAGACATAACCTCTATCACACAGAAAAAGGCAGAAACACAGACAAAATGCCAAGACAGAAGAATTTATTGCAAATGAAAGAACAAGATAAGGCCATGGCTAGAGATCTAAGTGGAACAGAGATAAGTAACATGCCTGATGGAGAATTTATTTTTTATTTTTATTTTTTAAAGATTTTATTTTATTTATTTATTTGAGAGAGAGAGCATGCATGAGTGGAGGGGTGAGGGGCAGAGGGAGAGGGAGAAGCAGGCTCCCCACTGAGCAGGGAGCCCAATGGGGGGGCTCAATCCCAGGACCCTGGGATCATGACCCGAGCTGAAGGCAGACGCTTAATGACTGAGCCACCCAGGCACCCTCCTGATGGAGAATTTAAAGCAACAATCATAAAGATACTCACTGGTCTTGAGAAAGATTAGAAGACATCAGTGAGAACCTTACAACAGAGATAAAAGAGTTAAAAAAGAACCAATCAGAGATGAAGAATGCAATAAACGAGATTGGAATCAGGCTTGATGTAATGAACAGCAAGCCGGAAGAAGCAGAGGAATGAATCAGTGACTTAGAAAACAAAATAATGGAAAATAATGGAGGCAAACAAAAGAGAGAAAGAATGATGCAACATGAGAACAGACTTAGGAAATTCAGTGACTGCATCAAACGTAATAACATTTGTGTTATAGGAGTCCCAGAAGAAGAAGAGAGAGAAACGGGGGCAGAAAATTTATTTCAAGAAATAATAGCAGAAAACTTCCCTAATCTGGGGAAGGAAACAGACATTCAGATCCAGGAGGCACAGAGAACTCCCATCAAAATCAACAGAAGCAGGCCAACACCAAGACATGTTGTAATTAAATTTGCAAAACATAATGATAAAGAAAAAATCTTAAAAGCAGCAAGACAAAAGAAGTCCTTAACTTACAAGGGAAAACCCATCAGTGTAGCTGGAGATTTTTTAACGGAAACTCAGAAGAAAAAAAAAAAAAGGAAACTTGGCAAGCCAGAAGAAAGTGGTATGATATATTCAAAGTGCTGAATGAATGGGAAAAATCTGCAGACAGGAATACTTTATCCAGCAAGGCTATCATTCAGAATAGGAGAGATAAGGAGTTTTTCCAGATAAACAAAAACTAAAGGAGTTCATGACCACTAAATCAGTCCTGCAAGAAATAGTAAAGGGTACTTTTGAATGCAAAGGAGAGACCAAAAGTGACAAGACAAGAAAGGATTAGAGAAATCTCCAGCAACAATGGCCAAACAAGTAATAAAATGGCAATAAATACATATCTTTCAATACTTACTCTGAATGTAGGGGCACCTGGGTGGCTCAGTTGGTTAAGTGACTGCCTTCAGCTCAGGTCATGATCCTGGAGTCCCAGGATTGAGCCCCACATCGGGCTCCCTGCTCAGCAGGGAGTCTGCTTCTCCCTCTGACCCTCCCCCCTCTCGTGTTCTCTTTCTCATTCTCTCTCTCTCTCTCTCAAATAAATAAATAAAATCCTTAAAAAAAAATTAGTCTGAATGTAAATGGACTAAGTGCTTCAATCAAAAGACAAAGGGTTTCAGAATGGATATAAAAAAGAAGACCCATCTATATGCTGCCTACAAGAGACTCATTTTAGATCTAAAGACACCTACAGATTGAAAGTGAGGGGGTGGAGAAACATTTTTCATGCATATGGATGTCAAAAGAAAGCTGGAGTAGCAATACTTATATTGGACAAACCAGACTCTTCTGTTCTTGCACTGTTTTTATCCTGCCTCGGTATCAACTAATTTAACTTTCATTCTTGTTATTGGTCTAAGATTTCCTATTTTTGGATTCAAGACTCATGATTCAATCTTGGTAATGTGTGTTTTTAAGGATTATGTTTTTTTTTTCTAAGTTATCTGATTTGTTAGTATATAATTTTATAGTAATGTGTTATCACACTATGTATTTCTATGGTTATCTGTTGTATTGTTTTCTCTTCCATTTCTATTTTGTTTTTAGTCTTCTCTTGTTTGTTTCTTCATTAATGTAGTTAAAACATTGCCAATTTTATTTATTATTTTTGGAAAAACTGATCATTATTTTCAGTGTTATTTTATTGTTCATTCTGGTCTCTGTTTTATTTATTTCTGATTTTTCTTTGTTATTTCCTTCCTCTACTAAATTTCAGCTAAGTTCCTTCTTTTTCTAGCTCCTTGTGGTGTAATGTTATTTAATTGAACTATTTTTTTCTTAATACAAATATTTATAGCATGAATTTCACTCTAACATCTGTTTTTGCTGCATCCCATAGGTTTTGGAATATTGTGTTTCCTTTTTCTTTTGTCTTGAGACATACTTTGATTTGACTTTTGATTTCTTATTTGGCCCACTACTTGTGCAGTCGTGTGTTAATATTTACATATTAAATATTTAATATTTACACTATAGATTTTCCAGCTTTGCTTTATTATTGATCTTTAGTTTTATACTATTGTGATTGGGAAATATAACTGGTACAATTCCAGTCTTCTTAAATTTGTAATATTTGTTATGTCTCTTTTTATGTGATTTTTAAAAAGATTTTATTTATTTGACAGAGAGAGCATGCACACAAGCAGGGGAGTGTCAGGCAGAGGGAGAGGGAGAGGGAGAAACAGGTTCACCACTGAGCAGGGAGCCCGATGGGGGGCTCAATCCCAGGACCCTGGGATTACGACCTGAGCTGAAGGCAGATGCTTAACTGACTGAGCCACCCAGGCGCCCCTCTTTTTATGTGATTTAACCAGGGCATTCTTCTGTGTGTACGTAGCGAAAATGTGTATTTTATTTTTTTGGATGGAATGTATTATATATATCTTTTAGAACCATGTATTCTGAAGTATGTTTCAAGTAAAAATGTTTTTTTTTTTTTTTAATATTTTATTATTTGAGAGAGAGAAAGAGCTAGAGAGCACAAGCAGGGGGAGCATCAGGCAGAGAAGCAGGCTCCCCGCTAAGCAGGGAGCCCAATGCAGGACTCAATCCCAGGACCTTGGGATCATGACCTGAGCAGAAGGCAGACGCCTAACCAACTGAACCACCCAGGTACTCCTCAAGTAAAAATGTTCTTGTTGAAAAACAACAAAAAAACCCCCCTTAACTGAGGGTACTCATTTTAAAATAAAGCATATCAGAGGGAAGGTGGTGGGGGGAATGTGTGAAATAGGTGAAGGGGATTAAAACTACACTTACCATGATGAGCACTGAGTAATGATATATAGAATTGTTGAATCACTATATTGTACATCTGAAATGAACGTTAACACTGTATGTTAACTATACTGGAAGTAAAATTAAAAACTTAATAAACCAAAAAAAATATTCCTCTCACCAATCATATACACTGATGACTGAAGGCACCTAATCCTGTTGGCTGAACATTTGACAAATCCCTTTTATGCCCTCATCTTCCTCTCTCACTCATTTAATTCATTCAGCATATATTTCCTGGGTGTCTATCTGAGCTAAATCATTGTTTATGCTATGGGAATACACAAAGAAATAATGTTTCCTCCCTATCCTCCAGGGAGTTGTGGTTGAGCAGGAAGGCTTTGGGTAATGAGGCTGACCCTGAAGCCAGACCGCCAAGATTCAAGCCCCTTTACCCCATGTTCTAGCCCAGTGACCCCGGGTAAATTACTTAAGCTCTCTGTACCTTAATTTCCTCACCTATTAAATGAGATTAATAACACTATCTCATAGGATTATTGTGAGGACTAAATGAGTTAATATATAAGGGGTTTATAACACTGTCAAGCACACATTATTAGATCTAAGTCTGCACTTCTCAATATGGTAGCCATTAGCCACATGTGACTACTGAGCATTCCAAATGTGGTTGTTCAAACTGAAATGTTTTGGAAGTGTGAAATACATAACTAATTTTGAAGGCTTACAAAAAAATGTAGAATATCTCAGTAATAGTTTCATGTATTGATGATGTGTTGAAGTAATATTTGGATATATTTGGTTAAATAAAATGTCATTACAATTAATTTTACCTTGTCGTTAATGTGTCTACTATACAATTTAAAATGATATAAGTGGCTCATATTTATTTCAATTGGACAGTACTAATCTAAGTCTTTGCTATGAAAATAATAATGAAAATCAGAGTATAACAAATACAGTAGAGGTATATGAACTGTTAGAAGAGCTACTGTAAGTGTGGACCACCAGCAGCTTCAGTATCAACTAGAAACCTGTTAGAAATATTGGCTGTTAGGTTCCTATTCTAGACCTACTGAATCAGAAACTCAGACTTTGCAATTGTGTGTGTGTGTGTGTGTGTTTTAATGACTTCCATGTGATTTCAATCTCACCAAATTGGATAGGTACTGCTAAGGAAGTGCGGAGGGATTGGTAACTAGTTCTGTTGGAAGAGAAGACTAGGGCAGGGTAGGCCATGCGGGAGATGGTCCGGGCATTCAGTAAGTTCCAAATACAAATAATAGGTAGCCTACAGTAGTGTTCCATCCCAGTCTGCTTGGCAACTACAGCTGTGGTTTTTTCTGGAAACAATGCCCTCTGGTCTGACTGGGTCTGTTGTCTTCTATACCTTTTTAATCCAAAGTGAGCCAAGAACAAAAGGAATCTAAACTTTCTGCCCTTGGTGAAATTAATTTGCATTTGTAAAGCACAACCTCAAAAGGTATGTTTTTATTCCTAGTGTTGTGCTCACACCAGGTGGATGTGGAACCAACTGGGTGGCCCAGGTTCAGAAACAGATTGCAAGAGAGCACTTGCAATAGCTCAGGAGCTAGCCCATAACAAGTGAGTCAGTTTCTAAATAGAACCGCTTCTTGAGAACATCATAAACCAGGGGAGGATTAGGAGTAGTTATGGAGATCAAGACAGGGGAGGATTAGGAGTAGTTATAGAGATCTTTTTCCATTAAGAAACAGTTCTATACTAACTCCATGATTTTGCACTTTGGATTTATGGTCTTTATTTTCTCTTGGGCTCTTACTAAATGAATGCTTTTCAATTGATGAAGTCTAAATTCTGCCCTTGGTCTTCAGTGGAGCTCTACAGAGGATCACAAGTCCAGAGAAGTCCACACATTACGATGTGGGTATGATGCATTGTGAATTAAAGGATTTAGTAAGCTCATGCTGCATTTCTTTTCCTGGGGGAGAGGAGAGGTGTGGATAAGGGGCTCCATGGGACATCATCACCAACATCTTCACCGCAGAGGAGGCTGTAGGTGCATAACAAACTCATCTTTATATGGAAACCTGTCTTTGCTCTCTGCTCCCTAGGTTTCATTTTATTTACAGCTTGTGTGTTCAGCCCTCTCTGCTCACAATGATGATATCACCTTCCCTCACTGGGAATTATGCTGTAGAAGTTTTAGGCCAGCACAAGGTTTCCATTAAATGATTTCCTGGAAGTGGTGTTGTGTCTATGGCTCTCACCCACCAAAGGAAGGGCAAGCATCAGAACATCAGTAGTGATGGCTGCCTCAGGTTTACTGGCAATTATGTTAATAATAATAATAATAATAATAATGTGATAGCTATAACAGTGGTGGTGGCAGTATTAATGGTCAAAAAGATATTTATTTGGTCCTACATGTTTCAGGTATTGTGTTATATACTTTACTACTATGCCAGATTATATTTTTCAAACAAGACTGTCCCAAAATATTTCATCCCACAGGTTCTTTTTACAATGTGATGTTGACATTCATTGAGATCTGAGGTCTATGTTCCCTCCCCTTGTATCTGGGCAAACCTGTGACTATGGTGGAAGTGACACTATGAGTTCCAAGTTCTACTATGAGTTCATAAAAGATGACATGCAGTAAGACGATGCTGCCATTCTGTATGGATCACACAGAGATGGACATGCCCAAGGAGCCCCAGCATCAACTGCCAGGCAGGTGAGTAAATTAATCTTCAGGTGATTTCAGCCCAGTTTATGCCAAATGAAGTAGAAATGAGCTGTCCCCATTAAGTCTTTCCAGAATGCAGGTTTGTGAGCAAAATAAATGGTGTCACCGATTTAAGCCACTAAGGTTTGGGGAAGTTTGTTACACAGCAGTAGTAAATGGAATGCCTATGTTATCTCATTAAACCCATATAATAACTTTTCAAGCTAGGTATTATTGCCATAGCTAACTTACAGATGAGGAAACATGCAAAGAGGTTTAAGTTATTTGCTTGAGATCTCACAGTTGGTATGTGGCAGTGATGAGCTGCAAGCCCAGGTCTGTCTTGCTCTGTGTGCAGGTTCTGAGTCAGATCCTAACCAGCTTTGGCTCCACATCTCATTCACGTGCTACAGTCCTCAGTGGGTCTGTACCCCTGCCTAGACATATCTGCTAGAGTACACCTGGACATCTGCAAGCAAAGATGACCACTGGGTTTTTTACTATGTCATAAGAAAGAATACTTACCTTTAAAGGTCTGCAGATAAGGCTTATTCCTACACCCAGTATGAAAAGACACTTGGCCTTGAAGTGGGAATGGGAAAAAAGAACACTGGCTGGCTTGAGGTTAGATTAGGGCCACAATATCTTAGTTCACACTTGGTGGACTTTTAGATGTTGGCTTGTATGTATGTATTTTATGATCCATAATGTTATTTCCATCAGGAAATGTGTTCTAAGAGTTGAATGGCTTCTTTATTATCTTTTATTTTGGAGATCAATTGGTTTGTAAGCTGGAGACAACCCATTTGGGATAATCTTTCAGGGCTGTAGCAAAGTCAGCTCTGATGCTTACATTTTCACCAGCTGTTACACCCAAAATGACAATGGAGCTACCCTTTGAGTTGCAAGGTCCCAGAAACAGAGGGAATACCATCAGGGACAGCATAAAGCATAGTATGATCCAGTGCACAGCAAGTGAGAGAAAGGGTCACCAACCTCACTCATGGTAAACAGGGACCTTCAACCAGGTGGAGCAGCTCTGCTCCTGCAGAGCCAGTTTGTAAACCAGAATCCCCAGGTAGCAAACAATGAACCACTGCAGGGAGGGTCTGCGCAGTTCTCTCCATTTCTCTGGGGTTCCCATACTAATAGGGCAGAGACTTATCCTGTGTGCAATCATACTAGAGGGCTAACTTCATCTTCTCATTCTTGCATACTCTTTCCCTTTTCATGGCTCCCTTTTGATTGATTCAGGGCATCATTTCTTTCCTTTTAAAATTAACTTTATTGAGGTATGATTTATATGCAATTAAATCCACACATCCACACAATCTGTACAAGTGTACAGATTGATGAGTTTTGACAAGTGTACATACTTGTGTAGCTACGACCATAATCAAGATATAGAACATTTCTGTCTCCCTGGAAAGTTCCCTTGTGTTCCTTTGCAATCAGATCTCCTCCCCTACACCTACTCTAGGCAACCAATGATCTGACTTCCATCACTATATGTTTGTTTCTTCTGTTCTAGATTTTCACATAAGTGGATTTAGATAGAATCTTTTGTGTCTTGCTTTGTAACATCTGTGAAATTTATCCATTTGCTGCATCAGTGGTTTGTTCCTTTTTTATGGCTGAGTAGTATTCCATTACATGGCTATGCCCCAATTTGCATTCATTCATCTAATGATAAACATTTGGGTTGTTTCCAGCTTAGGACTATTATGAATAAATGCTATGAACATTTGTTTACAAGTCTTTGTTTGGACATATGTTTTCATTTCTCTTGGGTAAATACCTAGGAGTAGAACTGCTGGGACATATGGTAAGTGTATATTTAACTTTGTTTAAAATTGTCAAACTGTTTTCTGAAGTGGTTTACCATTTTACATTTTTGTTTCAAGATTTAGTTATGTTGATTGACAGATTAATTGATTATTTAGATAATAAAGTATATTGGTATGATTGAAAAGTCAGAATGCAGAAAATACAGTGAAAAATCTCCTTCCCAGCTGCAATTCACCTGAAAGCAAGCAGTGTTACCAGTTAATTATGGACCTTTCAAGAGATAATTGAAACAATCACAAGCGAGCCCTTAACTAAAATTTCCCTTCGTATTCTTTATACGGCTGAATGTGTACTGGACACATCTTGCCTTTCTCACTTAATAATATATCTTGGATATTGTTAAAGAGATATTTTCCAGTGTGTGTTGAGGAACTCTATCCCCATCAAGAGCTCTGTAAGAAAAACGTTCCCCCAAAAACTTGGGAAAATGCTGCATTCTTTAGCTACTTCTCAGAAATTCACAGTGCACATTAGTGTATTAAAGGCTCCAAGAAGTCCTGTGATTGAAAAGCAAAGTTTCCAAAATTATTTGACCTGAGAATCTTTTTCTTTCCAGCAATATCTGTTTAACATTTTGTAGAACTAGAATTCTGCAGGATATTCTTGGGGAAGCACATATCTAGACAGACTAGTAAATATTTTAGGCTTTGTGAATATGGTTTCTCTTGCAAGTACTCAGTTCTGTCATTGTAGTGTGAAAGCAGACAGAGGCAAGATGTAGATGAATGGGTGTGGCTGTGACTCAATAAAACTTTATTTACAAAAGAGGCAGCAGGCTGTAGTTTGCAACTCCTGATCTAGAATATTGTAGGATTTGAGATGAAGATGGATTGGCAATTTTAAGTTTTTAAAGTCTTTTTTCAAGGCCTGCTGTTTGTGCAGATTTCTCCCTACAGTCTCCATTCCCTTCCCACCCCAATTAATCCTCCATCTCAAGGTTTAGAAGGACAGGAAGGGAGGAAAGGAAGAGACAAAAGCAAAGGAAGAAGATGGGGGTGGAGACAGAAGGAAAAGGTGAGAAGGAATTGTGGAGACGGTATCCTGGAGCAGAGGCTAAAGAAAATAAACACTACTAAGGGCTAAATGAATAGCTGCCTTTAGAGAAAGGTCCTCCTATCTGCTTCTCCCCTCCTTTCTTTTTTGCCTCTCCTTCCCTTGTTTTCCCCTCTAAGCCCAAGTGTCCACATGGAACACTGGGAAAAGGGCATCCATGCTTCACATTCTCATGGTCCATTTGATTAAATAAATGTCCAGTGACTGAATGGAGAGTTTTGGATTCTGGGCTTTAGCATCTCCATCTGCAAGACCATGAAATCTTTGTTGTTCATGTCAAAACCATCTGAGGATACATCAGCTTGTGGCCAGACATGTAATTCTGGTAGTAAATTTTGTAAGTTTTTCCAGGCTAACAACTGGATAATAGATACAATAGTTATCTAAGGAAATTTTAGTTCTTCTATTTTAAATGCAAGATTTCGTCAACTATAAGAAGTAAAATACTATTGTTTTATGTATGGGTAAAAAAAAATACAAACTATGACATAATGCTTTCTTACAGTTTTTAAAAAAGATTTTATTTATTTATTTGAGAGAGAGAGCACAAGCAGGGGAAGGGCAGAGGGACAGGGAGAAGCAGACTCCCCACTGAGCACAGAGCCCGATGAGGGGTTCAATTCAGGACCCCAAGATCATGACCTGAGTCAAAATAAGATGCTTAACTGACTGAGCCACCCAGGTGCCCCACAATTACAATTTTTATTTTATACTTATTGAAAGAGCTGCTTTAGACTTACCTAGACACTTTTATCATATAATCCCTTCACTTATATCATTAAGTAATTGTCAACCCTTTTGCAAGCATCTCAGCAACAAAACACAACCTAATTTTAACTGCTTTGTTTCCTTTGATCTCATCTAGAACTTGATTGTTGGCTTTGGACTATGGAATGGAGACCATTCTTACAATGATGGACATTTGTTCCATAAATATCAAATTTCTGCCCTGCTGTCCCGCTTTGATGCCCTCTGCATACACAATAACTTTTTGTTTCAATGCTGAGTCACAGTGAATCTTTGTGGAGCCTTTAAAAAAAGCAGTTAAATATGCATCTGCCTCAAATGGAGAGATGAGCTGAACAACTACAACCAACATTCACCCGTGCACAGACAATAATAACTGTCATGAGTGTTGCCTGGCTGACAGCAACTGTAATAGGCATCCTGGCTTCAGAGATGTTACAATGAACAGAAGTTTTTCTAACAACATAAACCTAGATGAAGATGTGTGCTTAAACAAAGTCCTAATTTCAAACCTTAGGAGGTAAAGAAAACACCAAGTGCCTTGAAGCAAGAGGTTGTAGCATTTTTCTTCCTCACACCATTTCCAAATGCTGCATAGTGATATTCAGATACTTCCAGCTGAATACCTGTGCCCTGGAAGTCACTTGGATAGAAACAGGTCTAACTATGGAATTCCTGCAGGTGCTAACTTGATATGACCCACAAAACTGTATTTTCACACTTGTCCGCCCTCCTGTGAGCTCAAAAAAGATCTATGGTTTACATAATGAATTATGCATGAAAATGTGAAGTGCTGATCATTTTAAAGTAAGAAAATCAGAATTGAACTATAGCTAGTTTTTTTAAACATGTGCTTAGCACATATGCCAAAGGAATGTGTAAAGGAAAAAGCTAAATTAGAAATTTATATTCCTGTAAAAAATGGCTTCATGACATTTAAAGTAAGATTTGACAGGCTACTGCTCCGGGCCCCTTAAAGCCCTCTTTAGCTGGGCTTGCCAGGTTCTGTTTGGTGGCGTAGTAAATGCAGGGGTCTAGTGAGGCGTAGGTGTATGTTGGTGTGCCAGGGAAAGCACCAAGCTATACTGTGAGCTAACTCTCTTGGTCATGAATCTTGTATCTCTCTTGCCTGAGGTTCAGACCCAGATCTGTCTAACCCCAAACTCCTGTTCTTTC
Organism: Phoca vitulina; assembly: GCF_004348235.1. Classification (NCBI taxonomy): domain Eukaryota; kingdom Metazoa; phylum Chordata; class Mammalia; order Carnivora; family Phocidae; genus Phoca; species Phoca vitulina. The sequence goes on from NW_022589713.1 coordinate 23,093,374, forward strand.
CATACTCTGCCATTTCACAAATGTGCTGCTAGAACCCATGTCAAAACCCCAATATTTCTGTTCTATACAATTTATTGTAGTAAACAAACTTCCTGGCAAACCTTCCCTGGAGATGGGGATGGTTGCCATGTGATGTTCTGGATACCAGCTCATCCTTCTGTGCCCATTCCAGCATGGCAGAAGTCTGTCAGATGCCTGATCAGATTTCTTGGGTGGCTCCACACAACAGTGAATTTCCAGATGTGTACCCAGCTCACAGCTTCACTGGCATGCACCTAATGTGGTGTATGCCATGCTCCCACCACAGACATGGAAATCCGAAATGATATAACTTGTTTATGGTATGTGCCTTTCATGCTTTCAAAAAGTCTTCAAGGTGGTTTACAACAGAACAGGCACAAACATAAGTCTTGTAATATAAAAACTGAGATGAAGACTTTACAGAGCAAATAAAAAGACTAAAGTGAGCTGAAACAGAGGGTGGAAACAAATGCAACAGGGAGGAGCAAGAGCCACCTGTGAAATTCTGTGTTGCTCACCCTGCCTCCCATTGCTAAGCAACCTTAAAGGACACAGACAAATCAATGCTTCCCCAGAATGTCAAAGAACAAAATTTAGGAGCAATCATGTGCCTGCCTGGTGCTTGTGAAGGAAAGTTTGGGAAATGGGCTGTATCATTAAATTGGATAGTAGCCAAGACACAATGCTGTTCTTCTGAAAGGGAGAGCCTGAGTATAGTAACTGGAGAAGACATCGAGGTCCTTGGCTGGCTCCAAATCTGCCTCCATGTGTGTAAGAAGTGATCATTTCCTCTTACTGCACCACCTTCATCCCAATTCAAATCTCACACCTAGTACTTCTCTGTCAATCTTGAAGCATGAAGGTAATAGAGCTGGGACAGACTCCATATACTCACTCCAAGTTAGGTTAAGATCTTAATTTATTGAATCAGAGTTGAGAAGAATGCACAGAGCAGAAGCAGATACAGCAATCCTTGCCATGGGACCCTGGGCTTCCAGTTCCCCAGTGGATAGGATTTTTACAGTATCTGAAGTCACACCAGATTCTTGTTATGTCATTGCTCTTGTAGGCTCAGATCTTACATCTTCATTTTTCAAAGAACTAAGGCTAATAATGTATATGCTTCAGTTTAAGGAGCCCTTACAAAGAACAGGGTCTCCTGACTCTTAAGCCTAAATCAGCATCAGATTGCTCTCCTTATCTTGAACTTCATGAGGGCTGGGGTGGGTGGGTGAAGGTAGCATTATCAATACCCTGTAGCCCTTGAACAACGTCTTTGTCTCTGGTTTTCTAGTATTCTAGAAAGAGGTTTCCCCCAACCCCCAGCATGTCATTCTGCTGCTCAAATATCTAGTTGGCTTCCTTCAGTTCAAGAAGTTTCAAGGTATTAAAGAGGGCACGTACTGAATGGAGCACTGGGTGTTATACGCAAACAATGAATCATGGAGCACTACATCAAAAACTAATGATGTAATGTATGGTGATTAACATAACATAATAAAACAAACAAAAAAAGAAGTTTCAAGATCAAGATCACATAGGTAGTAAAAAAAAAAAAAAATCACATAGGTAGTAAGTGGTAGGTCTGAAACTTGAACTTGAACCAGGGTTTTCTAACTATTCAGAGCTATAACTCCCCACCACATAGGAGGATGCATGGCAGCACCTACAATTTCTAAGCCAACTGAAGCCTCTATGTTCTATCTTATCATTTCTGTTAGGTTAACACGAAAATAAAGTTGTAAACAAAACTCTCAGAGTAGTCACAGGATCATCAATGATGCAATCTCAAAGTTTAAGAATGGAGGTAACATTAGCTTTTAAGAAGACATCAATATTGTATTCTAGAGTATTTTTGTGTGTATCTAATATATAGTTCCCAAATCTGGCTCACCAGTGGAACCAACAGGATTTTTGGAAACTCCTCTGATGAATCTATGAGAAGCCAAGACTGAGAATCACTGATCTAATAATAGCTGCGCATTAAGTGGTTCCCATAGCCTGTCTCATTGAATGGGGCCTGAGAGGAACTGGAGGTAGTAGAGAGAGGTGTTTGGAAGTAGTTCTTAATCTGTATCCAGGTGGCTCAAGACAGTGCTTCTAGCTGTGTGATTTGGGGCAACTTGGTCACTTTAAATCTCACTTCCTTCATCTGTAAAGTGGAGACTTAGGATGATTTGGTGAGATGATATATGAAAGTGCTTCTCACAGTGTCTGGTATGGTCATTGTGGCTGCTGTTATCATAATTATTATTAACCCTGAGGATGTCTTCTTTCTTGAGCATCATGGTCTCTAACCATACATCAGCCTTACCAAAGGTTCAGAACAAAGTAGCAAGTGAGAACATGGGGACACTGAGAGAGCACATCGGAAAAAAGTCCACCATGCTAGCTGTTTAGCAGCTCCTTGACCTTCTAAAACAGGCTCATAAAAGTGGGGTAAGGCCACCCAGGGATGTGCAATTATAAGGAGAGATAGGGGAATATTCCCTGGAGACCATGCTTTCTTATAAACATGTTGAGTTTGAAATAAGCAGGGCCCTTTGGGTGATTGAAAATTAGCCCCTCCCTACCAGACACACATGTGAATTAATCCTGAGGGTCTCATAGGAGCAACAGCTCAGGTCGCAAACCAAGGCTGACATGATTTATTTCTCAGGGCTTTGAAAAAAGCAGCACTGGAAGGTAAAGCCAGTCCTCCAAATGTCCAGTCTTGCAGGCAAGGGAGGTCACAGTTGGACCACAGTGATGCCAGTGGTTTTTCCTACTGCTTTCTCTTCCCACCTATACTCCCAATTTCAATAAAACCAATTGTCACAATAGCTGTTTTACAACAGCTTTTGTGGAAAAGTATCACAAAAAAGTCCTTCTCAATCCTATTTTAGGAATGTTTATCAATACTTTCCTCTATTTGTTTCATAATTTCACCTTTTACATTTAACTATGTAGTGGATATTGTGTGCCACTCAGATTCTGTCTTCAAGGCTAAGGCTCTCATCCACCAGTTGCTGGGAGGGTGGCGGCTGATGGCTCATAGCTGAATTCTTCTGGAATTTCTCTCAGCTAAAGGAGCGGTCTCGTCCAAGATTACAACCCTCTGGGGTAAAGCTGGTTGATATCAGGGTACAAAGGCCATTGTCTCAATTTGGGACAACTTTGAAGGGCCACTCTAGATCCACAACTTCCCCTGGTGTGGGCTGAGCTCTCTATGTTGACTGTATGGCAGCCTGACTGCCCCTCTGCTCCACCAGACTAATTGACTCAGCGCTGAACCTTCTACACAGCAAATCTCCTTTACTAGACTGTTTCCTAGGGAATCTTGGATGAACAGCTGAATCCACTTGAAATTTACTTTCACATAACGTGTGTGGTGAATCTCTAACTTATTGTTTCTAAGTATTTAATTATCTCAGTAACATTTGTTGAATTATCCTCTCTCCAGTTTTTGAACTGCTACCTTTATTACATTTTAAATTCTTAAATATAGTAGAGACTGTTTCTGGTCTATGTGGTCTGCTTCTCTAATTTATGCATTTTTTGTACCTGTAATGCAATATTTTAACTACTATTACTTTAGGACATGTTTTGACTTTTGGCAGAGAAAGCCCCTCCTCATTACTCTTATTTTTAAAAAATGTCTTTACTACTTTTGCCTGTTCATTCTTCCAAATGAACTAGACTATTTTCTGTGGGTTAATAAAAAATTCCATTATTAGAATTTTGATTTGAATTTCATTAAGGCTACAAACTAATTTTGGAAATCTTTGCAATACTAAATCTTTCCTTGAGATAGAATCTGATGTCTCTGTCCATTCATTCAAATCTTTTATGCATCTTAGTGAAATTTTGTAGTTTACTTTATGTCTTGGCCATTGGTTAAATATAGCTTTTCTTGTATTATAATGGAAATAGTTTTTCTTAAATTCTATGTTCTAGATGTCCACTGCTGGAATACAGGAGAACTATTAGTTTTTAATTAACTTATTTTAGTGAGGTGTAATTTGCATACAGACCGAGAACAAGGCAAGAATGTTCTCTTTCACCACTCCTTTCAATATTATACTGGAAGTCCTAACTAATGAGACAATAAAGGGTAATAAAAGGGACTAATAAGGAAATAAAAGGTACAGATTAGGAAAGAAGAAATAAAGTTGCTTGCAGATGACAGAACTGTTAATGCAGAATATCCCACAGAACTGACAAAAACCAAGAAACAACAAAAAATCCTGTAACTAATTAAGCAAGGTTAAAGTCAATTGCTTTCCTATATATCAGCAATAAACAATTGGAATTTGAAATTTGAAACACCATACCATTTATATTAGCACTCCCACCCCAAGAAATACTTAATAAAAAATCTGATAAAATATGTACAAGATCTATATATAAGGAAAACAACTCTGATGAAAGAGATCCAAGATCTAAATAAATGGAGTGATATTACATATTCATGGACAAGAAGACTCAATATTGTTAAGATGTCAGTTTTCCCCAACTTGATCAACACATTCAACACAATCCCAGTCAAAATCCCAGAGCAAGTTATTTTGTGGATATCAACAAACTGACTATAAAATTTACAGGGAGAGGCAAAAGACTGAAGAATACTGAAGAAGAACAAAGGACTGACACTGCTTAACTTAAAGACTTACTATAAAGCTACAATAATCAAGGCAGTGTGGTATTGGTAAAAGAATAGACAAACTGATCAATGGAACAGAATAGAGTCCAGAAATCAACCCACACAAACACAGTCAACTGATCTTTGACAAAAGAACAAAAACAATTCAATGGAGAAAGGACTGTTTTTTCCTCAACAAATGGTGCAGGAACAACTGGATATCCACAGGCAAAAAAAAAAAAAAAAAAAAAAAATGAATCTAGACTGATCTTACATCTTTCACAAAAATTAACTCCAATTGGGTCATAGGTCAAAATGTAAAACACAAAACTATAAAACTAAAAAGTTTTAGGAGAAAAATAGGTGATCTTAGCTCTGGTGATGAGTTTTTAGTTATAACACAAAAAGTAGGATCCATAAGCAAAGAAAAAGATAAGCTGGGCTTCATTAAAGTTAAAAACTTCTACTCTGAGAAAGATACTGGAAAGAGAATGGAAAGCTACAGATTAGAAGAAAATATTTATATACATCTGATAAAGGACTTATATCTAAAATTACAAATAACTTTTAAAACTCAGTAATAAGAAAACAATCTAATTTAAAAATGGGCAAAAGATTTTAACAGACACCTCGACAATGAAGATAAACAGATGGCAAGTGATACAAAAAGATGTTCAACATCAAATGTCATTAGGAAACTGCAAATTAAAACAATGAGATACTGCTACACACATATTAGAATGGCTAAAGTCCAAAAAACTTACAATATCAAATGCTGATGAGGATGAAAGAACAGGGACTCTCATATTGCTGGAGGGAATGCAAAATGGTACAGATAATTTGGAAAACAGGCAGTTTTCTTACAAAGCTAAACAGTCTTATCATGTGATCTCACAATTGTTCTCTAGGTATTTACCAAATGAGTTGAAAACTATGTCCACATAAAAACCTACAAATCAATGCTTATAGTAGCTTTATTCACAATTGCCAAAGCCTGGAAGCAACCAAGATGTCTTTCAATAGGTGAATGAATACAGAAACTATGGCATATCCATACAATCAAATATTATATTCAGGGATAAAAAGAAATGAGTTATCAAGCCACAAAAAGGCAATATGCCTTTAAGTGACAGAAGCCAGCCTGAAAAGGCTATATATTGCATGATTCCAACTTACAGTAATATTTACATATATTAAATGTGCAGTATACACCCATTAGTCAGCACTCCAATCAAGATACAGAACAACTCCACACCACCCGAAACCTTCTTTGTACTCCTTTTTAGGCAATACTCGCCCCTCAGAGCAACTACTGTTCTAACTTCTATCACCAGAGATTAGTTTTGATTGTTCTTGAACATCACATAAATAGAATCATAAGCTATTAATTTTTTGTATGTTGACTTTGTAATTGTATACTAACATCTACTACTCATTCTAATGGTTTAGGATTTTTGAGAAAAATAATGATATTCTGATAAATATTACTCTTCCTTAAGTTTGTTACTCTTTCCATTTTATTTTATTTTTTAAATTTTATTTTATTACGTTATGTTAGTCATCATACATTACATCATTAGTTTTTGATGTAATGTTCCGTGATTCACTGTTTGCATATAACACCCAGTGCTCCATTCAATAGGTGCTCTCCTTAATACCCATCACCAGGCTAACCCATCCCCCCACCCCCTCCCCTCTAAAACCCTCAGTTTGTTTCTCAGAGTCCATAGTCTCTCATGGTTTGTCTCCCCCTCCGATTTACCCCCCATCATTTTTCCCTTCCTACTATCTTCTTTTTTTTAAAACATATAATGTATTATTTGTTTCAGGGGTACAGGTCTGTGATTCATCAGTCTCACACAATTCACAGCGCTCACCATAGCACATACCCTCCCCAGTGTCCATCCCCCCAGCTACCCCATCCCTCCCACCCCCCACCACTCCGGCAACCCTCAGTTTGTTTCCTGGTTACTCTTACTTTTCTTTCACATCTTATTGCATTGATTTGAATATCTAGAAAAAGGTTATCTAACAATGATGGTGGTGGGCATTCTTGTTTTGATCCTGGTTTTAATGGGAATGACTATACGTAATAACAGTTATTAGTGTTAGGTTATATCCTTCTCTGCCAATTAATTAAGTTTTTAAAAAAAGGAATGGCTATTAAAATTATCAAATATTTTTTCTGTAAAATATTGAGAGGGTCATTCAACAATTCTTGTTAGATCCCATGGTCTATTGGTCTATATTAGTACATACCAATAGGCAATCCATCTTGGCGTTCTTTGAGTAACTGAATTCATTTGATTCTGATAAAACTGTGCTTCAGATTGTTATATCTATATTTATGATCAAGACTATTCCATAAGTTTGGTGTGTGTGTGTGTGTGTGTGTGTGTACTTCAGGCACCAGGTTAGGTTTTGGTAACTGGATTACATAAGCTATATAACGCAAAGTGAGAAGTTTTAAATGTTTTCTGTAATCTGGGCCACTTTATATAGCATGTGAAATATTTGTTCATTAAACATTTTGTTTTAGTCTATTTGTAAAACAGTAAAAACTCCTCTTTGGAGATAATTCTTTGACAATTTAAGAACTTAAAAAATTTGACAGCTTAAACATAACTCCCATGCTTATATCTGGTTTTCTATATAATTTTGGTTATTTGTGTTTTTCTAGAAATTGTGAATTTTGTTGAAATTTTCACTCTAAACACATATTCCAAAGTATACTACAAAGTGTAGCCTTGTTTAAAAATTTACTCATACTTTTCTCATATTGAATTTTATTTTGTTTTCCCTTTTTAAATTTAAAGACTTGTCAAACTCACACTTTTTTCAATCAACCCCTGAATATACTCATAAATTTGACTGTTTCTGTAATTTCTGATTTACTTTAAAAAATTTTTTCTCTTCATGCTTTAAGTGTATTTTGTTGTTCTTTTGATTTTTTTTGAGCTGAATTCATAGCAGTTTATCTTGATTCTTCCTTATTAAATGATGAAAGCTTTCGAGGCTATGGATTTGTCTGAATTGAGCCTTAAGGATTTTCATTTTGCTTGTGTATTCAGAATCTATCATCAATCCTTTACGTATGACTATTTCTATAGAATATTTTAATCACCTTTCAGCCATAAACTTTGACATGTAGCTTTTGCACTGCTGTAATTTTCTATGTAATCTGCATTTGAAATTTTCACTTTCTTTAATATCTAATATTTATTTAGGATGGTTGTTTTAATAGCGGTGAGATTTTGGTTTAAATTTTTATTTTTTTATTTCTAACACACTTCTATTATACTATGAAGAAAATTTACTTTTTTTGAATTTAGTGAGGCTTTTTTTTGTTCACTATAAAGTAATTTTTAATAAATGATCCAGGGATATTTGATTATATCATCTGTAAGATACAAAGTTTGATATATACTGATCAAATTAACCTTATTAAGCATATTTACATTCTATTTATTTTTGACTCTATGATTTATTGAAGACTAACTATGGTGTGCTAATTTTTCCATAACAATTGTGTTTCTTTCCAGGTTTTGTCTTCTAATAGCTTTGCTCTCTATATTTCGGTGTTATACATTATACGTTCATTGGGGGTCACACCTTTTATAAAACAATCCTCCTATCCAAAACTTTTATCCCTTGAGTTTTATTTTAACAAATATTAATACTGCCACTCCTGTGTTATTTTGTCTCTCTTATTTACTTTTTTGATTTAAAAATATATTTCTGCTTTATTTTTGTCCAATTTTTCTCTGACTATCCTTGTATTTGTGAATCTTTTGTGTCATTATGTTTTAGGTGAATAGAGAACATAGCTATATTTTGTTTTAGGTCAAAGTCCTTATCATCTAATAGGGACTTTATTTACATTTATTGACATAAATGTTAGGTCTTATTTCTCTCATCCTGTTTTGTGATTTCTATTTTATTGTTTGTTGTTTTGAGGTTTCCTTGTTTTTAAAGTATACATACTGCTATTGTCCTGCCATAATTACATTTCTCTAATTATCTATGTTAAACATGAAACTTTTATTTTATTTTTAAAAAATGTTTTGGGGCACCTGGGTGGTGTCTGCCTTTGGCTCAGGTCATGATCCCAGGGTCCTGGGATCGAGCCCTGCATCGGGCTCCCTGCTCCTCAGGAAGCCTGCTTCTCCCTCTCCCACTCCCCCTGCTTGTGTTCCCTCTCTCACTGTGTCTCTCTGTATCAAAAAAATAAATAACATCTTTAAAAAAATGTTTAATTTATTTATATAAAGTAGGGTCCATGCCCAATGTGGGGCTTGAACTCACGATCCTGAGATCAAGAGTTGCATGCTTTAGCCAGGCAGGCACCCCTTAACATGAAACTTTTAATCTCTCACCTTTCCGCCAGTCCCACATAAAGCAGGAAATTTATCAAGCCAAGTGGGCCTCACACATTTCTGTTTATAAACAATTGTACTTATTTAAACAATCTGTTCCAAAGAACTACTGGCAAAATATGTCAATTGTTCTTCATTATTCTACCAATTAAACTATTGAGCACTGGTGCCAGGGACACTGTGTATCAGTTATGCTTAAAATGTCATTTAAAAATAAAACTGCTTGAGGACAGATCAGAAATTAGCATATAATTAATTATAAGAGATCTTGGCCATAGTTTCCACATTCTACTCTCCTCTGTTATAGACTGAAGTCAGATTGCCTCACCATAGATAGATAACTTCAGATCAGTTCCAAGGAATGGGAAAGAGAGACACCAAGAATTTCCTCTCCTCAAGGACTATAACTCACAAACCCTATCTCATCATCCACTCCTGCTGGACAGATTCAGTTAATGTCCTCCTGGCTGATCATGTCCGTGACTTTGCTCTGGCTACTTTTCTCCATCCATAGTCATCTTTTCCATCAACCCATTTATAAAAAGCTCAGCGCAAATATCAGTGATTTTCCTGACAGTTGGCTTCTCTGAATGGCCAAAGAGGTGAGTTTGTTGTCCTGCTTATAGGATCTCATTTGCTGTCTTATAATTATCTATGTGTGTTAAGTGTCTCTTCAATTTGATTATGGGATCCTTTAGAGCAGAAATACTCTCTTATACTTCAATCATGGAATGACAAGATTTCATGATTGGAAGAATTTCAAAACTCATCCATAGATTGAGGACCAGGAAGACCAAGTTACAGTACCAGATCTTTTTCTGACTCAATGACTTTCAGAAACTTAATTCATTTCTTTGGACCTGTAAGATGGAGATGAGCTCCAAAGTCACTTCAAAAGTTAAATTCTATGCCTCAATGATAAGACTAATAGTCATTTTACAAAGAAGGAACTGACTCACAGCCCAGAGAGAAAGTGACTTGCTCAAGGTCACAGTCAATTAATGGCCAAAATATAACTAGAAGTTCAGTCTCCTGATCCCTGTCTACCATTAGCTATCTCAGAATGCTCTTTGACTCTCACAAACACCAGCATGGAACCTTGTTAGGACAGATGCCCTGTGAAAATACATGGATTGATTTACTAAGAAACTAAACTCTCCAGAAAAATGCAGTTGACTCCAAACTTCGAATATTCATAAACACTTATCATTTATTATAAAATCGTATAATTACTTCTTTATTTCAATTCCTGGAAGGCACCAGTTCCTTTTATGCCATGCCAAAGTTTAAGCTCTCTTTTTTAAATTTAAGTTCAATTAGTTAACATATAATGTATTATTGGTTTTAGAGGTACAGGTCTGTGATTCATCAGTCTTGTATAATACCCAGTGCTAATTATATCACATGCCCTCCTTAATGTCCATCACCCAGTTACTACACCCTCCACCCCGCTCCCCTCTAGCAAACCTCAGTTTGTTTCCTATGATTAAGAGTCCAATTTTCCCAACACAATTTGTTGAAGAGACTGTCTTTTTTCCATTGGATATTCTTTCCTGCTTTGTCGAAGATTAGTTGACCATCTTTTTTCTCTATTAAGAAAGTCTTATTCTTGACTTTGGAAATGTCTGCCAAGCTCCATTGTTTTTTTACATGTTCTTAATTCTCCACGTGTTCATCTTTTGCACCAGAAAGATAACTTATAGCACAGGCATATTAATTTCTTTCGATCTCTGTTTCCTTATCTGTAACCAAAACTATGTAACTGAATATTCTCTTAAGGTCCTTCTGACTCAAAGATTATTATTATTATTTTTTTGAATGAAAAGTCAGGAGCTAAGTAAGGAAAAGTAATAGGAGAAGGAGTGTTTTAACCCTAATTTCCCCAAATTAGTCTAAGATATGGTTTAAATGTAGGTAGTTTATTGTGCACTAATTTCAGAGAAACAGGTATAGGAGACTGGACAGAGGTAAAAAGTAAGGAAAAGAAAGAACATCCAAGGGTGTGTTACTGAGCTGATTGCCACTGTGGGTAATTGGGGCATAATCTTGCTGGGGATCCTTTGAGGAACTGTGTAGAATGTACCTCTGTCCTTCCAAGGGACACAAGAGACAATCTATCCATTGCCCCTGTCCCTCATTAGTCAAAGTGTGCCTGCCTCTTGGGATGTTAACCTGTTCCCATGTCAGGAGTGTGCAAGCAACAGAAAGGCCCTCACAGTCATCCCACATGGCTGGGGCAGAGAAGTCAGGGGCAGAATGAGAAGGACACAGCATTAGCTGAGGCAGGTGCTTTCTGGTTACTTCACCATGTGGCTGATCCTATAGCAACACCAGAGTAAAAGTCAAACCAAAAGAGGTGAAGGTGGTGGGCCCAGGGGAATTGGATTTGGGACTGAGGTCTTCAGATCCAACTCAGTGCCTGGGTGATCCAAGTAAAAAGAGCATTAAATGAGAGTTTGGAGCAGACTGAGAGATAATGTATTTCCCAGAAGGCTTAAAAATGAGGAGCAAAATATCATTCAGAGAAAGATAGTATTAAATGTGATAACATGTCACTTCTCTGCTGAAAACCCTCTAGGACTTCCAGCTTACCTAGAGCAAAAGGGTAAGTCTTAGCAATGGCCATCAACCTTTCCTCTGACCACATTTCTTCCCTTTTCCCCACTCTGCTATAGCCACATTGACTTCCATGTTGCTCCTACAACACACCAAGCAGGCTCCTGACTCAGGGTCTTTGAACCTGTTGTCAGTGTCTTAAAGGCTCCGCCCACACTTGATGTTGCTTTCTGCTGTGATGTTATGTGAGAGGCCTTCTGTGACCATCCCACATATGAAAGTGCACTCCTATCACCCTTCATATTATTTACTCTGCATTACTTCTTTCATATTATTTACCTAATTTTTAAATATTACTACTTATTTTTTTCTATGCTACTTAACTCTACTACCTCAGTTCATATTATATGTCTGTTTTTTAAAAATTACATTGTTTTTAGTTACCCAGTGGAATTTAAGCACCACCATGGTAACACTTTATTTTGTTCACTGGCATATCTCTAACATCCAGAATAGCTCTTGGAAATAGCAGGTACTTGATTAAAAAAAAAAAAAAAAAAGAATGAATGACAGATTGAATGAAAATGTTCATGCCTTGCTGATGCTAACTTTGTTAAAAAAAAAAAAGGAGGGTCTAATATTTGTCAAAGGTCTCTTAAATAGAAGCACAAAGACCGTTAGATTATGTTCTCTCTGGATGGTGGTAAAAGTTCTTAGTACAAAAGGTTGTGATGTAGGAAGACCTGAGCTTTTTGGAACTGGAAATACCCATGTGCAGTGTCACCTGCAGCTGTGTTACTACTCTAAGAAACTCTGGAGACTAGAGCCATTTTGAGAAACACCGCATCAACTATCATCTTCTCCCTCTGGTGAGTCCCCCTCATCCTGTGGCTTCAGACAATATTTTGTCCTCTTGGCTAATTAAATCAAGTACTTAAGCTAAACTTAGAGAATGTCTAAGTGTGTGTATGTGTCCACATGCGTGGACAAATTCTCTTAGAACCTTAAGAGGACAGCCCTCTAAGTGTGACTATGGCATCAGGATGTGCATATATTCGAGAATGAACGGAATAGCTAGAGGAAGGAGAAGGCTAAATGAAGGTGTTATAGTGATAAAGATCTCAATGATCAGAAAAGATGGGAACTATTTAGGATTCTGACAACTTTCTATAGATAACAGCTTAGGTAGTGAGCCTAACAAAAAAGTCACTGAATCCAGACTCTTAGAAGAATCAAAAGTAGGAAAAAGGTTTATATTAAGCAGAGGCAATAGCCTGATTCTTAAGTGATGGTGGGCTTGTCAGTGAAACTCAAACAGTATCACTGATGCTGTATGAAAGGGGCACATAGAGTACAACCTGAAACTCTGCAGTGGCATTAGTTTTTAAGATGTTTTCAATCTTTTGAAATATAAATCTAGGATTTGTGGATATCAGGAGTATGGAATTGGGGTCTGAAGATTCTAAAAAAATGGAACTAGCAAAGAAGCCTGTAACCCGAGCTTGGTTTACATGGATGGAAGTAAGGGGGTTCACTTGTTTCCTAAAATTGTGTGTAAAATTTTGTATGTAGCCATGGGCATTTTTTTTCTGGGGAAGAGTATAGGGCAGGGTTGGCAAATATTTTCTGTAAAGGTCCAGATAGTAAACATTTTGGACTTTGTGGGCCACATGGTCTCTTACAAACAATTCAACCCTGTCCATGTAGTGTGAAAGTAGCCATCAATAATATATAAAAGAATGGGCATGGCTATCTTCCAAGAAAAGTTTATCTATTCACAGGAGGTGGGCTAAATTTGGTCCACAAGCCATATTTATTGGCCCATTGTATAGAGTGGTGCTATCTACAAGAATTCTCTGCAATAATGAAAATGTTTTTTATCTGTGCTGTCTAATATGGTAGCCACCAGCCACATATGGCTATTGAGCACTTGAAATGTAGCTAGTATTACTGGATAGTTGAGTTTTTAATTAATTAAAATTGAAATTTAATAGCCACATGTGGCTACTGGATACCATAGTGGACAGTATAGGTCTAGAACCTTCACCACAGAATTACATTACACATGTGGCAAAAATCCCCACAGGCTCCCAGAGAAGAGAACCTCACCCTGCAAGGAGAGGTGTGACACCCAGGGAGAGCCCCCTAGGGCCTTGCCATCATGGCATATGCAGTCATTCAAAACTTGCCTCAGATAGGGTCTTGATGGACTGAGTGTCAGGGACTGAGGAGGTGTCTGATTCTATAGCAAATGCTCAGCGATCTGTAGTGGATAGATTCTCTACTTTCTGTCTCTCTCAATTTATCTTCCTGAAATAGTTTGCAAAAAGTGATACTAATGGTCACCCACTTTCCTGATGGTTCCTTGGTTATAGAAACATGCTGTACAGTGTTACTAATCACTTAAAGGATAAGAAGAAGACTGAATCTAGTGACTGATAATGGATAAGATTGAAAGGCTTTAAGGTACACAGGTTTTCTTTTCCCCCCCATCTTCAGAAAGTCCTGAAATATATCAGAACTGGACTCTAAATTTAAGCTCAGGGCTATAAGCATTTCCCAATAAGACTGATTACCATAGCATCAGAAGGATCCTGTTCTAACATTATTTCATTCACCCACCTCTAGAGAGTGTTCAAGTTGAGGTGGAGATCTCTGATCTCTGTGCTTCACTGTTGGTGTCTCCTGGCTGTATATTCCAACTGTTCCAATTTGGTTCCTGGATTCCAAGAAGTTCTTCCTTGTCAATTTTTGTCATGGTTATAGCAGGAGTCATAAAGATACTTTTCCAGATATTCAGCATCTCCCTTCAACACAATTACTCCCAGTGGGATCTCAAGCCTATGTTGAATCTACAGCTTCTTCAAATCTCCAAGAGATGAGATGATTTCGTGGAGAAACCACTTTCCAAATCTCTTTCATACACTGCCCTTCCTAATATAAGGAGTGGCCATTCCAGTGACAAATTGGATACCTTAGTCTCCTCTTAGGATCGTGACTCATCCAGACAGATCATGATTCAAAGCAAACCTCCTCTTCCTCTGCTGCCAGAAACTGAATTCAAAGTTTCTGAATGTATTTCTGATTTCTATACATTTCTGACACAAATTGACTTCTAGTCTGGTCTGTTGGATCTTGAGACTTCCCCATCCTCTATCACTAGAATTCCTCTGACAAATATTAGTAAGATTGTTTCCTCTGATTCTTGAGATTTAATTAGGTTTATCCCCAGGGAAGTATGTGCATCATGGAACACAGGGGGTCATGCTTCTGGGGAAACCAGAAGAGAAAGAAATGATAATCCATATGGGCCCTTGGGGGACCCTGTGTATGCAGTCTATAAATGGCACTGATACAGTAGCTAAGAGCAGATTCCATATGTCTTATGCTCCCCAGAGGGTTCTGAAAGATGAAGAAAGGCAATATTTTGGCTATTCAATACACACTGCAGTCTGCATTGAATGTTCTGTTGTTGGTTTTAGGAAACAGAGTCATTTGTCTAGTTTCGCTGCCTCTATTACAGTGTCTCATCAGAGAAGTGTTTCATTAGTATGGTAAATTGCCCCATAAAATAATCAGCAATGGAAGAGACCTATTAAGTCTGGATCTAACCCACAACCAGGAGTTTCTTTATTCCAGCATTTTTACTAATTACCAATGAGACATTTGATGATGGTGAGCATCCCCAAATAAAGCAACCACCCACACTAAATGTCAATATCTTCCTTTAGTAGACAGAAGCCTGATTTATTTTAGATCTACTGTGATTTCTTCCCTCTCTAAGGAATGAAGACATGTGTATAACTCTTTTATTTTTTTATTACAAATGTAAGTCTATATAAAAGTAGGCATACTAGTATTATGAACCTTACATGTGCCAACAGTTATCAACTCCTGAACAGTCAGTTTCACCTAAACCCCCAAACACTTCCCTTCATTTCCACATTACTTTGAGGTAAATTCCAGACATTATATAATTATAACGATTACTTAAGGATCCCCTTTATACCCCTTGACTAATATGTTGTCTACTTCCCATCTCTAATGTTTTATTTTGAAGTGAATCTCAAATATCATACTTTTAAGGGACTTTATTCTTCCCCCAGCCTCATATATTTTAAAAAATGATTTGTTCCGGGCGTGTGGGTGGCTCATTTGGTTGAGTGTCTGCCTTTGGCTCAGGTCATGATCCTGGGGTCCTGGGATCAAGCGCCACATCAGGCTCCTTGCTCAGTGGGGAGTCTGTTTGTCCCTCTCCCTTTGCCCCTCACCCCTGCTTGTGCTCTCTCTCTCTTTCTCTCTCACTATGCTCTCTCTCAAATAAATAAAAATCTTTAAAAATAATTGTTGATTAATTTTAATAGAATTGAACACATTAAAAAACACAGGTGCAATCTGGTCAGCACAGAAAGCACGAGTTAGAATCCAGTAAGGCCAACAAGGCAAGCTCCGTTCTCTAGAAAGGGCTCAATATAGTTGGAAGACACAGTATTTTATTTTCTCAAAAGCAACAAAACAGAGCAAATATACAAGCAACAGCAACAAAAAAGAAGAAGAAAAACACAAGATACACTCTATCTGATCACTCTCCTGTAAAACCAGTTGGTTTCATTGTGCAAGATTTTCTCCTATGTCATTCTGGAAAAGGACCTTTTCAAGAAAATTAACTATAATTCATATATCAAGCAAAACATATTCCCTCTGTGTGTGAGCGTGCACACGCGCCTGTGCAGGAGGAATCTCTGACACACACACACACACACACACACACACGAATATTGTTTCTCCCTGCTTAACTTTTCCTGCAGAGATTTTAGATTTAGAAGGGAGCTTCCTCCCCACCTCTCTGCCCCCCCCCCCTCCCGGAATCTCCTGCCAAAGCTGCTCTCCAAAGTGACAAGTCTCCTCCATGGAGCACAGCCCCTGCCCCACAGGCTTTCACATGAGACATGGAGCTGATGAAGAGAAAACTTCTACCTAAAGTTACTTATTTTTAAAAAGTTGTCTTCACGAAGGGAATTGTGTATACCCCAGCCCATTTTGGAGTAGGTAAATAGCTGGAGGTGTTTATGGCATTTTTAATGCTCCTTTTCCTCCTTCACATTATCATGATAGTTTCTTTTCAAAGGCAAAACTGCTAGATGTAAAGGATGAAGACAGGAAACTCATTCCTTAGAGAACCCACATTGCATCTTCCTCAGCATCAGTTCATTGATATGGCGAATTTTAGTTTTAATCTTCCCTATGTGGAGAGGATGTAACCACACACTGTCCTATAACCCTTCTCCCAAAAAATCCTGATCACAGCCTAGAAGCATGTTTAATTTGTGATTAAGCATTCATTCCTGGGATGGTTCTGTGATGGATGCTGCCTATGAGTACAGTTTTGGGTGAAGGCTGAATAGAAGGCTCTGGGCCTTCACTTTTTGCCTGTGAGCTGTGATAAGGATTATTTGAACTTTTTCTTTGCCTTAAAAGAAACCAGTAAATAAAAACGAGGCAAAACAAGCAAAGGAATGGATAAGTAAAATCTCTCCCAAAAGATGTTCCTATGTGATTAGCAAAGCTGCTCAGAGTTAAACCTGCAGGGGAAGGAGGAATCGGAAGTCAGGCTTCTGCCACTTACAGGATTTTCCTACTCCTCACTAGAGCTTTTCTGTGAAGTCTTGGGATCCTGTCTGACAGAGACAAGACCCAGCAAAGCTCTGCCAGTCACAGCCAGGCTGTCACAGGCTCTAGGCATCAATAAACTCATGTTGCAATGTGTCACCTGCTTAGAGAACAATATTTATCTTTCTCAGCAAAGAGCCTCAATCTCATTTCCCAGATTCCTTCCCTGATTCTAGTGACACAGACCTGGAAAATGTTCCAAGGCATTAGGCAATAGTGGAGATGTTGTTTTTTAAAGCAGATGCTTTCCTTCCCCCTTGTACCTGCCATACACACAGTGTGGCTGAATTGAACAGAGGAATGGGGTTTTTAACAAAATGCTAGTATTGTCACATAAGATCCAAGACTCACTCATTTAATAATTTTTCTCAAACACTATTTATCATCTACTATATTCTTGAGACCATACTACATTATAAAAATGCTTAAAATAGTCTTGACATTCTTAGGCAGCTCATAGAGGTTGGGGGGTGATATATAGATAAAACCCCCATAGTATGATAAGAATTAAAACAGAACTGTGGGTTTAACACAAAGGGAGGAATGAATAATTATTCTAACCATCTTCCCCTTTTTTCCTTCCTGCAACCCCTCCCCCCAAATTATTTGGGGGAACCTGTGGCATAGAACTTCAGTGTTGTCCAGAGTTCAGTCCTACATTATATTAACCCTACTATAAACTTGGACACTAAAAATAAAAAACATACTGGCTTCCCTGTCTACTGCTGAGGGTGGACTGACCCTGCAGCCATATGATAGTTTGACAGTGGGACATGTAAGAGGGTAGGATGAAGTTAGGAAAAATCCACCTCTGATATCTGCCTGCAAATGTCTGATAACATTGTTCTCACCGTGCTTGGGTAGAAACAACCAAAGAGTCCCTCTGCTTCTTACAGGGTGATAGGGAAAACACTCTGCTGAGCCAGGCTGGGGACTCCAGACAGTAAGCAGGTCAGTGAGAGCTCATGCAGTGGTGATAATTGTAAAAAAAGGAAAGACTGATCAAATTATGGGGACTTTCACTGATCTCTACCAGACTTTTAATTATAGGTGACAGGCTTAAAGTTCTTTCCAACATCCCTTTATTTCCTTGTGGTTGGGAGGTCATAGCATAATCTTACACTCTGGCATAAATAATGAATTCCCTATTAGGTGCACACCACTGCCCAAAACAGTTCCTTCTGACCTCATGGTGTTAGGTTCCAAAATTCAGAATGACAAAGAGAAGAGTTCCCTGTTTGAAAAAGCACACATCTAGCTTCAGTTCTGAATGCAGACCTGAACCCCTTTGGGCTAGCAGCCCTCTTAGATACCAGCGTGAGACACTGGCATGAGATCAGAGGCAGATTAATGAAACTAAACAGAAATCCCCCCAAAGATGAAAAAATTACTCTGAAAAGGTGGTATTGGGAAAGAAGAAAAAGTAGTTCTCAATACATAGTACTAGGACAACTGGTTAAGCACTTGGATAAAATTTGTCTACTTATGTATTTTACTTTTTACTCTTGTTATGTGTGCCTCCCTCTCCCCTTTCCTTCATCCTTCACTGAACCTTGCTGCTCTTCTTCTCAAAAATTTCTTGGCTCTTTTCTTGCCTTTGCTTGTCCTGACAGGCTTTAGAATCATTTTGACCTTCACCCCTAAAACATCTACAGAAATGATTCTTGCTTCTGCTCTTTTCTTTCAGAAAAGTAGAATCACTGAGCCTCTGCAGCCTTGAACTTCTGGGATGAAATAACAAGACTGTGCCAGGGACAGAGAAAGTATAAATGCTCACCCCAAGCATAATGATCTTGATGCCACTCTGGAGAGCCAGCACCTCTTCAGATACTTCAAAGGAAGCAACAGTCCTTGGACCTTTCTGCCCATGGATATTTGCCAGAAGGGACTCCTATCACAACTGAAGATTCACCTGACATCAGTAAGAAGCTGGGCTTGCAGAGCTGTGACTTGAGGGTGGCCTGGGGGAAAGGAGTCCTAAATGCAGCCAAGCCCAGGGTGGCGACCTCAGTCAAACAGCCCTTTTAGAAACTGGCATTTTCATACTTTTGTCTTCATAATAACCTTGGTACCATGATGTCTAGGCTAGAGTCCTGAATCAACCAAGAAGAATATGGTCTAAAATGTGGCTTACTTCCAAGAAGGCCCTGTGCTCTGACAACATCAATTGGGAGTTATTTTTCCTCTTGACTCTTGGCACTACTGTGAGTCATGCATTATAAAACAAATTCCTTTCTCTAGGTAACTCATTTTTCTTCTGAGCAAGGACACGGATAGCCCATTTGGCACCTTTGCACAAGACAGACAAAGCCACCCTTCTTTTAGGTGAACAGTCCACATTCAGGTGCATAACCTGAGGAGTCCAACCAGGTGCCTTTGTCTAGTGAAAACCTGGTGACTTGTCTCTGGGGCACCCATATTCCAGAGAAACATCTAGTTAAACTCATTCATTCAGCAAGCATCAAGAGAGTACCTGAGGGCAGTGGGAAACTAATACTTTCTGAGCCCCAGCTATAAGCTGGGCACTTGAATGTCTTCTTTCATTAAATCCTCTTAGTGGGCATTCTCACTGCCATTTCACAGATAAGGAGGTTAAAACATTTACCAAAGGCTCCACAGTTAGTAAGCAGCGCAGTCAGAATTTGAACCCAGGACTCTCTGATTCCAAGTCCATGTTCTTCCTACCTCACTATGCTGGGACCACAAAAAAGCACAAGGTATAGTTCCTCCTTTCAGGGCGCCCAGTCCAGTGGAAAAGAGAGATGATCTACAAAAATGTCAGTCACTCTTGCTAACTTCTCCTTCTGATTCATTGCTATATCTCAGCTGACTGGTACATTTAAGAGCCCAGATTCTTGGGAGGGATCTTTAGGGTTTATGCTTTTCCATTAGGTTTATGCTATTCTATTTGTTCACCACAACTCCTTCAGGCTTAGCAAGGTGAATGGTTTTGCTCAATGTTATGCAGCTACTAAAGGATAAGGCCAAACTTCCAATGAAGGACATTCTGATTCTAAAGGTCTTTTTTTTTTTTTTTTCATTGTGTCACACTGCCTCCTGGGTTCCTTGGGTGAGATGGTCTATGGGGCTGCTTGCATAAAAGCTGCAGACCCCGAACAGGAGAGTCTAGCATGGGCAGGCAGTCCAATAAACCAAGGCAGCAACAGGCAGTGGCGTATGTCCTTTGACCATTAGATTTGGTCCTTGTCCCCTGTCTAATGGAGGAGACAGAACCTAAGACAGTGACAGGTAGTCAGTGCAACCAATTCCACATTCACCATCCCAGGAGGTTTGGTTTGGTTTTATGTTCTATTTTGGAAAACTTTAAGCGTATATAAAACTGGAGAAAATAGAATAAAAAAGTTCTATGACCCAGGTATAACAGTGATTAACATATGGTCAGTTTTTTTATTTATACTCTCTCCAACGCATTATTCTGAAGTTAATCCCAGACGTTGGATCATTTCCTCTGGAAATATGTTAAGTATGAACTTCTAAGATAACTCTTTTTAAGAAACAGAGCCACAATACTTTCACATCTAAAAAAATAAAAATAATTCTTTAATATTATCAAATTCCCTGTTAGTGTTCAAATTCCTGAATGTATCTCATATATTAATTTTAAATAGTTTGTTCAAATCAGGATCCAGACAAGGTCTAAACATGGAAACTGGTTGTCTCTTAAATCACTTCTAATTTATAAGTAATTTCCCATGCTCTTTCTTTCTTTTTTTTTTTTTTTTTTGCAGTTTGTTTCCTGAAAAACCAGGTAATTTGTCCAGTATAGTGTCTCACATTCTGGGTTTTGTTGAGTGCATCTGTAAATGGGAAAGATTTTTTAGGGTAAAGAATGAGGCAGTTATAAGAATGTGGCCAGGTGTAGTGGAGATTATAGATCTGGAATCAGAAAAATCTGGGTTTAAATCCTTAAACTGCAACTAACTATATGAATTTGAGCAAGTTACTTAATCTTCATTTCTAAATTTCCTAATCTATAAAATGCGCTTGAAAAATGACAGGGCCTAGCAGGTGGTGAATTCTAAGAAAAAATGTTAAAGATGCCATTAAAAAAGTCTGTATGATCTTAAAGATGCAACCAGTTATCCCCGTTTTTCTCCTCCCAGATACTACCACAGGAGTGGAAAGCACCAGTGACTTCCTGGAGCATTCACCCCAAAGCAGAAGCCTCCTTCTGGGCAATCTGTGGCTTTGTTTCACTGGTAGAAAAGAATGCTACTTGGTGAATCACTGTCTAAGTCTGAAACCCAATCTGTTTCTTAACTTTCCCTTATGTCATCAATCAAACACCACCACTGACCAGACCTGTAGGAGCTTGTTCGTGACATAGATCACAGTCTGTTTTACATGATAGGTGGAGAAATGGTGATTAGAGTGAAATGACTTGCTGGAGTCTCCTGCCTCCCACCCTGGAAACCATTTCTCCCCTTTCCAAGTTGAAGCACCATCCTTCATTTCATCTATTCCCCATTTGGCTTTAGATTGCTTCATTGCATGTACCTCCATCTCATGTACCATGTATTTTGCTTATTCATCCCTGTTTTATTAGTCCTTCCCCACTAGAATGTCAGCTCCATGAGGGCAGGGACTTGATCTGTTTTGTTTGCTGCTATGTCCCTAACTCCTAGAATGGTATCTGGAACGTAGAAGGCACTCAATTCATAGCTGGTATGATTGAACCATGTTGAAAAAAGCCCTTTTCAGTTGTTATTTGGGGCATCCACACCAAATTACATCTTTAACCAAGATGACCTTAAAGGTTACAAATAATTACTATTTGTTAATGCTCTTCAGATTTCTATTCTGCTTATTTTCAAAATTTGGTTTGGTGTTTATGTTCCTGCCTGTAATTTGTTTTGTTTCCAATCTGTTATTCACTAAACCATCTGGGCAATCTGTAAACCCATTGCCCACAATTTGGAGAATCTAATTTCTTATAAAAATCATAGCATTGATATCTGCCAAGATCTTTAAGATTTGGCAAAAATCTTCCTTTTCCTCCTGCTGAGATAATGTTTACTGCTTCTTTAGTAAAGGTGGTAAAGCTCAGCATTTTTACCAGAAGCATGTCAAGCATCTTGTAGCAAGGGAATGTATACATTTTTAAAAAGCCATTATAGTAATATGGTAACAGCAACGCACATCTTCCTTGGGGATAGGAATCCCTTTCAATTCCCCTATTGTCAGATTTAGATGGGCAATAATAGGGTTGTAGAAACACAGAGAATGTCTGCCAGTCCAGGAACTTGGAATGCTTTTTAATCACTCACAATGACATAACTGCAGTTCACATTTGAATAAATCCTCACTCTGAAAAGCTTAAAGGGGTTTACAAACCATCCCATCCAGGCCACACTGGCATTTTTAGTGGCATTCCTCTTCCCACACAGGGAACTTTCTCCCAACCACAACGTGATCCCTGAGGGCCTTAGCTCCCTGGGCTCTGTCTTTTGGCTTGCTACCCAGCTTTTCCTGCACTATGCCCAGCTCACCTGGAAACTCTTCTGGCTTTTGATTTGCATCTCCCCAAGACCCTGTTTTTTGATTTGCTCTTTGGTCTTGCATACTATAAGCTGACGGCCAAGTATGCCCATGTTGGGTCTTATTCAGGTCTTTGGGGCATTGTCAGCTGGGCTCTGCTTGGGTAAGAAGAGGAGGGATCTGATACTTGGATTCATTCTCCAAACATTCCAGAGGCACTGATAAGGTTTATCGATAAAGAAAAGATGTTCACACCTGTTTTTATACCCGCACCTGTCCTTGTAATGGCAAAGTCCAGAACTCTACTTGTTGAGTACCAGGCATAGTGGCTGCACTCTTATAGAGCACAGGTTCACTGGGATAGAAAGAAACCTAGCGACCACAGAGCTCCCTAAGTGATGATGCTAGAGATGAATGGCATACCTTTACAACTGGTGCCCAATGGGTACTGATTTTCTTTAAAAAATATTTTTAGGGGCACCTGGGTGGTTCAGTCATTAAGCATCTGCCTTCGGCTCAGGTCATGATCCCAGGGTCCTGGGATCGAGCCCCGCACATCAGGCTCCCTGCTAAGGCGGGAAGCCTGCTTCTCCCTCTCCCACTCCCTCTGCTTGTGTTCCCTCTCTCACTGTGTCTCTCTCTGTCAAATAAATAAATAAAATCTTAAAAAAAATTTTTTAAATGAGCCTCCCTCAATTTCTATTGTAAAATACATTCTTATAGAGGATACCTATAGACAGAAGGAAAACCAAACTGAACATCCACAATTTCACCACTGAAAGGAATCACTCAACTCTTTAATACATTTCTTCCAGGCTGCTTCTTCTTTTTTTAAGAATGTGAGGAGCACATTTCTCCTTTTATTTTTAAAGTCCTTTTCTCCCCCTCCCTCATATGTGTGTTTCCTTTTATTCTTCCTGTTGTGCATGATTAATGAAATACCTAATGAAACAGGAACTCCAGAATAGTTGATTATTGGAAGCAGTGTTTGCCTTTTTATTATTCTCTCTTTTCTTTTTGTCATTTGTGCATGTTTCAGGAAAAGCTGCAGGGTCTTAAGTTGTCCCTGGATCTTAGTAGTAAGGAGGTCTACTTTGAGAATAGGAGCTAGCTATAACTGTAGAGTATGTGTGTATACTTTTTCTCTATCACTGAAGAATACCAGTGTTCATTCAACTATGGATTCTGCCTTTTTTCTTTTAATGTTAATGTGTAACATAAAAATGAAAATGATTTTGCAAAAAGGTGCTTCTATGATGTCCACTGTCAAAGTAGGATCAAATTTAGTTTTCATTCCCTAGGGATCTGAAGTTATAAAATCAACTCTCAGATATTTCTTTGGTCTTTATTTCTGAGGGGGACCTAACTCTCTACATTTGCTAATGTCACTGTGGCTACTGGTCTTGGTAGAACTAGCATGTCAGTGAGATTTCCTGCTGGGGTAGCTGAGAGCCTGGAAGGGGCAGGGGCAATGGGAGTTGTGTTGTTCCTGCTTCCATCTTGACTGGTTCCTCACTGAATCCAAGCTCTGGTGGGCCTGGGGGCTTGGGTGAGGGGCTGAGCATTTCTATGGGTATGCAATCTGGTCCAATTCTTATTCTATACATCCAGGTGAGGTCCTCAGGCTTTCTATGCTTCAAAACCATTTAATGTGGGGCACCTGGTTGGCTCAGTCAGGTAAAGCATCTGCCTTCAGCTCAGGTCATGATCCCAGAATCCTGGGATCCAGCCCTGCATAGGGCTCCCTGCTCAGTGGAGAGCCTGCTTCTCCCTCTCCCTTTGCCCCTTCCCCCAACTTGTGCTCTCTCTCTTTCTTTTGCTATCTCAAATAAATAAAATCTTAAAAAAAAAAAAAACATTTAATGTGATGAAATGCTTATAAGATTAGAGGGAGAAGAGACCTTCCCTACAGACCTAAGACACGACTTCAAAGCTTAGCGTGGCTTCCTTTTGTCTTAGGTCCCCCATCAATTACGGTGTGATCATAGGCAAGTCATTAAAATGCTGGCTTCTGACTCTTCATCCATTAAAACAGGATATTAATCTATGCCTTTACCTTTTTCCGTAGGATATTAGGATGATGATGATAACTTGTATTAAGTATTCCTGTGTGCCAGGCATTGTTCTAAGCACTTGATCAAAATTATCTCATTTAGTTCCTACAACCACCTATGAGTAGGGAACCACCATTACAGATGAAGAAACTGAGACACCACAAGGTTAAACAACTTTAAGATTATACAGTCATGAGATGGTGATGCCAAGATTTAAACCAAGGCATTTTGGCTCTATTGTTTCAAAGGAAATATTTTCAGGAGTGCTTTGCAAGGGCAGAGGACTATGCAAATCCAAGATGTCACTGTCGTCATTATTCTCACAGAGAGATGTATTGATAGTAATGAGCTTTGGGGGTTAGGCTGAGCCATTTCTAAGAACTGGGCCATTCCAAATCCTAAACTGATGCTATCTGTCCTTGCCTCATAGACTTTCAGGCAAAGTCTAATTCATCCACTAACACCAGGACAGATTCCATGCTATAAGGCACCAGAAGATCCCCACCAAACCTAGACTTCTGTAGGACTAGGTGGAGAAACGGCTTTAGTATGCAGATATAGCTCTCTGGTGACCTTGGCTGTAATACATAATGGGGCGATGCTTACATCTTCAGATGCAAAAGTGACTTTGAGAATGAGGTTCTCCATGAAAACCAGCTGTATAACCATTCCTTCGCAATGCATGCACGTTCCTAGGAGATGTATCAGTTTGAGAATTGGAAATAGGTCTAGAAACTGTGTTACATCACTGACATCACAGCTAATAATCTGAAAGTGTTTTGAAAGCAACTGATCCTCCTATTTGATTGTGCCTTCAATTAGCATCTACATGATTTAATAACAAAGCTGTCATCC
Organism: Phoca vitulina; assembly: GCF_004348235.1. Classification (NCBI taxonomy): domain Eukaryota; kingdom Metazoa; phylum Chordata; class Mammalia; order Carnivora; family Phocidae; genus Phoca; species Phoca vitulina. The sequence goes on from NW_022589713.1 coordinate 23,119,026, forward strand.
TTTATTAACTGAATGCTGAGATACTGATGAGACGTGGCACATGCTTTAGATTTGTCATCATCCTTTTTATTTTCCCAAGCTATTAAAATTTTTTTTTCTCTAAGCATTACTCTTTCCAATAAAGTCTGAGCCATTTCTTTTCTTTTGAGCTGTTCGTTTATCTTGATTTGATGGAATAGAAAAAAAAAAAAACCCTTAAAAATTCCTACAGGAACACAGCTCCATCCATTTATTCATGAACAGGCATGGCAGGGATCAAATCAGGCAAGTCTTTGACTGGAAATATAAATAGAACAGCGGAAAGGAGTTAATCTTGTATTAGATTACAGTGGATAAGAAAACTGTCATATAGTTGGTAGTAGCTTTCTTTAATTTGAATTATCCATGCATTAGAGAAAAGCCTTAAATACACATTAAAAAGGCCCTCATGTTTTAATGCTCGCTTTACAGGAGGTAGCAATTACTTACAGTGTTGCAAGTGGAGGAGCAGTTCCTCTCCATGTCAGGAACACTGAGAAAAATCTAAAATGCTGGTCCAAAATGAAAGGGGACTTACTAAATGTAAGGGAAGAATGGTAGTTATACAGTGGAGAAACTGGACACCACCTTGATTGGGTGATGAAAATTAGTATCAATGAGAGGCAAATGGACATCAGACATCATGTGTTGCTTTGAGGACACGCCATCACCTAAGTGGCATTCCGACTTGGAAAACACAATATGAATGGAATCAGGAGGAAACATTAGGCAAGGAAAAAACAAAGAACACTCATCTTAAAATGTATTTTAGAATAATTTTTAAGTTATTTTCAGAACTATAAACATATTCTATGAAATTTGTGGTTGTTTTTTTGGAAAAGTATTTTCAAAACTGTCAATGTTATAAAAGACAAAGAAAGGCTGAGGAAGTGTTCCAGATTAGGGAGAGAAACATGACAACAGGATGAATTATGTGATTCCAGATTGAATTCTGTTCAGGAGAAAAATATGCTATGAAGCACATTCTAATTGGTAAAACTGGAATATGGATAATTCAGAGGAAAGTGCTGTACAATTAAACCTAGTGAAGATGGTATCTTTACTGTGGTTATGCAAGAGAATGTTATTCCTAGGAAATGCACACTAAAGTATTTAGGGGTGAAGGGCATGATATATGCAATTTATTTTCAAACGGTAAAGCAAATGGGCAAAATGTTAACATTCAATGAATGTGAATAATGGATATATGTGTATTTTTTGTACTATTCTTATAACTTTTCTATAAGTTTGAAATTATTTACAAATAAAAAGTTGTTTTGAAAAGTCATTCCATTATGATGAGAGGTCAAGTCTCTCAAAATTGACCTATAAATTTGATAAAATTCCTATCAAAATCCTAATAGGCTTTTTAGTAGAAATTGACAAGTTGATCCCAGAATTTACATGGAAATGCTAAGGACCTAGAAAAGCCAAAACAATTCTGGAAAAGAACAATGTTGGAGGACTTACACTATCTGATTTTAAAATTTACTATAAATTCACAGTAATTAAGACAATGTGGTACAAAAACACTAATTCAAAGGGATATATGCACCCTTACGCTTATAGCAACGTTATTTACAATGGCCAAGATATAGAAGCAGCCCAAGTGCCCATCAACTGATGAATGAATAAAGAAGATGTGGTATGTATGTACAATGGAATATTATTCAGCCATAAAAAAGAAATCTTGTTATTTAAAAAACATAGATGGAGTTAGTATAAAGCTAAGTGAAGTAACACAGTCAGAGAAAGACAAACTCATGTGTGGAATTTAAGAAACAAATGAGCAAAGGGAGAAAAAAGAGAGATAAACCAAGAAACAGACATTTAACTATAGAGAACAAACTGATGGTTACCAGAGGGAAAGGGGCTGTGGGGGGAATAGGTGAAATAGGTGATGGGGATTAAGGAGTGCACTTGTGATGAGCACTGGGTGATGTATGGAATTGCTGAATCACTATATTGTACACTTGAAACTAATATAACACTGTATGTTAACTAACTGAAATTAAAATAAAAAGCAAAAAAAAAAAAAGAGAAAAAGAATGTGGTATGGGCACAAGGATAGACATGTAGATCAATGGAAGAGACCTGAGAGCCCAGAAACAAATCCTTACATTTACCGTAAGTGGATTTTTTTTTTTTTTTTTGAGAGAGAGCAAGTGGGAGTGGGAAGGGGCAGAGGGAGAGGGAGAGAGAGAGAATCTTAAGCATGCTCCATGCCCAGTACAGAGCCCAGTGTGGGGCTCAGTCTCACAACCCTGAGATCATGACCTGAGCTGAAATCAAGAGTTGGACACTTAACAAACTGAGACACCTAGGGCACCCCAGTAAATAGATTTTTGATAAAAGTATCAAGACAACGCAATGGGAGAGGGGAGAGTATTTTCAACAAATGATGCTGGGATAATCGGATAGCTACATGCAAATGTAATGAAATTAGATACTTATAGTATATACAAAAATCAACTCACCATTACACACAAACCTAAATCTAAGGGTTAAACTATAAGATTTCTAGAAGAAAATTTAGGAGAAAAACTTTATGACTTTGGGTTGGGCAGAGAGTTCTCAAAAATGATACCAAATGCATAACTCATCAAAATTAAAAACGTTTGTGCTTCAAAAGATACCATTATGAAAATAAAAGCCATAGACAAAAATATAAGCTGCAGGAGAAAATATGTGCATAATATAGATTTGATAAAGACATATGTAAAATATATAAAGAATTCTTAAAACTCAGCAGGAAGAAAATAATCCAATTTAAAAATGGGCAAAAGATCTGAACAGACATTTCACCAAAGGAGACAGTTCACTTATTATATGGTAAGTAAGGATATGAAAAGATACATAATATTATTAGTCATTAGGGAAAGGCAAATTAAAACCATAATGAATATCAGTCCATGTCCACTAGAATGACTATAACAAAAAAGACAATACAAGCATTGGTGAGGATATAGAGAAACTGGAATATTCACACATTGCTAGTGGGAGCGTAAAATGGTAGAGACACTTTGGAAAATAACTTGGCAGTTTTAGAGTTAAACACAAACTTACCATATAACCCTGCAATTTCACTCTGAAGAATCTACCCAAGAGAAATGAAAATATATCCATGCACATGAATGTTCAAAGACATGCACATGAATATTCACAGCGTTATTATTCTTAATAGGCAGAAACTGGCACAATCCAAATTTCCATCAACTGGTGAATGGATAAACAAAATGTGGCATATCTATATGATGAAATATTATTCAGCAATTAAAAAGAATGAAATATTGATACAACCTTGTGATAGTTAATTTTATGTCTAAACTTGACTGTGCTAAGGGATGCCCAGATAGCTGGTAAAACATTATTTCTGGATGTGTCAGTGAGGGTATTTCTGGAAGAGATTAGCATTTGAATCAGTAGGCTGAGTAAGGAAGATCACCCTCACCAATTTGGCATGAGCATCATCCAATCCTTTGAGGGCCTGAATAGAACAAAAAGGCAGAGGAAAAGCAAATTTGTTGTCTGATTGACCTGAAATATCCATCTTTTACTGCCTTCAGACATTGGCATTCCCGGTTCTTAGGCCTTTGGACTCAGACCTTGACTTACACCATAGGCTCCCCTGGTTCTCAGGCCTTCAGACTTGTACCAGAATTATACCACAGCTTCCCTGGGCCTTCAGCTTACACATAATAAGCCAGTGAGCCAATCCTTCTTAATAAATCTCTTTCTAAATATTTTTATCTTATTGGTTCTGCTTCTGTGAGGAACCCCAAAAGAATGCTGCAACATGAATGAACCTCAAAAACATGCATGGTGAAGAAGCCAGATACAAAAGACTATATATATTGGATAATTCCATCTGTAAGAATATCTAGAAAATGTAAATTTATAGAGAAAGAAAGCAGATCAGTGGTGTCTAGGGCTGGAGGTGAAAGTGAGGTGCTGCAAATGGGCATGAGGAAACTTCCTGGGGTGATAGAAAGGTTCTACAACTGTACTAGGTGATGGCTATACAACTGCACACATTTATGAAAATCACTGAACTTTATACCTGCAATGGGTTAATTTTACAGTATGTAATTAACACTTCAATAGAGCTGTTTAAAAAATCAGGATAGCCAAGTTCAGAAGGCAAATATAATATATAAGGCGCTGTCAGACCATTTTTGCATGATCATGGCAGAATCAGGATGTCAACCAGTGTTTTGGAGTGAGATGACCACAGCCCTTTTATGGCACATACAGAAAAGGTAAAGAATCGGGCACCTGGGTGGCTCAGATGGTTAAGCGTCTGCCTTCGGCTCAGGTCACGATCCCAGCGTCCTGGAATCGAGTCCCACATCGGGCTCCCTGCTAGGTGGGGAGCCTGCTTCTCCCTCTGCCGCTGCCTCTCTCTATCTCTCTCTCTGACTCTCAAGAATAAATAAAACATTAAAAAAAAAAAAAGAAAAGAAAAGGTGAAGAATTGAGCCAGGAAATATGTACCAGGCATTATGGTGGTTGCTTTCCTTACATGGTTCTTTTTAATCACCATGACAGCCAGTAAAATTGATAATTATTCCCATTTTGCAAGTTTGGGCTTAGAAGATGTTGGGATGGCAGAGACATGCTAGAATGGTTTAATGAGGCTGGATCTCATATCATGAGACTGAAAATAATAGCTACCACATGGCAATGTTGGCTTACGTAGCAAAGTAAAGCACTGAGCCACAAATAGTCATAAAGTCAGAAACTATATTAACAGAAAGAAACTCCAATTTCCTGCTTAGGCAGAAAGGAAACAGCAACCACATTAGTATATAGCCCTTTGTATTTCCAATAGATTAAAAAAACCCACAACAAAGTAATCAATTAAAATTGGATTTCCTTGATATTTCATTATATCAGTCAAGTCTTTCAAAGTGAACTGTCACATAATTACATGTGATTTGATCTTCATAAATCAATTTTGGGTTAGTAAATTAACAGTATTTAATTTAGGGGTATATGTCGTTTTTAATGACTAAGGCTTTCATGTTTCATTAAGACTGAATAATGAATGAATAAATAATGAATAAACAATTAGTGCTTAAGTCTCTTGATTTTAGGAGAGGGATATTAGGAAGTTATTTTCAGAAGTATACTGACTCAGCAAATTAGTTTAAATTATACTAATTTTCTATACAGTGAAATGTTTAGGAGACCACCAAAGAAAGAGTTTTTGGCAAATCTTAATAAAGTTCATTGTCTGTAAAATTTGTCACTATTAGGAAACATCTCTTTTGAAAGGTCTAAAACTTGTCCACTAACCCCATGTGAGTGCCACCTGTTCTCTGACGGGACCCTGACTGACATGGCTGATGCAAGACAGGCAGAATATGTAGCATGTACATCCTACAAAAATGGTACTTACTATTAAAATGTATCTAAAAGTGTTTTCAAAATGACAACTCCAAATAATGTATAAATATATACGGTGATTATTCTTGAGATACTTGCCATCACTGTTGGCTGTAAAGAACATCTATTTCTACAATTAAAGTTATATTATAAAATTGAAGATGAGTGTCATGGGAAAATTTCCCATAGAATAGCTTTATTATCAAATTGGCCCCTGGTTCTGATCATATTTCCTGGACTACTTCAGCCTCTACTAGCAGAACTTGTCAAGAGACAGTTAAAAAAACAAGGCAGGAGATTATGAGGTCTGCTGTTCCATCTACAACCTCACTTCAGATTTAAGGGTCCACCAAGGAGTGAAGTAAGAGAAGCATGAGGCTTAGAACTATTCTCGTTCTTGAGGGCAGGCATGACACATGTGTAGGGGTGCTCCAGGATACCCAAATGTCACAGTATAATGCTGACTTGGAGGGTCAATATTACTTAAAGATTAAAGTAAAAACACTATAACATTTTTTGTTTGTTAACTAGTTGGCTGATTTTATTTTTTAAATTTAAATTCAATTAATTAACATAGAATGTATTATTAGTTTCAGAGGCAGAGGTCAGTGATTCATCAGTCTTATATAATACCCAGTGAAAACACTATAATATTAAATGTAGCTTAGAGGGGCGCCTGATGGCTTAGTCGGTTAAGCATCTGCCTTTGGCTCAGGTCATGATCCCAGGGTCCTGGGATGGAGCCCCGCATTGGGCTCCCTGCTCAGCGGGGAGTCTGCTTCTCCCTCTCCCTCTGCTGCTTGTGCTCTCTCGTTTGCTCACTTGCTTTCTCTCCCAAATAAATAAATAAAATCTTTAAAAAAATAAAAAGATAAATGTAGCTTAGAAAATTCAGAAGGTTCATGAAATACTACATTTTTAATGAGTGGCTTTGGAATATGTCTCCAGTCCAAAAGGATATAAATGTCTCAGTATGTAAAGTTAGGTAAGGTGTTTATGTGTACATCCATGCATGGTCCTGTGGTCCCACTAATGTTTTGAGTTTTAGTAAGCTAATAAACAGAGAGACACCTGAAACCACACATTTAAGTTTCAGACAATGAAAGTGACAAGATCATTGATTCATTGGATGTAATCCCTTGCTTCCACGGTACCTCCCTTCCTCAGCCATTTTACAACTGAGAACACCGAGGCCTAGAAATGCAGTGAAGTTTTTGGGGTCATCCATCACAGCAAAGGCAGGGAGCCAGGTGTCCTGCCCCATGGTGTGTGGGCAGGTGTACTCACAGAGCGCTTCCTCATTTTTGTACCCATGCTCTGTGCAAATCAAGACACAAAAGGGCAATGGGAAAGAGTGGATAATGTAAAGCTTAAAATAAGGTTTCACCATATTTTTGTGTGTGTGTAATTGTGCGAGGCTTCAAATATTAGGAATATGGACCAAATGCAATGAAAATGATGGTTAGTCAATGCAGGCTTGGAAGAGACTATGGAACTGAAAATAACTGTGCTAAATGCTTTCTATTACATGTCTTTTCCCCTAATCCCATCAGAATCATTACTTTTATCTCCTAAATATGCATTGTTAAGAATCCCCCAAAGTAATTATTAACAAGTAAGCCAGCTGGTGCTTGTAAACCATTTTACAAACACTAAAGGCTCTGCAAATATTTATTCTCATTAATGAAACTAATCAACAATGGCATAATATAGTATTCCCAGATAATGCTTTTTAGCAATGCTCACTGTGCATGATAGGAAATGACATACTTGATGCTTGAACTCTGGTTAAACAAGGCAGGTAAGCTGGGAAAAAATGCATTTTCCACTTTTCTGTGTTGAAACAATCAAAATGACCAGGTATGAGTCTTGTACTACTTGGAGTTATCCTTTTAAGCCTGTTGTCTTGTGGATTGCATGCTGCTATTGCATAAAATATTTCCATGCTTTTTAGGTCCTAAGTGCAAATCTTTAAAGAAGAGTGGCTTTTCTTGAGGCACCTTGCTTGGCAGTAGAACTGAATGTAGGCTTGCTCACTGTGTACTTGGTCATTAAAGGGACAGGGAACAGGAGATCTTCCTAATGTTGCTCTTTTAAAGTTTCTTACGTGCTCTGGGAAAACCAACCCCTAAAACACAGATACCTGTTACGTTATAAAACAGATAAAACAGACAATAGATCCTTTGCTTGTATGTGTTCATTGGGTCTGTATTAACAATATTTTCTTATTTTCTGTATTCTCAGCTATGGCATTTGGAGACTTGCAGACCTGAGAAAGGACTGCCCCTCCCAGGATTAACTAATTCTTAGATATAGTAAACTGGCCTGTGAGTCTGCCTTTGATATGTAGACCAACCAATACTGAATCTGTAACCCCACTCACCTCCCTTTATCAGGCTCTTACAGTACAGGACACTATCCCTCTGCTCCAATCACCCCAAGGCCAAGTACTAGGCAACTAGGAACCACCCCTACAGGCCAGAGCCCACTAAAATGATTTAAACTAGCCAATCCTAAACTTGTCTATCCTGCTTACCCTGCCTTGTCCATTCTTTCCCATGAAAACCACAATAAAGACTCTCACCCATGTTTCCCCTTGCTCTGTTGCCTGACTGACCCTGGTGTTTCCCTGGGCAGCCCTGTGTGTCATGCCGTGTCTCTTGTTTCTAGGGATCTGTGAGTATAAACTTCTTCCGTCATGACAGTCATTTCTGTATCTTGGGTACATTTTAAAACAGAATCCCTTACCCAATTCTATCCATAGTTAGCAAATGGGTGTGGGGGTGGTAAATTTGCTCTTCTGGACACATCTCCAAATTCCTTCTTTGCCTGGGATTCTGTTGCTCCAGGACCGGCTATAGGTTGCCAGGCAACAGCATCAGGGATGCTGCATACAGCGCCTGGACATTAGTCACTCTATTTCAGGTCTGATTTACTTAGCTGTTTATGTCCTCAAAATGTCATCAGGACCAACCTTTTACCCCTTCCCCCCTTGCCAAAACCCCTCCCACATTCTTTATCTTTTGAACACTTTTGAGGTTTTCAATAGCTTGATATAGTGAGCTATGGAGCAAGGAAAGACCTGGGCCTGTGAGGTAGCCTATGGATTCTAACTATGACATTGACAGGTTTTACTCAGGCCTCACTGGCTCATTGCAATTTCCCAGGAACTTGGATTGAAAAATCAACTATTCCTATCTTCTTCTCACTCTGACATTCCACCTTTCTTATTTCTGGTTTTCAGATTTGTCACCTCTATGTGATAGGAAGACCATTAATAAAATGTGCTAATGAGATATGATAATTACATTTATAATTGGGGAGAATGGGGAGCAGATGTATGATTGTTAACATTGGGATGGTCCAGGAGAAGTGTGTGTGTGTGTGTGTGTGTGTGTGTGTGTGTGTGTCAGGTTGAAGATGTATGTTGGCCTAGGGGGATGGGAACCATTTTCAGTTTCTGCTATTTATGGTATCATCCTAGGCAAAGAAGAACTGTGGGCCTGAGACATAAATGTGAAAAAGAAAAGAAATGCCCTATGATCCACTGAGATCTCTGATGGTTTTAGTCTAATGTCATCCAAAACTTTAAACATAAGTTGACTGACCTATTCTGATTCACTAGTGGTGTCGTCCAGTGGGGAAGGCTTGAGCTTAGAGCATCTTTGCAGGAGGGGGGCATAGTTTCCATGAGCTCATCCACTCCAAGACATTCCCTAAACAAATGTACTGCAGAAGAAAACAGCCACTCTTGCTATGCAAATATAGCTTCAAGACAAGCCCGCTTAGCACCTCCTTCCGAAAAGACTGCCAACCCCATCTTCATCTATGCAGAAATTCTAGAGAATTGGACTTGACCTCTAACTCAACTTCTGTCTACAGGATGTCAAAACATTCATATTTAAGAAGAAAGACTAAATCCACCAACTGGTTGGTTAATCTATTTGTTGCTGAAGAGTTATTCCATTTTTATTTTCCTCACTGGAATAAAGACAATTTGTTTCTCTTGTTTGAAGAGTGGCTTTATGGATACCAGGTCACCCAGGAGGCACTGAGCAACACCAGGCTGCAGAGCATCATCTAATGTCTGAAGCCTTCACCTTCACTAAACTGAAAGTTTTATAATTTCCCCTTATTGTTCCTAGATTACACTGGCCCATGAACCAAGCACTAATAGCCTTGCAAGAAAGTATCCTTTCTCTCCACAGTTCACTTTTCCTCAGTAGGAATTTGTGTAAGATGGCCACCTCTGTCCCTCAGGTCAAAACAGGGATTGGAATATGCAGCTCTTCTGGAAACCTATTCTTTTTTTAAAAAAGATATATTTATTTATTTGAGGGGGAGAGAGAGAGAAAAGAGAGAGAGTGAGCAAGGAGGAGGGGCAGAGGGAGAGAATCTCAAGCAGACTCCCTGAGTGTGGAATCCAAGGTGGGGCTCGATTCCATGACCTGGATATCATGACCTGAGCCAAAACCAACTGACTGAGCCACCCAGGTGCCCTTGGAAACCTATTCTAAACAAGTAATCCAAAAGAATGAAGAAGCCATGAATGATAGGATGTTCTCTGCAGTTACTTTATAATAAAAAACTAAGCAACTTAAATGTTAAACAGTAGAAAAGTAATTAAATAAAATGTCAGGAATACATAGTGGTTACAAGCACAGATGAGCATATGCTTATCTCTCCTGCTCACTTACTGTGGGACCTTGGGCAGGTTATCTAACCTCTCTGAGCCTCGATTTCTTCATCTATAACATGAGCATAATAGAGTTGTTAGGAGTGTGAAGTGAGTATAATTATAAATATCATGAGGATACGTTAATATTTGTTATAATATTTATGTACACGGGAAACACTATATAAGCATTTGATAAAGTCGTACCTTTGCTAGATGAAGAATTTTGCAGCTTTTAAAAAGATCATTATCAATGATACAGCAATGAGAAAATGGTTATAATAGAAAAGGTCCCTTGAAAATCATGTGCTCTATGTAAAATATGAATATGAAAATTCATCAAGAAATTACATAAAATGGAAATAGTTGTTTTGGGATTGAGGGGAATCTTCAAGGTGGGGATAAAATACTTTCATTAGTCAGGGATGTGTCACAGTTGGTGAAATAACTCTGACAACAGAAAAGATATTAACACCAACATCAAACATCCTTCCCTCGCCTCCTGTGATCCGGTATCTTATCAGCCTTTGCCAGGAGGGCAGCTTCCCCAGGATAAAGCAACATGGATACACCAGTCCTGCCCTGTGTGTCTACATGTACAACTCTTTTTTTTTTTCTCTCCCTTCTCATAAGCAAGGATTGTTAAGACTAGAAAGAAACCTTAGAGATTACCTCAACCAGTGCCTCTTGGGGTTGGCCCATGGCCTACTATACTGCTGGGGAGCTTAAAAATATACAGGTTCCTGGGCCTTAAGAAGTAGCAGCTTGGGGTGGGTCTAGAGCCCCAGATTATTCTTAACGTCTCTCCACTCCCCAGGTGAATACCAGGCATGTGTGTGAATCATAAATCACCTAAACCATTTTAGTTATAGGAAATGACTGACCCAAAGCTTTCCCTCTTTCTTCTGACTCTTGATCACTTTCTATTTTCTTCTCCACCTTTACCCTGCTTCTGTCTTCTTCTACCTCTCTCAAAATCCTTCTTTTTCTGAGCTGGGACTGGCATTTTAACTACAAAAATGAAAATCCCGGCTGCAGGAAGGGAGGCTGACAATGTACTGCCACTAATAAACATACTGGCATTTTTCCAGCATGGCCCAATATCCTGACATCTGTCTCATGCAGAGAGAAGTATGCCTAAGCCATGCACACATCTGTCCTGGCAACTATACGGAACACAAATGAAAAACTAAATTAAATTCGAGTGAGCTATATGCCTAATGAGCATTATTAGTGTGTCTGCATGCATTTAAGAAAAAGCTACTGCTAGCCTGATATTGTTCTAACCCCCTTTAGAGACCAAGAGGATCTGAGAGTTTTAGCTCAGACTGGGGCTTGTTCTATTGTCTTGATCAAATATCTGAGGACTAGCACCACACTCCCCCCCACCAACAAGTAAGTGGGGATGGTAGATATCACCAGGGGTCCATAATTCTTACTGGTTCATATTCTCAATTTTTCTTCCCAAGAAATGAGAAAGCTGTTTGCTTAGAAATGTGACTTCTTTGTACATCAGATTTTTCATGCACTTTGTATATAAATATAAATCCCCATGAGAGTTCTAAGCACCTTGCTTCCTGTATGTAATTTCTGTTTTAACAATGTGATGGTTATCTTACATTTAATGAACTCAAAAAAACCCAAGGGCTTTGAGGGCAGAAATCCCAATTTCACTGTTTTGATGGTTTTAAGGTTTCTTTTATTTCTTTGGCTTAGTTTTTTTTCTTTGCCTGCCTTTAATATTTAGTAAAATTCTTTTGAAAATTTAAACATGACTAAGATAAAGCCAAGAAAAAAAGGGACTTTTGTTAATGTTTGAACCAGAGTGTTAAGGGTGAATAAACACTTGGACATTAGACATGCTAGGAGCAACTGGAATGAAAATAAGACAAGGGAGAATTTTGAAGAGATAGTTTGGAGAAGAACTCTTCTCAGTCTCAGAACACTCTGTCCTGTTCTTTCACTGTAGTAAGAGAAGTTGTTCCCCTATAGACAGCCCCATTACCCTTTGTTGGCTATGTTTGTATTCAGGGGCCTTGGTGAACTCTGCACCCCACACCATGTGGTTTTCTCTTCTTTAGTGAGCCCAGCTGCACTGCTGGTGTGCTTGTCCAATAGCATCCCTTCTCGCCTATAGTTATTTGTCCCTCTGTAGGGCATGAGGCAAAGTAGTACAACTAAGTTGTCCAGCAGGCAGTGGTGGCCCTAGCATTGAACTCATTACCTCTCTCCTGGTTCTTTCAGTGTTCCTTGGGGATAGGAAGAATGCTCCTGGGCAAGTCACTTTATACTTGTAGTCTTCATGGAAAAAGTGAGGGTGTGGGTGGGGTTTCTAGGTAATAGTAATAATAACAATTGACCCTGACACTGGTCTTAATAGTTCATATAATGCTTTCAGGAGATTTCATGTCAGGCTTACAATGTTCCAGACAGCTGTACCTGTTATTACCAACTCCATTACAGATAAGGAAACTGTGGGCCAAGGGGTTAATAATGGGCCCAAGATCACATGACTAGACAATGGCAAGCAGGTACGGAACCAGAGCTCTTGGGGACCACTTCTTCATCCCTCCCTTCTAGGGGAGTTGCTCTTAAGAGGCTGCTTCGAGATCTCAAATGCTAGGATTCTCGGGGTAAGGAGCAAACTGTCTAGTTCTTGCATCAAAATTTTCGGATAACTTACACTAACCCCTAAACTTGTCCTTTCTATGAACCAAACATGAGAAAAGTATTTTTGATCTACATGCCAAAATGTGACCTTAGTATCCCAAGTTTTTCTAAATTCATCATTTTCCCATAATTTGTTGTTACAAAAACATATAGTGGGGAGTAGCTGAAAGCACAGCCTTTAATTAACTTGATAAACCCCAAATGCTTTAGCCCACGGTAATACTGCTAGTGTTGGTCAACTGATTTTAGACAAGGAGTGTACACTATTCAGTTGATGGTTCTGCTTTCATTAGAGATGGTACATACATTCATTTCTTTTTAAAAAGAATTCCTCAGGAAACAATAAGGACATATGGATGCTTGAAATCTCATAAATCTGAAATTATCCCAATTGTGAATCTGTCAACAATGTTAAAGGGAATGGACTCGCCTATCATTTCCTGAACCTCACCATCTTGGTAGCAGCCATTTAATAAAAGCTGATGTGCTTTTAATTAGTTTCTATCTATAGTGATAGAAGTTTAAAAAAATCAGCAAACCAATAAGATATATCTCAATACTGCTACATGAGAATTAAATAGATTCTATCCCTCTGCAGATAAAAGAATTATCACAGGAGGCAAATTTCCCATCTCCAGAAATAATCCTTATACCAGTATTTAAATGAAATTGTCCAGAAATAATCATATTTGAAGGAAGCAGGGAAAACACTCTGAGATGAATCATCATGTAGTGATGGCTCTGTGACATAATGTGTGTGCTTTTGTGGTTTCATAGTTTCCCTTGGCTTCTCAAACTCTAAATTGGACTTTTAAAAAAAGTAAAACAAATAACACAAAAATGGTGGTTTCACTTTTTATTACCACATTCTTCTGAAAAATTCAAAGAATTTTAGAGCCATGTTGCTATCAGCTCAAAATAGCTCTAGTAGTGGAAGATTTTTACTGGACAGTAAAACTTTCTTCCATACGTTTAATACTATCACTTTCCTTCTGCCTAAAGAAGCCCTATATTTTTATAAAGAGGAGAAATACAAATGCTCATTAGCCAAAAAAGCACTTCTGGGAAATTAAATTCATTCAAGTCACATCAAATAAGGCACAGAGGACTAAACACTTCAGAGAGTAGAACAGTAATATTCAGACATAAGAAATCCAAGATCTTCAGCATACTAGTCTGATCTATCTTTGCCAAGAGGATGGCAGTGTTCCAATCTGCAGCATCTCCCTTCAGTGCACTGAAGCTGATTTCCATGTTACCAGCTGCTGTTGGAAGTAATTCTAAAATTCAAGTTGACAATTACTTAGTTCTTCAATTGTACTCTAATTGAGATGATGGCCCCTGCTTCCAACCTAAACTAGACCAGACTCTGTGATACAAGAGGAGTCTTCAATTATGTAAAAAACTCCTATATACTAGATGTGGGCATACTCTACTCCCATTTAAGTGGAGGAAATGGAAATGCACTTTAGCTGCACAAAGGATGCTCATGCTTGATGAGTTAGCCAGTGAACCACTCAAAGTCCTTCTCAAGAAGGAACTACAAATAAGGGGTCTGAATTTATTAAGTGCTTGAAAGTTGGCTTTGGCCAGCTTCCTTGACAGGAAGTTGGCAAGATGAATCCTTAAAATCCATTCCATTTCAGGAACCTGTATTGTGCTAATCTTTGGCCTGAAGTGCATCTAATCCAAGGCTAGACCGTGTCCAGACTCATTCATTTAATAGCTGACATTTGTTAAGGGCTTACTATGTGCCAGGCCCTGTGTTAGGCTTGAGGGCAGGTATGAAGTAGGTTTCTGCCCTTGAGGAGTATGAGAGACGCTTTCATGGGGGGAAGTACTAATTGCAACAGGAATCCAAAAGAAGGCATGACTGGCTCCATTGATGGATTCAGTGTTGAAGAAAGCTGGGGGCCAGATCCTATGATAAATGGCAGACAGTCTAGGTATAAACACTATCCACGAGAGTTAACATTTCTGAAAGGTGCCTACTGGTAAATTGATTCTTCTTAGTGTCTCAGAAAAAGCAACTTGTCTTTGAAGGTTGAATTATACAAGGTTCTATCACTTTTGTTCTTAAGAAATAGTGCCACATTTGTATCCCTTTTCTCGAAGCTCCATTCACATAAGATCTCATCTGTAATTCCTGGATGCAAAAAGTAAAGCATGCCAGTTTTATAGAAAAGGAAATGGAGAGGTAGAAAAGTTCTCATTTGGCAAGGTTATTTGGCTGAGGGTAAGCAAGTAAGTGACATATGAACTAGAACTAGAAGTCAAGTGTCACCTATCTCAAATCCAGAGCTCTTCACAAAGCTTTGTTTGATAAAATTGGTAATAAATTTAGAATTCTATAATAGGGGAACTGTGACTAGGGCATCGATCTGAGCAAAGGAAGGAGGACCTTGATGCTTGAGAAAAACTTGATAATGTAACTATCTTCAGGGTTCCCATAATGGGCAGGCTAAAAGCCACACAAAGTTACTGAGAATTGCAGAGCACTTTGGGGTGGGTTGCTCCTGCCTGATGTATTTTATAAGCAGCTGAGTTCCAAGTTCCAGCCATGTTGTTTCTCTCTCTTATGATGACAATTAGTGCCAAAGCAAAGAACAAATAAGAGGTAGCCATGGGAGGATCAAAGGAAAGCCTGAGACCAATCCAAAACCTCACTGGGCCTAAAGAAGACTGGGCAAGGAACCTACCACCTGGTAAGGCTGAAACAGCAGAACTGGAGGGTAGCTTAGGAGTGAAACCCTTATTAGAAGAAATCTTACCAGAGCCCTAATATTTATAAAACAGCTTCCTCCCCATCTGAGAACTTTTTTGGGAGCACAGTTTGAAAATCTTACTTCCTTGAACTCCCCCCCCCCACCCTTCTCCATACTTACAGATTATGGCATTTTATATCCATGTGTAAAAGAATTCTCTTCTTCCCTTTGCCAATCTGGTAAACTTCTACTCACCCTTTAAGATTCCCATGAAGTGTTTTCTAACAAAATCATCTGAGGCACTTGTTAAACATACAAATTCGTGGGCTTCATCCCAAAGTACTAAATCCAGATTTATGTTGTTATTGAGCTCCTGGGGGGATTCAGATGCACGGTCAGGGTTGGGAACCATTGCAGATCCTGCTTTATGAAATGGTTTTAACAAGAGATGAATTACGGTGGGATTAACTCCAAACTTTTTGGGAAAAGGAGAAGGTGGTAGAGAGATATCTGAGTCTATACCTTGCCAAGAGTCCAGGACTGATAAAGGCCAAGATGGAAAGCAAAGAAGCTGGAATACCTCCAGATCCCTTCAGGAAACCTACCCTGTGAGTTTGATGGCTTCATTAAGGACACAGAAGTGAGACAATAAGCTCAGGAACAGGACATCCAGAGGGCTTATATCCAGAGGGCTTATATAATCAACAGATCTGCAATCTTCTCTTGGGCAAGGCTCAGGGATATTCCACAGCTCCATGAAGGTTGCAGCTGTCCCATAAAAAAATTCAGTGGTGGTAATTTAAACTTTGTTTCTTCTGATATTTCCATTTACAAGGTTTTTAAAGGGTACCAGAAGGAAAACAACCCACTGCTTGTTTTGACTGATGGTTCTAATTGCTATTAACACTTTCAGTACTGACTTCTGTATGTTACTCATGGTTCAAGAAAAAAATATCCCTTTATGGCCCTCCACTTTCATCTTTGTAAAACATCTCCATACAAAAGCAAAATATTGTTAAGTTGTTATTATATGAACAGCTGGTGTTAGTATAGTGTAGGTCCCATTTAAAACATCCACGCATTTTAGCTAGTGTCACTTAGCATCTCAAGTCATGATAGTATGACTTATTTGCACAAAATCTCTGGGACCTTCTTCATTTCCCATTGTAACTGAGGTACAGTATTGAGCTGGTCTGATTATTACCTTTGCTCCCTCATCTAAGTTTGGGATCCACTGAAAAGAGTGAAGTGAGGTAATCCACAGAGAAGAAAAGTTATACACCATTTTTCTTTTGCTTTTCCATTAATTACTTTATCTGATATAGGCCAGGTTCTCATTTTCTATTTGTTGTACAATGTCAGAGTTGTTTCTGAATTAGTTTATTATTATTATTTTTTTTTGTTAAGAGACAACGAAGTGGCTAATGGTTCTCTTACCTCTTTCAGGTCTTTACCAAACTGTTATCTTAGCAAGGCCTTCCCTGGCCACCTTGTCTAAAATTTTATCTCCTCTGTGCCCTACCACATTTCCTATTCCCCTGGCCTGCTACTGTCCCCTTACACTTATCACAATCTAATATAATGCATGTTTATTATTTGTTTATTCTGATTATTGTCTTTTTTCCTCATCAGCAGATTAGGGAGGAGTTTTGTCTGTCTTATTCACTGATGTATCCCCCATGTCTAGAACAGCACCTGGTAAACAGTAGGTATTGGTTGAATGGGTAAGTGAATGAAACTGTCTTGCTTTTAATGAGAAGGCTGAGCTAGCATAGGGGACATTTAGATGCTCCATGTATCAGCTTTTACATCTTAGGCAGTATAGTATAGTGTAAGGACTCCCCAAACTTGGGTTCACAGAGCACTTAGTAAAAACTTAAGAAGTATTTATTTATTTTTATTTTATTTTATTATGTTATGTTAGTCACCATACATTACATCATTAGTTTTAGATGTAGTGTTCCATGATTCACTGTTTGCGTATAACACCCAGTGCTCCATGCAGAATGTGCCCTCTTTAATACCCATCACCAGGCTAACCCATCCCCCCACCCTCCTCCCCTCTAGAACCCTCAGAAGTATTTATTTCTTAACAACTCAGTAGCCATTTGAAAAGAAATACACATCCATTGAAAGAAAAATATTTTAATTTTATTCTTTAGTACCAGAATTATTTGCTAATGGGATGTGTACATGTATTAGGGACTGTGCAATTTTTCAAACCTCAGAATCAGATTGTACACCAGTACCCTCAGTTCTTGTTCTATGTTGATTTTTCACATGGAACTTGCTTTTTACCACAAGTGCTGAAAAACCAGTTTCACAAAGGTATCATCATAGGAATGCAGTGCATTCTAATGTGGAAACTGAATTTGAGCTAGCAGTTCAGATGGTATCTGACAGATGTGGAATATTGCTGTGCTTCCATCCACAATTTTAAATATCCTGTAGTACCCCAGCTAGTTCACTCCTGCATTCTGAGGAGTTTTGGTGCAGTTTCAGAACCACAGGTGGAGCAGCCAGATGCATAGCCTTTGGAGTTGTGTGAACTTGGGCAAGGTTTCCCATCCATAAGGAAGAGAAAATAATAGTATCCATATCTCATAGTTTTTGTTTTGCTTTTTATTATGGTGAAATTTTAAAACTTCATAAAAATACATAGAATACAATAATGAACTCTGTATCCCATCACTAAGCCCAAGAACTTCAGTTATGGCCAACCCTGTTCCACTATACGCTGTATACTCTGTTCTCCCTAATCAGGATGTAAATCCCAGATTTCATCTGCAAATGTTTCAGCAACTCTTTGGTTTTTGTGGAAGTTAAATGAGTTAATATATGTAAAGCATTTAGCAGAGTACTGAGCATTCTGAAGTATAAGGTATTATTACTGTCATATCAGCACCATCTCAGCTCTACTATATGTAAGCACTCAGTGCCTCCTCCCCAGGGATGTGTGATCATACAGTTAGAGACTGGTGTGTTTCATGTGATTTCCCCTAATATAAAGGAATAGCCACGACCACAGGGATTAGGGCTGCTGCAAATGCACTCACTACAAGTAGATTTTAGCAAACATTCTTTACACAAAGAACTTCTATGTACCCACCTTGGAGAGCACAAGGCATTCGAATGGCATCAGATGCTTTTTATAAACAACTAAGCCACATCAAATTTAGTCTGATTTCTTGATTCTGGGTAGAAATGTTCTCTGGGTAGGGGAGAAGCTTAAGTTTTTCTTTTATTTTTTTTTAAATTTTTTACCTCCTGGCACTTCAGATGCAGCAGGGTTTTGCTAAATTAAGTGTATCAGAACGCTGCTAATCTATGATTGCACAGTTTTGGAAGAACTAGGAATAATCATTTTAGGGAGAGAGGTCCAACCTTCATGAACTGCCCTGCACACACATCTGATTGTGAGGGGCACCACTGCTAATATATCCAGCTGTTCAGGTACAAGGTATACAAATGACTATGAGCGCAAGAAACAATTGCTATTTTCTAATCAACGATTTCACATAATTCTCCCTTCTCTCCTGGGGCTGGAATAAAATGTTACTTAAATTGTTCCCATCTTAGGACCTCTAGGTCCATCATTCCGAACCCAGCCTAAGCCTCCCCTGGGAGTGAGGGATGATGCCTGGAACATTAAGCACTTTTCTGACTTTCATGCCACAGCAGCAAAATTCTCCATTTAGCTCACCTGAAATTGCTTGCTGTGGAACCTAAGTGATTATCTGTGTTCAACAAAGTTCAACAGATTATTGATTTGTACTTTTTGATTTACAGTCTGTTTGGTTTACTAATCTGAGAGAAGCCCTAACTAAAATTCTTTGGATTTCAAGGGCAAAATTTACAACTATAGCCAGAATCTATTTTTTTTTTTAAAGATTTTGTTTATTTATTTGACAGAGAGAGACACAGTGAGAGAGAGCACACAAGCAGGGGGAGTGGGAGAGGGAGAAGCAGGCCTCCCACGGAGCAGGAAGCCCAATGCGGGGCTCGACCCCAGGACCCCGGGATCATGACCTGAGCCGAAGGCAGACGCCTAATGACTGAGCCATCCAGGCGCCACCCAGAATCTATTTCTTTTAGGCAATGAGCATATCTTAGACTGGGAAGTTGTTTTGAAATTTTATTAGCATATCTTCTGTCACAGCATTCATTTTATTATAATCTGCTATCAACACTACATCAAGATTTCAATGTAGCTTCTCCCAACAATGATCAGTCATTCCATAAAAGGAGCAAATAAAAATAATTTGGCAAACTGGCTAGAAGTAACTCTATTAACTTCCATGCAACTCAGGGAAGTGGGGATTCAATAAAATCACATTTGTCAGTGGCTTGTTCAGGGAGTAAATACATGTGACGTATTGTATATTGTATTATACACCTGAATACTTCATGGTGTTTTAACAGTTTTTTTATGGGGTTAATGGAATCATTGAATGAGGTCACTTAAACTCATAAATATACTCAGCTTTGATCTGCTTTTTTTATTTTTTTTTAAAGATTTTATTTATTTGTCAGAGAGAGAGAGAGAGCACAAGCAGAGGGAGTAGGAGAGGGACAAGCAGGCTTCCCGCGGAGCAGGGAGCCTGATGCGGGGCTCGATCCCAGGACCCTGGGATCATGACCTGAGCCGAAGGCAGATGCTTAACGACTGAGCCACCCAGGCGTCCCTTTGATCTGCTTCTAAAAAGACTTTATAGGGTGCCTGGGTGGCTCAGTTGTTAAGTGTCTGCCTTCGGCCCAGGTCATGATCCCAGGGTCCTGGGATCGAGTCCCTCATTGGGCTCCCTGCTCAGTGGGAAGCCTGCTTCTCCCTCTCCCACTCCCCCTGCATGTGTTCCCTCGCTCGCTGAGTCGGTCTCTGTCAAATAAATAAAAAAAATCTTAAAAAAAAAAAAAAAAAAAGACTTTATAAATAAGGCTTTAGGGGAATTTTAATCCATATTCTTTATCAGTGATCTGCTTATTATCTCCTGAACCTCACTACATAAAACTATCTGGAGGGCGCCTGGGTGGCTCAGTCGTTAAGCGTCTGCCTTCGGCTCAGGTCATGATCCCAGGGTCCTGGGATCAAGCCCCGCATCGGGCTCCCTGCTCTGCGGGAAGCCTGCTTCTCCCTCTCCCACTCCCCCTGCTTGTGTTCCCTCTCTTGCTGTGTCTCTCTCTGTCAAATAAATAAATAAAATCTTTAAAAAAAAAAAACTATCTGGAACAGGTGAATTATTATTATTTTTTAAAGACAGATTTATTTATTTGAGAGAGAGAGAGAGAGTGAGAAAGAGAAAACACAAAGTAGGGGAGGGGCAGGCGGAGGGAGAGAATCTTCTAGCAGACTCCCTGCTGAGCGTGCAGCCTGAGGAAGATGAAGGGCTTGATCCCATTATCCACTTGATCATGACTTGGGCCAAAACCAAGAGTCAGATGCTCAACTGACTGAGCCACCCAGGCACCCCAGGAACAGATGAATTATTAAAAATACCAAGAACCTTCTTGTCAGTGACACTCAGTTCCAGTGGCAGTGAAGCAGGACTTTTGTGGGATCTGAGTCTCTTACTTGTCCAGCCTCCCTGCTTACTTTAAAGCAAAGAAGTGCATAGAATTCAATGCTAGAACTGAAAAAATAGAGAATACTCAAATGTGGGTACTAACTAGATGAAAATCTAAGAAAAACACAGGGTCAGAGAAGCACATAACAGAGTCTACATGAATCAAATGCAATCCTTCTCATATTTATTCTGTTTCCTGCTTTCCTGAGAAGAGAAACTTTTTTGGTTACTAAGGTAGTGGGGATCTAGTGACCTACGTGTGTTCACTGGATATACAGGTATGTTCAAGACTGTTTAGTGGCCAAGGGTCAGAGGTTTCACTACTGCTTTGTTCCTCTTGCAGCTGTCCTATTGTGGCCCTAGGCTGATACAGGTAGGAACATGTGGATCACATCTGGGAGTCCCTTTCAGGATCATTAAAAAGCCAAGTGTAGTAAATTCAAGATGACCACAAATTTTCTGCTATTCCTCCCATTGAGGGGGGCATCTAGTTTCCTTCCCACTTAAATCTGAATCGGCCTTAGTGACTTGCTTAACCAACAGAATGCAATTTAAGTGATTCCTGGGACCTCCAAGGCTGGGTCATAAGAAGCTTTGCAGCTTTTGCCTTATCTTGGGACAGTCTCACTGGGAAACTTGAGCTTGTATGTAAGAAAACCCCCTGCCCCGAGACTGCTGTGCAAGAGAGAGAGCTTGCGCTGTGGGTACTCCAGTTGACAGGCAGTACCAGTAGAGTTCAGCCTTTCAGCTGTTCCTGCTAAGATATGTAAGCAAAATTGTCCTACATCCTCCAGACCAACTCACCTGCCAGCTGAATCCCACCAAGTTTTCACAGTCAATGTGCCACATGTAGCAGAAGAATCACCCAGCTGATCCCTGCCCTCTACTTCCTGACCTATTAAACCATGAGATATAATAAAATGGTTATTGTTTGAAGCTGCCAAGTTTTAAGCTGGTTTGTTACACAGTATCAGATAACCTCAACACCAGGTATATTGCTTTACAGCATCATAGCTTAACTCCCACTTTTAGAATTAGAGCCAACTGGTCTTGGAGGAGAATGCCTGACATTTTTTTTTTTTTTTTAAGATTTTATTTATTTATTTGACAGAGAGAGACACAGCAAGAGAAGGAACACAAGCAGGGGGAGTGGGAGAGGGAGAGGGAGGCCTCCCGCCGAGTAGGGAACCCGATGCGGGGCTCGATCCCAGGACTCTGGGATCATGACCTGAGCCGAAGGCAGACGCTTAAAGACTGAGCCACCCAGGCGCCCCGCCTGACATGTTGTTAAATGACTAAATAAACTAGGTCAGGCAAGGGCTGATCAAAGTCACAGATGGTCTGGAGCAGACCACTGGGAATGATGATGGCTTTGTTGAAAGGAAACCAGACCCATGAGGGTTGTTAAGGAGAGTGGTTCAAGAGGAATCCGAATATGTGGGGTTTTGTCTGAGTGTTGTATAGAATGGATTACTTCAGTGATTTGGGGGAGTTAGTAAGAGAGGGAGAGATCCAGAAAAATGATTTTAGTTCCCTATTTTGGACACTGAAGTTTTTAAAAGATTGACTCTTTCTGGAGAAGAAGGGAAGAAGGGGGCCAGAGAAAGAGGGTATAAAATCACTGCTGTGGTCCCTCACATGGAATATCAACAGAGAAGTGAGCAAAAGGAAGATGACACTGGACTGTATGTGGGGATCTCATGAAACTAAACACCAATTAGTTAGCCATGGGATAAAGTAACCACTCATTCTGGTTTGCTTGGCATAGTCTCAATTTAAGCCTGCTATTCTGGGGTAATTATTAAGAACATTCTCTTTCACTCTCAAAAGCATCTGGTTTAGGATATAAATTATGTGTTTGCCTTGTTTCTGGGGGCCTGTGTGACTCAGTAGAAGAGAGTTTGAACACACTGTATCATCTTATTAAGATAACATAGAAGGGGTTTATTGAAAGCTGTGGGATTTTACTAATATTTGTCTTTAGAATTTGATATTTCATATATTCAACAAATATTTAATGAGAGCCTACTATACTGTATTCTTTCATACATGTGACTAAATACTTGGGGAATGTAGGAGTGAAAAAGTCTTGTGTGTTTGGATTAGAAATGTTATCAAAGGAGATCCCACTGGCCAAGACAGCTTTAAGTTTTGATGTATCCCCTTTTTATCTCTTGGCCAAGCACAGAGCAATGCCAGTTATAATATAAAAATAGAAAACTAAAAAGACACAGTTAGACTCAAAAACAAGACATACATATCCATGGGCCAGAAATAGAAGAGAAAGGTAAAGCAGAGGAGGGCTGAAGCCACAGTGCAGCCGGGCATCTAGTCTGGAGGCAGGCAGGCAGAGATGGTAGCCTAACTCTGGCAGGAAGAAGGGTCTAATGGCACTCAGAGAAGCTAGGGATGGGAACCAGGCTCATAGCTTGAGGTCAGGGGTTCGGTGGGAAGGGAGGCTCTTCTGCTTGTGAAAGTAGAGTAAAAAAGTGTGTCATTGCTAGCTGCTGCTTGGGGCTACAGCTTTTAGCAGGTAGAAAGTCCAGGGAAGAAGAACAGTCTTGGCCTAATCAGCAACTGACCAAGCCACCCATAGATCTTTGAACATTCACCATCTCTCTCTTTAGCAAAAGTTTCAATGCACCACTTTAAGGTATAGTTCTAGACTAGTGTCCTGGTGGAGAGTACTGAAAACCACTAAATAGGAAAGGAGGAAAACACACAAAGAAAACTATCTCCCACTTAAAATGAGCCGCAAATCAAAATTCCAAAACATATGAGGAAACCAAATACCCAAAACAGCAATTAGATTTTAAATTTATTCTAGATCTATGTTATCTATTATGGTAGCCACTAGCCCCATGGATTACTTAAATTTAAATAAAAAGTAACTAAAATCAAATAAAATTCAAGTGCTCAACTCTCATGTGACTAATGGCTTACCATATGGGACAGTTGAGATGCAGATCATTTTCTTCACTGTAGAAAGTTCTATTAGGTAGTGCTGTTCTAGATGAAATATACTTTAGGGGACAGTCTAACAAAGATCTTAAAATAAATATGTTTAGGGGCTGCCTGGGTGGCTCAGTCGGTTAAAGCATCTACTTTTGGCTCAGGGCATGATCCCAGTGTCAGGCTTCCTGCTCAGCAGGGAGTCTGCTTTTCCCTCTGCCTACCACCCCCCCCAACTCATGCTCTCTCTCTCTCTCAAAATCTTAAAAAAAAAATATGTTTAATGATGCTTAGAAGATAAATGTAGTATCTTTCACTTGAAAAACAGGGAAATTATAAGACAAAGAATGCAAAAATGAGACAATAAGAAAATTTACCAATTAAAATATTGGTTATTAAATATATGTTCATTGAAACAAAAAACACACTGAATAAACCTTAGACAGTGATTCAGTAATTAGCAAATTAGAAGACAAAACAGGAATTAAGACAGGTGGAGCATAAAAGACAAAGTGATTTAAACGTTCTTGCAAAAACTAGTAGAAAAGGAGGGTTGTAGATCATTTTTGGCTTGAATAAGTCAGGGTTCTGACATTAATTTGAGATGGTCTGAACATCAAGGGCAGCAATTCAGAAAAATAAAATCTGAAGAAGAGACAAAAGCCATTCTCTGAAAGAGAAAAACTGAAAACAACCAGCCAGTTGCTAGGTGGCTATTGGTGTCAGTAGCCACAGGAGCTGGACTCAGCATTTCTAGGACTGTGAGTGCTGTGACCTTCCCGGCTGCTGAAGCTGAAGCCAGCTACACCTATCCTGGTAAAGGCGCCATTTGAGGGCAGACTAAAGGAAAAAGGAGAATGTATTACTCATGCTTAAAAACCAGTTTGCCTGAGACAGGAAAATGACATTGAGGCAGAAGGCCTCAGCCATGTCAGCCCCTTGAACAAACAGTCTGTTCCATGCATATACCAGTAGGACTCTGGGAAGAACTGGGAATCAGACGAGCCACAGTGGGTCGGAGGGTGGAACAAAGGGCTAGCCCTGCAGAGCTGCACATGCTTCTAACCTGCTGATAGAGACTGAAGGTGCTGCGAGAAGGTGCTGCACCAGAGGGTGCATCAGAACTGGGAAGGATGTGGCATGTGCTGTAGGGGATTAGATGCTGCCTCTCTGGTTGTCTGGGAACTGAGGAGACCAAATGGGAGGATGAGAAAGACATGGCTGGCTGGAGGCAACTGAGTCCTCCTCTCACCCTTGAGCACCATGCAATCCCTAACAGGCCCCTGGCCAGGACAACTCCTTGTCAGAATGTTCTAGAATCATGCTGCCCAGGACGGTAGTCACTACACATGTGGCTAGTCCACATTTGATATCTGGAAACACTCTGCATAGGTCTTTCCTCCCACAACTTTTGATTTGGAGATGCTATTGCTGATTTTTCTGGGTACCTGAGAGGCATTTGAATTATAATTTTCAAACACACAGTAAACAAGGGGCACCTGGGTGGCTCAGTTGGTTGGTTAAGTGTCTGCCTTTGCCTCAGGTCATGATCTCGGGGTCCTGGGATCAAGCCCTGAGTTGCGCTCCCTGCTCAGTAGGGAGTCTGCCTGTCCCTCTCCCTCTGCCCCTCCCCCTGCTCATGGTCTCTCTCTCTCTCTCTCTCTAATAAATAAAATCTTAAACACACACACACACACACACAAAAACCACAGTAAGCAACACCACACACCACCTACAATTTTATCTTTCTTTGAAATTTCCAAAGACACATTAGGAACTTGCTTTTGTTATAAACATCAGTTATCAGCATAATAATGGCGTAAGAAATTAAGTGTCATCTGGACTGACCCTATGACAGAACCTGAAAGGTGTTGTTGGAAGAGTTCCCTGATTCCAGCTTCTTACTGGTCTCATTTTCAAAAAGCAGAGTAGAGAGGAAAACTGATTATATGAGCTTTCTGATTGCCCAGATTCTGAAGAAATAGTACTCTCCTGTAATTAAATTGTAAGAAGTTAATTGTATTTAAATTGCACAGTATTTGAGAAAATCTGTCACTTCTCAGAATTCACTCTGAGAACAAAATTGAAATGACAGAGTAATTAAAACCTGAAATGTAGACATTTTCAGGTGGTTCTTGTCCAGGTTGGAATATAATGGTTTTTATTTTCTAAAACTTTTGTTGTGTTATTTTCCTTCACGCTGGTGGGTCAGAAATATTATAACATCTCCACTCACAGGGTCCTGGGTTATTAATCTGAGAAAGGGCAAGCAATTTTTTCACACTTTTATTTGCTTACATCCAGAGGTGGATATAAACCATCACCACCTACTGCTTTAGAAAAATCCTGTTGTTTTTTTTTAAATAGTTTTTAATTGAACAAATACTATTTTCTTTTTATTATTTATTTTTTTGAGTATAGTTGACACACAATGTTAGTTTCAGGTGTACAACTTAGTACTTTGACAAGTTTATATGTTATGCTATATTTACTACAAATGCAGCTACCATCTGTCCCATTACATTGCTATTATAATATCACTGACTGTATTTCTTATGCTGTGCCTTTTATTCCCGTGACTTATTCATTCCATAACTGGAAGCCTGTGTCTCTCTCTCCCCTTCACCCATTTTGCCCATCCCCACCCTCCTCCCTTCTGGCAACCATTAGTTTGTTCTCCTTATTTATAGGTCTGATATGTTTAGGGGCTGCCTGGGTGGCTCAGTCCGTTAAAGCATCTACTTTTGGCTCAGGGCATGATCCCAGTGTCAGGCTTCCTGCTCAGCAGGGAGTCTGCTTCTCCCTCTGCCTCCCCCCGCCCCCCAAATCATGCTCTCTTTCTCTCTCAAAATTTAAAAAAAAAAAATATGTTTAATGATGCTTAGAAGATAAATGTAGTATCTTTCACTTGAAAAACAGGGAAATTATAAGACAAAGAATGCAAAAATGAGACAATAAGAAAATTTACCAATTAAAATATTGGTTATTAAATATATGTTCATTGAAACAAAAAACACACTGAATAAACCTTAGACAGTGATTCAGTAATTAGCAAATTAGAAGACAAAACAGGAATTAAGACAGGTGGAGCATAAAAGACAAAGTGATTTAAATGTTCTTGCAAAAACTAGTAGAAAAGGAGGGTCTGATTTTGCTTTTTACTTATTTTTTTTTAGATTCCACTTATATTTTATATGTTAACAATCTAAGTAATGCAGGTAAGGCAAACATTCTTGTTACTCTCCATATCCCTATCTACTCTGCTGCCCAGAGAAAACTGGGTACCTATTTATGTGTCCTTCCTGAGAGACCTTGCCCTATTCACACATATCTACACCTACCTACATAGTTTAGGTTGATCTTTCTAAAAATAACACCACATTATAACATTCTTCAGGCATATCTTTTGGAAAATGTTCCATGTTAATATCAAGGAACCTTGTTCCTTTTAACTGCTAGGTTGCCCTTGAATAGCCGTGCCCTATTTATTAAACCATTCCCCCCTTTATGGGCACTTAAGATGTCCCACTTTTCACTATTACAAATAATGCTACAATACTTCACCCTTTATAAAAAGGCTGAATGGAGATGGAGACAGTAAACATGATCTTTTTTTTGTTTTTTAAAGGTTTTATTTATTTATTCATGAGAGAGAGAGAGAGAGGCAGAGGGAAAAGCAGGCTCCCAAGGAGCAGAGAGCCCGATGTGGGGCTCGATCCCAGGACCCTGGGATCATGACCTGAGCCGAAGGCAGACGCTTAACCATCTGAGTCACCCAGGCGCCCGACAGTAAACACAATCTTAACTTCACAACCAAGTAGGGAAAAAAATGAAATGATGATGGAAATGCATAATAGCTGAACAAGTGTATATTGGCTAACTGGTGCCAGGTACTGTGTGAAGACTTCTTGGTGACCCAATTTATCAGTGAATTAAAATGCCAAGTCAAAGCACATTTTTTTAAGCATGTCAGGTAGGAGGAGTTTATGCAAGGATGTAAGCAACAATATGAATGTGTTAACATATATGGATTGCTGCAGGGGTGGGGAAAACATAAACAGGACTGCATATTGAATCTTTGGACTCTAATATGGAGCCCTATGTGGCCTAAAATGCCACTGGGAAACCCAGTGAAGGAAAGACTTCTAAATCTTTGTAGAGTCCCATGTGATTCTTGTGTAACTACTTCCTTATTTCAAAGAAAGGTTTTAAAATTAGGTTTGGCAAAAGGCCCATGGCCAGGAAAACTCAGGTAGAGCCCAGGATTAAAATGATCTGAAAACACTCTCTCCACCTGTACAGCTTCTTGGGATGAGCCATTATGTGTTGAGGTAGTCAGCCCAATAATCCTAATCTAGTATTGGAAGGCACCATAGAGATGACCAATGGCCACTCTTTATTTGGTGGAGACGGTAACCAAAGCCCAGAAAGGAAAGGTCACTTGGGCAATGTCACAGAGCTAGTTAGTGTCAGAGCCAGGAGCAGAGCTACCCTGAACCAGCCCTCTACTTCTTGTGATAGCAGTCCTCTCCGTCACTAGCCGGTGTGTCAACTGTTCCCGTGCTTCTGCCTGGAAGTGCTATCTCTGCTCACCACTTTCTTAGCCATGTGACTAACAGTTTCCATTTAAGCGAAACTTCTCTGTCCTTGGTTACAGGGCACAGAGAAAGACGCTTAGTCAGCCAGGGTTGTTCCCAGCTTCTGTGGTGTCTACTGCAAGGTTAATTTTTATCTGATGCTATGCCTCTGCACATCTTTGAAGCACAGCTGTTTGGCAAACCACACCACACACACCTTGCTTAAAGTGGTCATTCATTTCCCCATTAAAGTCAATTTTGCAAACTCTAGTGGAATGACCAGGCTTGGGCCCTCATTATTCCCCCCCTTGGTCTGACTACATTTAAATATGGGAATCCTCTGACCCCCATCTTCTCTTCTTTTGCCCTGGCACTCTAACCCTTATACTTACTGATTTCCTTCAGGGCCATATTACTTTTGTTGTGATTCTGATAGACTGTAAAAATGGCTGCAGTTCTTCCCTTCACAGTATTTATGCCCCTTGCATTTGACTTTGAAGTTCTTCTTATCAAGAGGTTACGTTTGTTTTCCCACCCCTTTAATCTGGGCTGGCTGTGTGACTTGCCTTGGCCAACAGAATGTGGTGAAAGTGACAGTATGTCAGCTCTGAGTTTGGACTTCAAAAGGTCTATACATTTCTATATATGTTTGTTCTTTTGGACACCTGCTCAGCCTCCAAGTGAACAAGCTTGATCTAGCCTGCTGAAGCATGAGAGACCATGTGGAGCAAATATGAGCTGTCCCAGATTAGCCAGACTTCTAAACTCACTTGGAAGCTGAGTACAAAGGCATGAGTCAGTCCAGCCTATAAAGCTGACCTATAGAATTGTGATCTAAATAAATGATGGTTGTTTTAAGCCACTAAGTTTAAGGTGTTTGTTATGCAGCAAAAGCTAACTGATATAGATCCCTTTATTCCTGTCTGCAGGAATGTTTATTAAATTGGGCCTCTCAGGGCAATGAGACTATGTTTCCCACTTAGTTCTGTACATTACCTGGATTAGTAACTTAATAGAAACTTAAAAAAAATATTTTCTTGAGGGGGACAGGGAAATGGTAAAGACCGATAAAAATCTGATTCCTACTTTTCCTCTATAATCAGCCTACCCCAAACTCTACTCTACAGCCTGTGATTAAGGAAATAAATGGAAATCACAGTATGTAGGACATGCCATTAATCAATACTAATAAGGACAATAAGACAAGTAGCAGAAAATTATATCCTTACAAAAGATTGTACAAAAATACACAAGGAACACTTAATGAACTTCTATTGCTTTACTTAAAAAACAAAAACAAATAAAAATACACAAGGAAAATTATCTAGGGACAGGTAAAAATCTTATAGTTTTTCAAATATCTTGGCTTCCCTGATTTTTGCTGCCATTTCTTTGCCACTGTCACAGATTCTTACCTTTGAGCCTGCCTCAGTTCCTTTAGAAAAGCAGTAGCTCATCTATCCCACTCCAGACTCTCTAGCAGGGGAGGGCTGGGGGTTACGCCACCAGATTGCTATGGCCAGGGCTGTTTTAAGTCCTTCTTAGATCCTAGACATGAACTTCTGGAGGCTCTCCCCACACCACATTTAACATGTTAAAATGTACCTATATCCCACAATTTAATATAATTTATACATAACTCTAAGGGTCAAGTTGAACTTGACTAGCTGATACGATATTATTTATTAAATAATTACACATTTTAATGGTTACTTTGTAGTTTTCTTTCTGTATTTTGGAGTCATTAATTCTGCTGTTGATCTTCAGGTCTGAAACATTTTCACAGACCCTTGAAGGGCTCACAGGTTCTGGGCTCTGTGCCTATAGGTACCTAACCGGAAAGTCATCCTGGCCTAGTCAATCAACCAACAGGTATTTATTGAACACCTAATATCTACAAATCATCACACTAAAGT
This sequence comes from Phoca vitulina, assembly GCF_004348235.1. Classification (NCBI taxonomy): domain Eukaryota; kingdom Metazoa; phylum Chordata; class Mammalia; order Carnivora; family Phocidae; genus Phoca; species Phoca vitulina. Next base: position 23,149,488 of record NW_022589713.1, read on the forward strand.
CTTCATCAGGCAGCAATTTACCATGCCCAGCTACTGAGCTAAGTGCTGAGAACCAGGATAAAGGCCCAGCAGTTCTTACCCTTGAGGGTTCTGATTTAGCTAAACCTTGGCTCAAAGTAAGGCAGATGAAAACAATTGTGGAGTTTGCATCTTTTCAAACCTCCAGGGCCTTTTCCCTTAATCCACCATAAGGGTGAGCAGAGGTTATTTGAGGTCATCACCACCTTCAACCTCTGGCAGCAAAGGAAGCCTGAATAGATAGTCCTAATTCCTACTTGCAGCTGACCTTGGGTTAAGTTCTTAAATTCCTTCCCTAGCAAAGCCAGGATGGTCTCACAATGGACATGGTGATCTCTAGGCCAAAAGCAGGATTTGGGAATAACAGGTATCCTCAAACTCAAAGCTGACACTTGTCTACTCAGAGGTGATGGTGGGGGTAACATAGAGGACTTCCTCCACAAGCTTAGCCTTTCTGTGCTGTGTCAGAATGCTGTGTTTTTAATGTTCACTAGAGAGTATGCTGGTTTGCCAGAAGCTTGCAAGACATACTTTATAGCCTGAATAGGCAAAACACTGAACTATCAAGTGGCTCCTGTGGTTCAGCAATCTTTAGGCCATTGGGAAGGGTCTAGTTTTACAGTAAGCCCCCTCAGGCCTCGTTAAAGGAACCACCTTAAGAATCAACTCAAGGGTGGTGTTTTACCTGGCTTCTCAAACTCTCCTGGGCATACAGATGACTTGGGAATACTGTTAAAACGTAAATTCTGGGGCACCTGGGTGGCTCAGTCGTTAAGCATCTGCCTTCGGCTCAGGTCATGATCCCAGGGTCCTGGGATCAAGCCCCACATGGGGATCCCTGCTCGTCAGGAAGCCTGCTTCTCCCTCTCCCACTCCCCCTGCTTGTGTTCCCTCTCTCGCTGTGTCTCTCTCTGTCAAATACATAAATAAAATCTTAAAAAAAACAAAAACAAAAACGTAAATTCTGATTCAGAAGGTCTAGGGGAAGGCCTGAGAGTCTGCATATCTGTCTCTGGCATCGATGCTGAACGCTGAACTACACTTTGAATAGCAAGCCCTTTACAGTTTACCAAGGGCCTCTCACATACTTTGTCACATTTGATTAATCCACCAACTATGTGAAGCCTTAGCATCCCCATTTCACAAAAAAGCAATAGGCTCAGAGTGGCTTGCTTTAAAACTACCAGCTAGTAAATGGCAGAGCCAGCATTTCTAATCCTAGTCTTTTGATTTCTAGTTCAGCGTCATTGCCATTCACTCACAGCCCCAGACTACTTTTCTTACTACTTTTACCTCCCATGTCTTGTGAGGTCATTTGTCTCGAGGTTAAAGTCCAGAGTTAATTTCATCCTTTCCAAACCTTTAAGATGATAACCTGAGCCTGCTTTTCATGCTGTATGGCAGTTAAGAAAAGATTTTCAAAAGCAAAGTGAAAAGGCTTGCAGTGGTTTTGTACGAAGTGATTATGCCTGCTAGGAAACCAATCATGCTTGGAAACACTGCTCAGAGCAGTTAAATGAATAGGCTTTCCATTGGGGTTTGCAATTAGAGAGTTTCAAATGGGGCAGAGACTGAGTTTCAGGTCAAAGACTTGGTGACAGACTGCTGTTTTCTGTTCCTGATGAAAATAAAGATTGTGGACCCAGGAGGCCATGGTCTCTTCTGTGGAAACAAAGACGTATTTAATTTTGGGGGAGTATCTATTACATGCCAGACACTCAGCCAGGCACTTCGCAAACATCACCTCCAATCCTAAGAGCAAGGCTGAGAGGTAAGTTATAGTACCCCCCCATTTTACAGATTAAGAAACTGAGGCTCAGCAAAGTTAAACAGTGAGGACACTGCTGTGCCTGACTGAACACAGCAGGGCTGACTGTGTCTGATGTGTGGGTTCTTATCACTATACCACACTGCCTCTGAAACTGAGTAACAGGGAAGTTAAAGGGCAGAGAGTCTAAAGCTAATCTAATTCTGGTAGCTCCTGATTCAGGGAGGCAGGGGCCCTCAACTTCTCCCCTGGTATTCCTTTGGAACATCTGTTGTTGGATTGTGTCAGACTGCCATTCTTTTCTCTTTCTTTTATTAAAAAATTCTTACAAAGTTACAAGAATAATATAATGAACTTCTGTACCCCTCCCACAGATTTACCAACAGTTAACTTTTGCCACATTTCTATGTGTACGTGTGTACTTTTTTTTCTGAATGATTTGAAACCATAAAAATCACCTTTACCCTTAAAAACTAGAGACAAAGGCATTCTTTTATATATCCACAGTACAATTATGATCAGGAATTTTAACAATGACAAAACTATCATCTAATAAATGACTTATATTTCAAATTTCACCAGTTGTCTCAATAATGTCCTTTATAACTACTTTTTTTTTTTTTTTTTTCTGATCCAGTGTGTAATCCAAGATCATGTAGCACGTTTCCTTGTCATGTCCCTTTAGTCTCTTTTAATCTGGAACTGTTTCTCCGTCAGGTCACTGCTGTTGATCCAGCACTTTTACAAGTTATTGGAAAGGATGCCACTAAAGTTCGAGGGATCCTGAGTGCACCCCGCTGAATCAGTGGATACCATGCTATCCCCTCCTTAATCTGTCAAATTTGCCACCTGCTTCTGCTGACTCTCTTTGAGAGACAAAGTACCCAACTTGGCAGGGAGTGCTGGGAATGATGCTGTTTACAGGAGCTGAGGCCCATTTCTGACATAGTCTTCAAGCCTCCCCATCCCTGCACCTGGGCAAGCCAGATGGTTCTTAAAGCAGCACTTCCTCTTGGCACCTCTTCATTTCTGAGGCATTCAGACAGGGAGTTACGCTCTCAACAAATCCCTCCCCCCATTAAAAAAAAAACAAACAAACCAGATTGTTCCTAATTTAAAACTCTCCCTGGTTTTCTTTCTGGAATCCTTGGTGGAAATTAAGAAGACCCCAAATCAGGGGTCACATGATTGGCTTGTGGCCTATGATATGACAAGGTTCTTAAGAGTTTTAAGATAGTCAATTAAGAACATTGGTCAGATTAGCCTTTGGCTCATCAAAGTTCCCCCTGCACTGACCTATGCCATGAGGATTGAAAACACCACATGAATTCTTTGTCATTCTTAATTTTTTGGATTCTGAAATTAAAACACTCATGTTTCCATTCTCCTTACTATCCAAGGCTGCTTTGAATGGTTTCTCTGAGTACATGTGGTGCACAATGAGAAAGTCAGTCTTCCCTCACACTACCTTACATGGTCCATAAGAAGCATCACTCTACTTGCTGAAGCAGCTTTTAACCTGCCAGAGTTAGTATCAAAGCATATAGGAGGGGCGTCTGGGTGGCTCAGCTGGTAAAGCGTCTGCCTTCGGCTCAGGTCATGATCCTGGGGTCCTGGGATCAATCACCGCATCGGGCTCCCTGCTCAGTGGGAGGCCTGCTTCTCCCTCTCCCTCTGCCAGCTGTTCCCCCTGCTTGTGCTCTCTGTCAAATAAATGAATAAAATCTTAAAAAAAAAAAAAAAAAAAAGAATGTAGGATGCCCAGGTCAGTTTGTCTGAAATTCAAATATTGTGTGGGACATACTTATACTAAAAAAATTGTTTGATGATTATCTGAAATTCAAATGTAACTGAGCATCCTGTGTTTTATCTGGCAATTCTAAGTCTAAGCTCCATGGATCACTTTTTTTTTTTTAATTTTATTTATTTATTTGACAGACAGAGCGAGAGAGGGAACACAAGTAGGGGGAGTGGGAGAGGGAGAAGCAGGCTTCCCGCCGAGCAGAGAGCCCAATGTGGGGCTCGATCCCAGGACCCTGGGATCGTGACCTGAGCCGAAGGCAGACGCTTAACGACTGAGCCACCCAGGTGCCCCACCATGGATCACTTTTTATGCTTGTTGGAGACAGCTGTCACTAAGGAGATTCAAAACAAGGGAGAAGATTCAAACATCATGCCAAGTCCATGGCCAGCAAATGGACAACTACATTGCCATATTAATGCTGGGCTGATTTTTGATAAATAAAACTAAATACTGAACCTAAGTGTACACAGTTTTCATGGTAGAGATGTACAATCCTTTATCTATAATTTCAAAAGGTAAAACCCTGTGAAAATTGAGTTTTTTTTATTTAACTCACTAGGCAGCAACATCCAACCCACATGATGCTATTTATTATCTTTACCTCATTTAGTGTGAACTGTCATACTGTAGAAATATTTATTTGATCATGGAGTGCTGCTCTAGAACGCCTAGGGGTATTACATAATATATGATAAATATTGTATTACCTTTTAAAATATGAAAAATTCTGAATTATGCATCTGACCTTGAGAGTTTCAAATAAAGAACTGAGGCAGATTAAAAAATTAACAGCCAGAAAAGACTTTAAAACTGCATTGTCCAATATAGTAGGTACTAGCCACATGTGGCCACATTGAACATTTGAAATGTGTCTGTCTAGTCTGAACTAAGATGCACTCTTTGTGTAAAATACACATTGGATTTCAAAAACTTAGCATGCAAAAAGAACATGAAATATATGATAACATAATATTGTTTGGGATACATTAGGTTAAATAAAATATATTAGGAAAATTAATTTCATCTGTTTATTTTTCCTAGTTTTAATGCAGCTACTAAAAAATTTAAAATTACTTATGTGGCTCCTATTATATTTCTAGTGGACAGCACTGCTTTAGAGAATGTCTAAGTGTAGAACTTCACAGTTGTGGAAACTGGATGAGAAACTGACATGGTAATCGGGGCAGTTAGTTGAGTCTGACTAAGCTTTTGGTCTCCTGACTTGTGGTCTAGTGCTCTTTCCATTTCCCCTTTAAAAGACCTAATTCCAGCATGAAAATCCTCCAATGACAGGACTCTCAACAGTCTTCAGGCTCTACACCTGACACTGGAATTCTAAGACCATTTTCAGAGTCTGACTGAATATTTGTGGTTCTTACTGTTGGAAGTAGGAAAATCAAGCACCAACTTGGAACCAATAGTTTCAGGCATAAGAAGAGGACACTCAGAGAAGCAAATGAAAAAGATTTTTATCTCACTAGTTCTCTTTGATGAGATATTTCTCAAGAAGTTCAGAACAGGAGAGGCTGTGAATGCCCTGCCTGAAAGGCAGTAGAATTTCACTCAGAGACTGTGGTAGAGGTAAGCTCCTCCATCAACTTTGTTGGAAATGGGTCAGGGGTGGGTAGAAGGGTGGAAACTCACACTTAGCAGAGTATGGGGATGTGTCTTACTCTGGTTGACAAATGGTACCTTCAGAAAGATCACCTCTTAGAAACAAGGTATTCAGTTAATCAGATCCTAGTCACCCGAGGGAACCATAAGGACTATCGCAGTGGGAAGGGAGTCATTTGTTCAGCATTAATACAACTCCACCACAGGAGGCAGTGGAAAAGGACCTCTTGCCTATCAGTACACACTGTATTTGGCTGAACTCAGGGAAAAACAAATCTCCAAGGGGAGCAGGAAAAGAACTTTGGGGGATAAAACTAAGCCACCAGCTAAGTGGAAGCCCACCCTGTGAAAGTAGATGCAAACTCCAAACCCTTTTAAAAAAAGATTTAATTTTAAGTAATCTCTACACCCATTGTGGGGCTCAAACTTACAACCTTGAGATCAAAAGTTGCATGCTGCACTGACGGAGCCAGCTAGGTGCCCCTGCAAACTCCCTTTTGATGTGTCCAGGCCAGGTCTGGGGAGTTCTTAGGGGCTGCCATTCCCAGGCACTGTGCGTTTAGCAGAGGCCTTGGTCTTTCCCATCAATTGAGAAGGAAAGATTCAAAGTCACGAGAAAGCCCAGGAGATGTTGTCTTGACAGGATTCCATTTGGTCTTGACAGAAGCACAGACCATCAGAAAAGCTAAATTAACATCTGCAGCCTTGTCCTCAGCATCCTGGAACAACCTAGGGCGACTTGAGAAGGGTCCTGTAGCTGGGGAGGCTGCTATAATTTGACACTATGGAGGCACCTGCTGCACAGATAATTTTAGCTGTTTGAAAGCTTTGTTGGCTGAATAAAAAAGAATGAAATCTTGCCATTTGTAACAGCATGATTGGAGCCAGAGAGTATTATGTTAAATGAAGTAAGTCAGAGAAAGACAAATACCGTATGATTTCACTCATATGTGGAGTTTAAAAAACGTAACAGATGAACATAGGGGGAGAAAAAGGGAGGCAAACCAAAAAACAGACTCTTAACTATAGAGAACATACTGAGGGTTGCTGGAGGGGAGGTGGGCCGGGGGGGTGGGGGGATGAGTTAAAAGGGTGATAGGTATTGAGGACACATGTTATAATGAGCACTGGGTGTTGTATGTAAGTGATGAATTACTAAAGCCTACACCTGAAACTAATACTACACTGTATATTAACTGGAATTTAAATAAAAACTTGGAAGGAAAAAAAAGAAAGCATTGTTGGCTGCATTCACTCATTTACACAAACTAGCTGGGTGTCTGGGAAGCACTGGGGTGGGGAGAACTTGGCCTAGGAGTCACACATGCCTGAGTTTGAATTTTGACTTAACTGAAAAAGTTACTTAATCTCTCTCACTTACTTTCTCAGTTTCTTCATTAGTAAAATGGACAAGAAAATATGCCCCAGGGTTCTGTCAGCTATAAATGAGACATAGGTAAAGCTCTTGAAGAGTGTCTGAAATGTCAGTCTGGCCCTTTTACATGTGACCCTAAGTCCTTTCTCACAGAATGGCAGCCAGCTGTCCACCCTTTCTCTCCTTTTCTCAGTCCTCCCCTCCCCTCTTCATCCCTGCCCTCCCCTCTGCCTTCATCCCTGCCCTCCTCTCCTCTCTCTGACAGCACCACACGGGGCTCATAATCCACTACCTGTTGCAACTGGAAGGAATACAGCATCCTGAAATGGAACATTTTGCCATTTAGCTGATTTAATGAGTCAGAAATTGCCCACTTAGAAAAATTTTAAAACAGTGTATGATTTATAGTTTGACTAGTATTTAAAACCTGCGGTCTTTTTAACACTCAGCTAGAAGAGACACTTCAGAGCTCAGGGAGAGGAATCCTTTGAAGTATGTATCCACTCCCACCTCTGTCCTGCTCCTGTAGGGGCAAGAAAGAGGAGGAAATTGTTGGAAGCAGGTTCAGTGTTCAGTTGGCTCTCACTAGGAAATATTAGCTATAATTTTCAAGAGATGGATAAAATCCAAGGCTCCTGATGAATGAACAAAAGACAGTCTAATAGCCTGGATAGCACCGTGCCCACTTGATAGGAAAAAAAAAAAAGACACATTTATTATTCATTCTATTAGGCAGTATTATCCTTGAGAAAATATATACATATTTAATTTCTTCTACCTTTATGTCTTTGTAGGCCAGAGTTATTAACCTGGAGTCCATGGATGGGCTTAAATGGGCTCATAGGTCAATCAAAATTAAGTGCAAAGTTCATGTGTATGTGAAGGTTTCCACAAAGAAGTTGTTTTATCAGAGGGGTTTATGACCCACCCCCAAACATACACACACACACACACACACACACACACACAACAGTGAACTACTGCTCTGTAAACTACCACAGAGCCAGTCCCCTCCTAGCTCCTAACAGCCTCTTTTGCTTTAAGCAAAGGCATGTAAATCTCATAATTCTCAATGTGCTATTGACATCTGGGGCTGGGTGAGTCTTCATTGGGTATGGCTGTTCCATTCATTCCAATGTTTAGCATCCCTGGCATCTGCCCATTAAATGCCAGTATCACTCACTAGTCATTGTGACAACCAAAAATGATCACATACATTTACAAGTTACTATAGAAGGTAGTACCTCCTCTGGTTGAAAAAATTAAGTTCCCTGGCTTCTCTTTCTTCATCAAGAAAATGAGGGAGGTAGGCTAGATGACCTCTAGAGTTCCTTCCAGCTCTAGGATTTCAGTAATATCTGAAACATATCACCCCTTTTTTCAGTGTCATGCCCATTCCTATTCACTCCACTACACTGACAGATGTGTGTTCCTTGGAGGGACCCATAAAATACCATTAAAAGTGCAAAACTGTGGCCTGGTCTTAGACTTGGCTCTGCCTATGGTTAGTTGAGTGACTTTGGGCAGTCCTTTAGCCTCCTGAAGATTTGATGCCCATCAACTATAAACAGGATAAGTTGATTTGGAAGGTCAGTTCAGGTCTAAACTTGGATGGTTCTATGTAGTAATGAGAGTAGGGTCTATGGGATTTCCTGCACCTCAAGGGACTTCCCAGAAGTCTCTTTTCAGATATTATAATAAATCCACTTTTAGAAAAATGCGTATAGTGTTCCTACAAGGCTGAGTTAGAGTCAGAGGATCCAGCATACTCTTTCTTTCTAAGGAAAAAAAGACAGAAAAAGTCCTAGGTGAGGGAATATCCTATTTGGGCTTATTGATGAGAATCTGGGAATCTGATGGCCTGAAGGGAAATAATAAGGCATGAAGCTCAAATGGTAACTCCTCTCAGAGGCCTGCTTGAGCTCCTAAAGCAGAATTAAGAGCACACAACCTAATGTCAGTGTATTTTTATTATCATGCATTAATTTTGCCATTAGTTGTTGATTACTTGCTTACCTACTTACATCTTTATGAACCATTTGAGGTCTTCAAAGACAGAGGTTGTGTAGGACTCCTCTTTGCTTCCTTGGTGCATACCTAACACAGAGCCTAACACAACAGTGATTCAGATGAATGAATGTAAGGTGGCAGGAATAAGGCCAGCCTGTGGGCTAGAGAAGGATGAAATGATAAAAACAAACTTGGTTTGTTTCTAGGTAGGGGCTGGCTCACGATAGTCTGTAAATGTAATCTTTGCGCTTTACCTCCTCTAACTCCCAGGAGAATCAGAGGAGTGCCTGGTGTGTTAATCACTCTTTCCCTGCAAATGAGACACTTCCTGAACCCACACACTAGCTGGGTAATCCTGTGAAGCCAACTGAACCATACTGTTAATTCCCGGTCTCTCTCTCTCTCTCTTATGAACAGCATCTAATGGGCAGAAAGACTTATATCTTTCTCTAGAAATCCAACATCATGTAAGAAATCATTTCTAAGCAATGACATGTGAACCACTAAATTTGAGTATTTCTACTGAAAAATGATAGCCCTGTAAGAGGGAAGTTTTGGGCCTTGTGAGAGAGGTTTTGAACATAGTACTTGGTGGATAAAAAGTTAATATTTTCTAATGACACTTTAATGTAGTTGATTCAATTCCCTAGACAATTTGCCTCTGCAGGGCAGGCTGTCAAGCCCTGCCTATTTCCTGGTCCTCTTCCTGTTTCCTAGTTCTTCCTTTTATGTAGAACTCTTGACCTTCCTCAGTTAGTTTGCTCAATCTTGCCTGGTTTCTCCAATTCTCCTTCTTGGCCCCTTAGAGATGGTGAGGGTGGTACAAGGTAGGGCAAAGGGCATGGCATGACTGTCCAGATGCTGGGGTACAGTTTTGGGGTACAATGCTAGGTTGTGTGATCATCTGAAGTAATTAGGAGTGGCAAGAACCAAAGTCACTAAAAATAGTATCTTGGGATGGTTCAAAGGTCAAAATAATGGTGTTTTTTTTTTTTTTTCAATGGGATGGCTTAGAAGAGGGGCATTAGCACCTCAATAATTCTATCACCAGTTCCTCTGCCCAAGCTGCACCAAGGAAGGTTGGGGTTGAGGTTATATCTCTTTTCCTGACAGAGCTATGTGCTGATTTAGGGTGGCTGGAGAATTGTGTGTATGTATGTGGGGGCATTCTTCAAAAAGGGAGAAAATCCTAGCAGCAAAAATTGGCTAATATGACCAAGAAACAAAAAGCTTCAGCCACATCTAACTGCCAGGGTCTTTTTGAGAGAAGATGTCCATTATACCTGCCTATTTCTGGGCAGGACTCAGAAAGTCCCTTCTTATGGATTAGGACCAATGGCTTCCAGTCCCCAACCCATCTCCACCAGCCAAAAGCAGCAGGGGGTGGTGGAAAGGACACAGGCTTGAGAGAAATATCTAGGTTCGAGTTCTACATTTGCCTCTGCAAACTTGTGTGACCTTCAGCAAGTCACAAACAGCATTCTAATCTCGTTATCTCTAAATAAAGGCAAAAAATGGGTTTCACGGTCCTTTGGGATCTTTATTCAAATAATATTTATTGAGTACCTACAATGTTCTAGATACTTTCTAGGTGTTAGGGGTATAGCAATAAACACAAAAGACTAAAACTCCTGATTTCATGTAGCTTATATTCTAGTGGCGGGAGCTTGATAATAAAGATAAGTAAATTATACTGTAGTTTAGAAGGTGATTAGTATTATGGGATGAAATACAGAAAAGTAGGGTAATGAGGACCAGGAAAGCTGAAGTTGGGAACTGGGGGAGAGGGTAAGTTGCAAATTCTGTGATATATGATTTTTTGGAATCTCAAAGAATATCTCCAAAAGTAAATCTTCTGAGGAATAGGGATGTGATGCCTGGCATGTTGACATAACCAAAAAGAGGAAAATGAAGTTTGTCTTTCACAAAATAGTTGGGAATGATCTTAATTAGCATCTCTTACCTCTTCACTAGCTCATTTCCATGAGGAGAAAGTGGATCTCAATACTCACTTAGGGTTTGGGTTGGGAGTACTGACATGGAAGCCCCTGAAGCTCAGGAGGGGTGCAGTACAATTGAGAAAGTCCTAGTTACAACTAGGGATGATCCCTGGGAATCCCACAGAAGGAGTTTATAGGAGACAGGCAGCTTTGAGCTTTACAACCTAAGGCAGTATAATTATTGGCAGCCTCAGATTTACTGGTCAGGGACTTGCCTATCACTCTAAATGGCAATGGGTAACTTCATAGTATTGTAAGGAGCCAGTTAAAAATGACTCAATAAATGATCAGTAACTCACTGGAAACTCTTCCTCCTCCATGAATAAAGCACTCTCATTGTGCCAATGCTTGGTTATAAGTATTTTGGAGGTTCTTTCCCTTTCCCTTCTTCTCCTTTCCAGTCATTCATATTCCCTCCCCCTCTCCCTCCTATTTCTTTGCAGAACTGGCTAGCATATGTATTTAAGTTCTAAGGTCCAGAACAAATTCATTTGTATAACTTTCCTAATTGCAAAGAACTGGGTAGAGGAATGAAAGAAAAAAGCCAAGATTGACACATAGCACATGACAATTGGTGCTTGCCAGCCTGCAGACATCACACAATGCACTTGTACTTAACAAGTGCAGAAGCCACTGGGTGGTGGCTCCCGTTGACCATAATGTAAGTAATGGATTTCCTGGCAAACATTTACTGTGTGAGTCCCAGCAGTTAACTGGCTCCCAAATCTGATTCCAGAAAAGACAATGCTTGGAAAGGCCATCTGAAAATCAGGACATTTTCCAGAATGTGCATTATGTCGTAGCTTTCCAAATCCTTGTTATCATATTATTCCATTCCTCATGGCCTCCTTTCTGAAAATTTAGGTACCTGTTCTTCAGACTCTCAGACAAGACAGATAAGCTGGTTGGAAAAATAATATAAAACTTCATAACAGGGAAATATTTTGTAGGTTTCCTTTGTTGGCACCACTTACATGACTACAATTTATAATAAAAGAGAATGTCTTCTTGTTATTAGATTGTATCACATTAACAGTGACACTGCATATACATAGCTCTCTGGACTCATTCTGTAGGTTCAGGTAAAAATGTTTACAATGTGCTCTCTAGCTTTGAAGTGGAGCAAATAGGACTTCTGTCCTTTTTTTCCCTCAGCACTCACATTCCCAATTATTTCTACTACATCCTCTATAATAGTACTTCTCAAACTCTTAGGTCCATATAAATCAGATTCTGTTCAGTACGTCTAGGGTGATGCCTGGAATCCTGATTTCTACAAGCTCTAAGGTGATGCCAATGCTACTTGGCGTTATGTTCCATAATGGAGCTCACATAGCAAAGGTCTCCATTTCCATACCAAAACTGCCCTGGCCTGGGTCTGCATCATCTCACTGGAATTTATGACAGCTCACTGGCCCTTCTTTTCCAAACTCTTTCTCCATATTGTCCAAGAGCCCTTTCTAAAATGTAAATCTGACACCAATCAATTCTCTTCTTATCACTCCTTGAGTGGCTTCACATTGCCTACCAAATAAAGTCTCAGCTTTTTAATGATGGCCTTTGGACTCCTTCATGGTTGGTTGGGTTCAGCACCTTGACAGATTATTCTGCCACTCCCCCATCTTAAGCTTGATGTTCATGTGTGGAAGTCAGCTCCCAAGATGATCTCAATGATCCTTGTCTTCTACCCTTGTATGTAGTCCCTCCCATGTTGCATAAGACTAACCTGTGTAATCACTAGAATTTTGTGTGACTTCCATGATCAGATCATAAAAGAAGTTTTGGCTTCTCCTTTGTCCTCTCTTGGATCATTTACTCTGGGAGAAGCCAGTTGTCTTGTCATGAGGACACATGGGCAGGCATATCAAGAAACCCACATGGTAAGGAACTGGGGCTTCTTGCCAACAGCCATGTGAGAGAACCATTCAGAAGCAGATCCTCCAGTCCCAATTAAGCCTTTAGATGACTGCAACCAAATGAGACTCCTATAGCAAGAACCCTTCACCTAAGCTGCTTCCAAATTCCTGACCCATAAGAAATAGTAAGATCAACAGTAAGTGTTGTTGTTTAAGTCACTTACTTCTTGGGAAATTCGTTGTGCAGCAATAGATGACCTATACATAGTGTGCAGTTTCCCACAAACCACTGGTCCCTCTTCTGGGAAAACTTTTCATCTTGATACCTCCTAATCATCCTTTAGGACCCAGATCTCTAGATGTTTCCTTCAGGAAGCCCTCACTGACCTCTTCCCTTAAAGATTTGGCCAGATGCCTTTTCTTTGGGCTTCTCTGATGCTTTGGGCATGTCTCCATATCTGTATTTATTATAATGTCTAGTTATTATCTATATGTCTCATAGCTCACTAGACTGTGAGCTCCTTAGATGCAGGGGACTGTACCATTTTGGTATCCTCAGTGCCAATCATAGTACCTAGCACATAGGTGGAATGAACAAATGAATGAAGTCAACTGCCCTGGAATCATGACTTTACAGCAACTATATCCCTTTATGTTCAAAGTTCTTTAAGCATATGTCACTACTTGCTTGACCCAGCATCTCACACAAGCCAGCCATGACTCAGTTAATTAACTGCTTAATTTCCAGGTTTTTTATTACACCATTCATTCACTGAGTAAATTCAATGGCTCTTAACTAAAGGAACACATCAGAATTACCTGTTGAGATTTAAAAGAACACATATATACACACACACTCCAGTACTGGCCCCAGAGATTCGGATTCACTAGCTGTGAGGTAAGCTCCAGACATATACATTTTAAAAGCCTCCATAGGTGACTCCATAGGATATCCAAGTTGCTATTCACTGGTTTATTGATGTTTAATCTATGTCCAAAGATAACAGGATATTTATAAGAACAAAAAATTACTAAAACCAACAATAACAAAAACTGAAACTCTTAAATATAAGAAGGTATAATAATAGGTAAAAGTGATGATAAGGCTGGGTGGGGGATATTATACCAGATAATCTAGGCTAGGAGAACTACTGCAAATGAACAAAAAATTTTTTTAGAACTTCCTTGGAGCCAAGGAAAAAAGATTTGAATGAATTGCACAACTCTCAACATTTGAAAGAGGTAGCATGTAAGTTCATCTGTAAAGACAACTTTTGCCCTCCTATTGAATTATAAGAGGAATTTGTCTCGAGTCTTTCCTCCGCCATCTTGCTCCGCACCCCTGTCTCCCAAGTCTTTAAGTAAGAGGCCATTAAACAACACAGCAATGGTGTCTTTGATATTTTTTTTTAAAAGCAGTGCAGGACACTTACAGCTAATTTCAAGAAAAGCTAAAAGCGTAATGTAAAATTCTAGGGTGGTGAAGGTATTTCTATGGAGAACCAAATAATAACATATGTAGCTTTGTTGTCATCTGAATTAATATAAGAGAATTACAGAACCTGGAGGAGAAAACAGCATGAATATTTCATTTGTTTTCAATGGTCTCACTTAGACTTTTTGCAGAAGCTCAGTAGATATCTCTCCACTGCAGCTCCTTACTTGGCAGTCCAAACTTGGGATATTCTCCCAACACATCTGTGCTTGCCAAGAGTGGAAGGTGGAGAGAGATGCCTGTAGTTATAGAATGAATGATAGGGATATTGGCCATAAAGGTTCTTGCACACAGGACTCAGAATCACAGCACCGTAGCCTCAACAAATGATGCAAGGATAGGTGTATTTCATCTGCAAATGAGTGCTGCCCTATAGTGCAGGCTACAATGATCACATCCAATCCAAAATATATGTTTTTGCCTACTAACAGATTGGGAACTAAAGGACAATTTTTAAATTATTTTTTAAAGATTTATTTATTTGAGAGAAAGAGAGAGAGCTGGCGGGGAGGAGGAAGGGCAGAGGGAGAGAGAGTCTCAAGCAGACTCCAGGCCTAGTGCAGAGCCTGACACGGGGCTCGATCTCACGACCCCGAGATCACGACCTGAGCCAAAACCAAGAGTTGGATGCTTAACCAATTGTACCACTCAGGTGCCCCTCAAGGACAAATTTTTAAATGAATTAGTTTAAAGTTTCAAGGTAAAACATCAAACCTCAAAGGCATACAGAATGTTACAAGCAAGAAGAAACTTCTGTCTGGAGGGAGTTAAATTAAAAAAAAGGACACATAATTAAAGGATCCTGTCTTGCCTATGTCTGGCTTTGATGATTCCTAGTGGATCTATGCCAAACTGGCCCAACCAAGAATAACCAACTTTTTATAATAGTCAACTGGTCACTGAGGTATCAAACAGCCACCATCATACTCCCAGCTTTCCTTGCCAAACACAAAGGACAGCTTTGTGGGTCATGTAAAAGTGCTAGACCATAGGTGCAGACTGGGAAAGGATTGGGGTCCTAAAATGATACTTGATGTCATTAATATTTCAAAAAAAATTACAAAGATTGTAAGTTTAGAGATAGGCTTGCAAATTGTGATTCACATGTGAAGACACATTCTAACTGTGCTGTCCAATAGAACTTTCTGCAATTGATGGAAATATTTTGTATCTGTACCATTCATTATGGTGGTGACTTACTACATGTGGCTAATGAAAATTTCAAATTTTATTTGACTTCAATTTTAATTACTTTTTAAAGATTTATTTATTAGAGAGAGAGAGAGAGAGAGAGAGAACGTGAGCAGTGGGAAGGGGCAGAAGGAGACACACAGACTCCCCCTGAGTGGGGAGCCCTACATGGAGCTTGATCCCAGGACCCTGAGATCATGGCCTGAGCCGAAATCAAGAGTCAGATGCTTAACCAACTGAGTCACCCAGGTGCCCCTAATTTTAATTAATTTAAATCACCACATGTGTTTAGTGGCTATCATATTGGACAGCACAATTCTATAGCATATTGACCAAACTGCTTCTCCCCTGGAACTGCTGAGGCTCTTGATTTTACCTGCTAATGAGAGGTATCCCCAAGTAAAGCTGTATGTTCCATGAACAACCTGGTCATGACTTGTGCCCTGGGAGCTCTGGCAGCAGTTTCAACCAAATCAATAGGGCCTCCCAAGCCAGTAGTGCCAACTTTAAGTCTTGGGGGAGGAACAATCCCTCAGTCATCTGGGTGTCATTAAAAATCAACTTGAGCGCTGTGAATTGTGCAAGACTGTTGAATCACAGATCTGTACCTCTGAAACAAATAATACATTATATGTTAAAAAAAAAAAAGAAGAAGATAGCAGGAAGGGGAGAATGAATGGGGGGGAAATTGGAGGGGGAGACGAACCATGAGAGACGATGGACTCTGAAAAACAAACAGGGTTCTAGAGGGGAGGGGGGTGGGAGGATGGGTTAGCCTGGTGATGGGTATTAAAGAGGGCACGTTCTGCATGGAGCACTGGGTGTAATATGCAAACAATGAATCATGGAACACTACATCAAAAACTGATGATGTAATGTATGGTGATTAACATAACATAAAAAAAAAAAAATCAACTTGTCCAAAGAACTCTAGGAAATGAGGGCAGAGACATCAGGGTTAAAAGTACTATGTTATATCTGAGTATCAAAAGCATCAGTAATATAACTAGAATTCAGCAGGTACTGAGTTAAGTACTTTCCTGCTGTGGTAAATAATGTGACTTGATTTTCCCCACCTCCATTCTACCCTCTTTCTAGCTGGAGAGGTTGAAAAGCTTAAAATCCTGTTCCCTAGACTACTGTGTGTAGCAATGTTCGAGATGTATACTACATGCTTGTGGGAAACCTGGAAGACAGAAGCAAGCAAGAGGCCACTGTCTTGCTTCTACAGATGCTGGCACATCTGTAAAACAGGTCCTGCTCAGAATGAGAGCAGTGAGGCAGCTGTATGCAGCATTTCAGTATCCTGGTTATGGCTTTGTTGGTGCTTACACATGATTGCAGTGGTTTCTGGAGTCCAAAAGGAGTAGTTCCTGACCCCTGAATTGCTGCTACAGTGGTGTGTCCTTGGACCTAATAATTCCTGATTTTTGTTCTCTTAGATTTCCAGTGGTTTCATAAGCACCTAACTCCTATGTGCAATCCCTTTCTGCTTGAACTATCATCTAGCATGATTTCTGCTTCCTGTTTTCCTGATTGGCATACCTGCATTCTCTCATTTAGTTCCCTCAGCAACTCTGTAAGCTAGGTAATTTCTCCCTTGCCCGTTTTACAGATAATCATCAAGTCCAGTTCTGTTTGTGGTAAGTACTTTGCACACTCGTGGTCTCATCTTTTTCTCCAAACAGATTTAGACCCATATCATGGACTGTTTTAAAAGCCAGGATATGTGCTTAGAACACCACTACTGCATCTCTTTGTGATGATTTGTACCCAAAGCAGAAAGGAACAGAATGTAATGACAACTTGGGAGAGGAGATGATGTTACCTTTGCTAGAAAATGGTGTCATCTGTGGACATAAGTTCAGTCTCAGCTGGCTTCCCCCTGAGAAAGTCATAGTTCCAACTTCATAGAATCAATCCCTAGTCACAGACAAGCAGCTATAAATGAGGTTCTTGCTCATGAGCAATCTGGACAAGAGAATGGGATAGCTGAAGTAATCTATTACCAACAGGGAAAACAGTCTAAAGGATAGCCTTTTTTGGGTGAATCAATACCGTTATCTATTTCTCTAAAGTCGAGTATCTAAACTCCAAGAATTTTCACCTCCAGAATCCCAATACTCCACAAATCACTGATTATCCTCTTTGTAGCATGAGATACTGACCACACCACGAACATATCAAACAACTGCTCTGAAATAGCGGAGCTAACTTCTCTTATCTCAGGCTTGAGAGGAAGAAAAAAATCATTTCCAAACTGGATGTGACTTTGGCAGCAGATGTCCTATCCTTTGCCTTCTAGCATGGGTTGCGTGGTCTGGAGAAGGGCAGCATGACTGACTAACTTTTCCACTTTGCTCAAATGCTGCCTGCAGGCTTAGATTTACTCAGGCTGAAGATCATCTGTGTGTTCTCACTCTTCCCTTGCTAACTTTGGGCCACTTGATGTTTGAAAGTCCATACTTCCAGAAGCTGGCATGAATGATGTAATTCAAACTCAAACTAGTGAATATTACTTTTTAGTATCAATGGAATCTCTAAGTATTACCACTCAGAATTTTTCACCCTTCCAATGAGTCAAAAGTAAAGATGCAGTGTTCAGGGATTTGAGGGAGGTCAAATTTTAAGAATTTCCAACATTCTATTTTTGTAAGGATTTTTCTTATTCACCACAAAAATACTATATAAAATGAATCATTTTTGAATTTAAGTGAAAGGAACTATTTCACAGAAATCCTTTGGGAGACATAAACACAAGATTATAACCTACTCATTAAACCAACAAATCTGTTTTTCATTTCAGTGAATACTCTTTAATGTTTATCTTAATAACTCAGAAAAATCATGAGCTCATCTATGAGCCAGGACACTTTCAGATCCATGAAGAAATCTCACTGTTACACTTATAAGTCAGATTCTCCAAGCACTAAACAGATTTACTCTAACTATAATTAGGGTAGACTAATAATGTAGTAAACAGTAGCATATGTAGCATACCAAAAGAACTGATACAACTTTCAAAGGTAGCACACATTTAAGCAGTAACTTAGCTTCAGATGATACAAATGCTCCTTGCTACTTAATTGTTTATGCAGAAAAATATAATTCAGCTAATTTCTCACTTGTCACTCCAATTTATTCCCTTTAAATTACCACATGGTATTTTGATTATTTTTCTCCAAGAAACTACAAGCATTTCCAGTTCACCACTGCCTGGAGTTCTTTTTGGTACTCTTCACCTTACCTGGGGGGTATCCTCAAGGGGTCAGGACAAAGCAATTGGCTTGCAAAGTTTTATACACCATCGCTATCACCTATAGCAGCAGAGAACTTCCAAAACTTTGGAAGGCTTACGTATCTCAAATGGTGGTTCTCACTGTCATTACATTAGCAGGGTATTTGGAATGAAAATTTGTTTTATAATAATAAGCCAAGAGCCCATTCTCAGGAGATTTGGAAAAAAGATACCTGGCAGAAAAGGGATTCTATTTGGAATTTCTGTCAAGATTTTTGCAAAACAACTCTGTTATGTGAAAGGGGTAGGATTACTGGACCACAAGTTATTTAAGGCAGGAACCACATCTCCTCCTGCTTGCATCCTCAGCAGGCAGTGGGGCTTGACACTCAGTAGGCACTTACTAGATAGATATCTGAGGAACCAAATACTCAAAATCCACAGATATCACAACACTCATTTCTAATGATAGAAATGGGGATAGGGTTCCCTGCTTTCCCCAGACCCTCTGTCTTTGTTGGTGGGCTCAAAGAAACTTAAAGCAGTAGAGATGAAAGCTCAGTGCTGTTTTTCTTTCTCCCCCCCCCCTTTTTTTTTTGAACAATCTTTCTATATTACTATGGGAATACCTGGTACCAGGATGCTCTGTATATGAAAGTAGGAAGGAGGAAGAGCTCATGAGTTATGTAGTTCATAAGAAAATCTGCCCAGAGGGCAACCTTTTTGGCAATCTGCAAAGCTTGTGCATGTCCCATTTTATAATAAATGCATTTAAATAATACATGACACTATATAGAACAGATATAATATGTTGAAAGAGATCCACTGAGCCCAAGGAAACTGCATAAGTATGAGATTATAAATAAGGGAATATTTTCAGACAATTGAAAAAAACATCAGGAAGAATTTAGTCCATAAATAGGACACTTTCTCATTTCAACACATAAAGGTAATAGCTGCAGAATTCCAAAGATGAGTATATGAGGCAATGCAGAGTGAAGGCTGGATATTAACCTGGGACCTGATCTGAATGGTAAGTACATTGGTTACTGCATTTACAAAGGGCAGGGATAAACTAATGAAACAAAGACATCTGTTAGTGATGCTCACCCTCTGATATGTGCAACTTTAGGGCCAGGTATGACCAAAGTTAGAATCTGAGGAGAGGAGAAAAGTGCATGCAGCGACTGACACTTTGAACTACAGAGTTAAGTTTCTCCATATCACTTTTGCACTTCAACGACCGTAGCTTACTAAAACCCAAGCTGGGAATGTTTCTGTCTGCCCAAAGCAGTCGCTGTAACACTGTGGGAAACCTTCTATCCAGTAGATTAATTTTGTGTGAGGACATGTGAAGAAAGCTTCTTTAGCTTCTTGATTTATGACTTTATTAACATGTTTGGGCTTCAAATCTCCATCAACATTTATTAGAATTAACAGCTTCTTAAAATGGAAATATTCAATGATAAATTAATGCAGCTTGGATCTTGTGTGAGGGAAAAGCAAGGCACTCTAGGCACCCTTTATATACTTCCAGGAAAAGAGTAATACTTTCTGCCCCTGTATACAAGTCAGTCTCAGGAATGAGAAGAGGTAAGTGAGAGTGTGAAGAGAACAATCATGGATTCTCAGTCAGGAAGAGTAGAGATTCCAGCATTCTTTTCAGAAATGCATTAAGAAGGTCTAAATTGTTCCGGCTGTAGAAAGACCACAACCAACTCAGAAACCAAAGGGCTGCTATATCTGTTGCAAATATTAATCGGGTTGGTGTCCACAGAAATCCCAATCCAAAGATGTAACTTCCAGGTGTACTGTTTGAGAAGATTCCTACAAGGACACAAGAGTGCAAGCTTCCTAGTAGCTCTCACTTTTTTTAATATTTAAGCCCTCAGCTACACCTAACAGATATTAAATATTTGATGAATGAATGAATGAATGAATGAAACGAAACAGCTACCACTTCCAAAGAGAGTCCCAATTTTTCCCTTGTTGTTTCTCACTGTCCATTTGTTTAAACTATTCCAGGATCTAGAGATGATGCAGTTATTGCCATCAGCACCCAAATTCAACAAAGACTCACAGATCCCTTTTCTTTACCAACTCAAGTGTGGACAAGCAGCTTATACAATTAATGGTTAGGACATGTTTTACCTTGTTGCCTGCCAGGGTTGGTTAAATGTGACCCCCTTACTCTGTATCATCCAATCTATGAGCAAGTCCTATTGCCTCACTTCCAAGATGTGTCCTGACTTTGTTTCCCCATTTCTGTGACTACCACCCTTGTTCAAGCTATCACCATCTCTGGCCTGACTACTATAATCACCTTCTAATTGGTCACCCTGCCTCCACTTCCACTCCCAATAATCAATTATCCACAAAGCAGATAGCTATCTTTTCAAAACAAAGCATATCATGTTATTTCTGTTTTGAATTCTCCAATGGCTCCTCATTACACTAAAAATAAAACACAAATTTGTTGCTCTTGCTCACCCCCTCTATACCTCATCTTATTCCACTGGTCTACTCCCTCACTACACTCTAGCCACATTGGCCCTCTAGCTGTTCGTCAACAATCCTGAACATGTTCCCACCTCAGCGTCCTTGCCCCTTTAGTCCTTCTACCAAGAATGTCCCTTTTTATTCACTTGGGCAGAGCAGGCTTTTTATTGTCATTCAGGTTTTTTTGCGGGGGGAGAGTACACAACTGGGGGGAAAGAGGGAGAGAATCTTAAGCAGGCTCCACGCCCAGTGCAGAGCTTGACGCAGGGCTTGATCTCACCGAAATCATGACCGGAGCCGAAATCAAGAGTTGGATGCTCAACAGACTGAGCCACCCAGGCACCCCTGTCATCCAGATTTTAGCCTAATGTCACCTACTGAGATGCCTTTCTTCACCACTCAAACTAGCTATCCAGTCACACCTATCACAATAATCTTGTTGGATCTCTGCATAGTAAGGTTCTTTCTAATGTTTAATTTCCATATTGTATGGGTTCCCCAATTAGCATGTAAGTTCCAAGAGGGCAGAGATCTTAATGATCTTATTCACTACGAAGAATGATCCCTGGCACATAGATCTCAATATTCTTACTAAAAATTAGAAAGTCTAAAACAGTCACATGTTAGTGGCTTGGCAAGCAAGAAAATACTTTACTGAATGTGGGTTCCTGAACTAAGCTAGGTGTTAAGCAAAGACACTTAACAGCTGGCTCAAGGTATACATTGAGTTGGTGAGTTGGTTTAGTGGCTTCCACATATGGTGAGTCTCACTCATCCCTTGTATCCACAAAACCAACTCTTAGTCTCCTTGGCTCTGGGCTCTATTTCCACAAGGCATTCCCCTATTTGTACCCTGGAGAGTCTGCTGTGGGCATCCACATGCACTGTGCCAATTCAGGAACTGTCTCCTTGACCACTTGGGCCATTCAAAGAACTGATGTGCCAGATCCATTTTTCCAAGGCCTGTCCTATATATAAGAATCACATCCATTCTCTAGGTATTGGAAAACGTTCTTTGCCCCTTGTGCTAAATTGTCAATACTAGTAGCCACTGTGTACTGTATTAGGGCTCAAATACACTCTTTCTCCTCCAGTTGCAAAACTCATTGTTTCCTTTTTGGTAACCCATATATTTTCCCTAACTAATAATGTGAAATAGCTGAATGAACACTGGGCTTGAAGTCAGAGTCCGGGGATTAAAATTCTATTATTTAGTTGTAGCCAATTCAATCCTGGATATATGATTTAACCTCACCGAGCCTCAGTTTTCTCATCTGCATAATGGGAATTATACTATCTGCCTCTTAAATAAATAGGTGAAAGCTCTGGGGCTTGCATTCTGTAGGCAATATATAGTTGAGCCAAGGAGGGTGGCAAGTCCAGAACTCACAGACTTATCCACTTCTCAGTGGCTTCCTCTAGTAGTTCCTCAAGTATTCATAGGGGAGAGAGAGATTCTTCCAGAAGTCCTTCAAAAGAGTTTTAGAAGAACAAAAACACTTCTTTGTCATCAAAACACAGCTATCATAAAGGATGACATCTCACCACAGACTACAGAAGCTTTAGAAGCAAATGGAACTAATCAGACCATGTTTACTGAAGTGCCAAGTCAGATGACAACACTAAATTATGTAAGACTTTGACTATCAATAATAATGTTGAGTGCCATGAAGGTCTCATTGGTGAATGGGAGGAATGTTAGTGAACATTACTATTCTGTATTAAAAAGCTACCTATCAGGACAGCCTGGTACTGAAAATTAAACCAAGGGAAAATGTGAGGATTCCTGCATTACTATGGGCCTGTAAAGACTAGCTTAACAAAGCTAGTCTAACTTAAAAAGGAATTATCCTCAAATCATTAACAAGAGCCTGCTCAATATTATATATGTGTGTGCAAATTTTTCTTCTCTCAATTTTACATTTAAATTTTTCTATATTTTGTCAGTGAATTGTAAGCCACTTGAAGCAGAGATCAGCCCACTGTTTCCTAAGCAACAACTAAGAATAAACGTTTTCTCTTGGAAAACTTCCTCCAGGCTCTCAGATGGGCTCATTAGGTCCTCCAGAAGGCACATCTGTGATTGGCAGAGCTTTCTGCTCCAGGGTTGCTCCATAAACATGCCTTGACACCACAAAGAATCTACTCGAAAGTGAGAGATGACCTGCTAGAAAACAGCAGATTTTTCAACATGAAAGGGGAGCCAGAGGTGAGTGTGGGAGGTGGGGTGGGTGAGAACAAGGAACACAGGCACGAGGCACTGTGAATCAGTCACTATGCTACCATTTTTACGTACACTACCTCATTGGACCTTGGAGGAGGAGTTATACTTTTTTTTTCCAATTTAATAAGTGAGGAGGTAAACCGAAGGCCCTCAAACTGGAGAGCCAGGATTAGAAAATTCATGATCTTTTCGTATATCCACTGGCCTTAAAAGGTTTGCATTATTTTTTTTTAAAGATTTTATTTATTTATTTGAGAGAGAGAATGAGAGACAGAGAGCATGAGAGGGAGGAGGGTCAGAGGGAGAAGCAGACTCCCTGCCGAGCAGGGAGCCCGATGCGGGACTCGATCCCGGGACTCCAGGATCATGACCTGAGCCGAAGGCAGTCGCTTAACCAACTGAGCCACCCAGGCGCCCAAAAGGTTTGCATTATTGACATTCCAATTCAATTTATGAGATTTAGGAGTCCTTAGAAGGGAAAAAAAAAAGGAACAGAATTTAATTCTCAGGTAGTTGTCACTGGCAGCTGCAAAGCTCACAGACCGCTGGCTGGGCATTGACCTCACCAGGGTACCACCTGGACTTCTGTCTGAATGAGAATTATGCTCTCTTTTTCTTCAAGGTTTCTCATCCAACCTTAAACAATAGTCAATTTCAGATCCCTTACTAGAGAGCTACACGAATAATTAATAATTTCCACTATTTATTTGGTATCTATGAGGTACCAAGTATTGTGTTTGGAGCTTATCATAAATAATCCCATTTAATCCTCACAAACCCCTACATGGTAGGTTATATTATTCCTTCTATACAGATGAGGAAATGAGACAGCTAATAAATGGCAGGACCAAGATTTAAATCAAAACACAAACGGCAAGCTCTTTTCATTTTATACAGTTCACAATCACCCCATAGAAAACCAAAATAAAACTGGCATCTTGAATACTTGAAAATAAAGCATAAACAGCAATATTAAAGGTCAAATTAATTTAGCACATTAGAGTTTGGTTTTGCTCCTCACCTACTCTAGTCATGCTGAACACGAGCAACATAGATTGATGTATAGAATATAATGTTTGCTAGAAAAATTTCAAGACGATTCTTTTGTAAAAATGCAATTTCTGCTTCTAACCACCAGCATCTGTGGCACTTGCAATCTAAAAATCAGGCAGAGGAATTCTGAAAACATAGCAAATGAATAATTATTTCCTATTTTCTTGTAATTCAAAAGACAACAAAAAAGTTACAATCTCTATTTCCTGACATGTCCACAGGTCTGTTGGCACAGAAAGAGTGTGTTTTAGTGCTTTCTCAGCTGTACTAACAATCAGCTAATCCTGAAACTGATTTCCTATTTCCTTTCTCTGTATACTCCAAATTTAGTCCAAGAGACTTAAATGATACCATCTCTTTTTTTTCTAAATAGACGTCATTTTAAGATAAAAAAAACTCTCCCCCCCCCCCAAAAAAAAAAAAAAAAAAATCACTGCACAATGCTTTGCCCTGTGTTCATAGCATGAAAAGATGTTTTATAGTCCCTTGCTCTCTCCATTTCTCTCTTTTCTTGGCCCCTGGCCTGATTCCCTTCCCACTCTAGATGAGGAGATCATTTTGCTCTCCCCAGAACTCCAAAGTCTTGAAGACAGGTACCGCAGAAGGAGAGGTTCTGCAGAGGATGAAGAAGAGCAGCAGCAGTGATGCTGGAGAAGGCAGAGTGCTCTTTGGGGTGCTGGGGCTGCACCTCTGCCCCTGGGTTGCAGGGACTGGGAGGTGAGATGGCAGCAGCTGCCTCAGAGACAAGAAAGCGACGCATGAATACCTGAGGAACTGCTCTGGACTTCCATCACTTTGGCACTTGTCTTCCTCATCACCAGGAATCAGCCAAAGTTTACAACTAGGCAACATCTACTCTGCCCAGTTCAGATATACAACTTAATCATAATCCTAAACCTAAATCTAATGGGATGAAGGATTTTCATCCCATTTCTTTTTTCCTTTACTCAATAACAGTTCTCATAGAGAAGGAAAAGATGAGAGGCAAATCTAAGCTTTTTAACTTTAACCTAATTGGCCAACTCAAGCTTTAAGATACTAGTGAATAGGGGCGGAGCAAGATGGCAGAGGAGTAGGAGACCTGGATTTCGTCTCCTCTCAGGAATTCAGCTGGATAGGGATCAAACCATTCTGAACACCTACAAACTCAACAGGAGATCGAAGAGAAGAATAGCAACAACTCTCTGAACAGAAAAGCGACCACTTTCTGGAAGGTAGGACGTGCGGAGAGGTGAATCCAAGGCGATATTCGGGAGGACAGACGGCGGGGGAGGGGCCTCTGTCGGCCCCTTCTGGCAAGTGATAGAGCCGGGGAGCACAAAATCAGAACTTTTAGAAGTCTGCTCCGCTGAGGGACGTCGCTCTGGTGGCTAAGTGGGGGGTGGAGCCCTCGTGGGACAGTGTGGTCTCAGGACCCTCGGGGTCACAGAAAGACTGGGGGTGCCTGAGTGTGGCAGAGCTCCCAGGTATCGGAGCAGGGAAGCCGGCTGCAGAGACGGAGCGCAGGCGCGGGCTCTCAGCTCGGGGTTGCCATAGACGGTGATCCGGGGCACAGTCGGGCCACTGCTCCTCCAGCAGGGACCCGACAAGCGGCAGATCCGGGGAGACTCCCCTTCCTCCCCCGGGAGGAGCAGCGTGGGAGCGCACCGCAGGGATCTGCAAGGGCGGGGCAATTCTGCCTCCGGCAAAGACATTTGGGAACCACGGCAACAGGCCCCTCCCCCAGAAGATCAGCGAGAACCGCCAGCCAAGACCAAGTTTACCGATCAGTGAGAACGGCAGAACTCCAGCGCTAGGGGAATACTGCACATAGAATTCATGGCTTTTTTACCATGATTCTTTAGTCTTTCAAAGTAAATTATATTTTTTAACTGTCTTTTTTTCTTTTTTCCTTTTTTTTTGAATTTTTCTTTTTCCCTTTTTCAACCAACATCTTATCAATCCCTTTTTTAAAAAAACATTTTTATTTTTCATTTTTAGTCATATTCTATCCCTTCATAGTAGTTACCCGTATTTTTGACATATATATATAAGTTGTTCTCTCTTTAAAATTTGGAGATAGTTTCTTCTAACAGATCAAAATATACTCTAAATCTCTAGTGTATGGTTTTTTTCTACTCCCCTGCCTGATCACATTCTCTCCCTTTTTTCTTTTTTTTTTTTTAAATCCTCTTCTTTCTTTTTTCAAACAACTTATCAATTCCTTTTATAAAATTTTTTATAATTTCCATCTTTACAGTCATATTCCATCCCTTCATCATATCAACCCTTATTTTTGTACATATATAAGTTTTTCTTTCTTTAAAATTTTGGGAGGCACTTTCTTTTAACAGACCAAAATACACCCAAAATCTAGTGTGTGGCACTGATCTATAAACCAGCCTGATCATATTTGATCACATTCTGTTTTTGTTTTGTTTTGTTTTGTTCTGGTTTTGTTTGTTTTTATCTTTATCTTTATCTTTTTCTTTTTTCTTTTTTTCTTTCTTTTTCTTTTTTCTCTCTTTCCCTTTCTTTTCCCACTGCTTCAGGTCTTTTCTGATTTGTTTAGAGTATATTTTCTGGGGACGTTGTTACCCTGCTAGCATTTTGTTCTCTCATTAATCTATTCTCCTCTGCACAAAATGACAAGACGGAAAAAATCACCTCAACAAAAAGAACAAGAGGTAGTACCGACTGCCAGGGACCTACTCAATACGGACATTAGTACGATGTCAGATCTAGAGTTCAGAATCATCACTTTAAAGATACTAGCTGGGCTTGAAAAAAGCATGGAAGTTATTAGAGAAACCCTTTCTGGAGAAGTAAAAGAACTAAAATCTAACCAAGTAGAAATCAAAAAGGCTATTAATGAGGTGCAATCAAATATGGGGGTGCTAACTGCTAGGATAAATGAGGCAGAAGAAAGAATCAGTGAGATAGAAGACCAAATGATGGAAAATAAAGAAGCTGAGAAAAAGAGATAAACTACTGGATCACGAGGGCAGAATTCGAGAGATAAATGATACCATAAGACGAAACAACATTAGAATAATTGGGATCCCAGAAGAAGAAGAAAGAGAGGGGCAGAAGGTATAATGGAGCAAATTATAGCAGAGAATTTCCCTAATTTGGGGAACGAAACAGGCATCAAAATCCAGGAAGCACAGAGAACCCCTCTCAAAATCAATAAAAATAGGTCAACACCCCGACATCTAATAGTTAAACTTACGAGTCTCAGAGACAAAGAGAAAATCCTGAAAGCAGCTCGGGAGAAGAGATATGTAACCTACAATGGTAGAAACATTAGATTGGCAACAGACTTATCCACAGAGACCTGGCAGGCCAGAAAGGACTGGCAGGACATATTCAGAGCACTAAATGAGAAAAATATGCAGCCAAGAATACTATATCCAGCTAGGCTGTCATTGAAAATAGAAGGAGAGATAAAAAGCTTCCAGGACAAACAAAAACTAAAGGAATTTGCAAACACGAAACCAGCCCTACAAGAAATCTTGAAAGGGGTCCTCTAAGCAAAGAGAGAGCCTAAAAGCAACATAGACCGGAAAGGAACACAAACAATATACAGTAACAGTCACTTTACAGGCAATACAATGGCACTAAATTCCTATCTTTCAATAGTTACCCTGAATGTAAATGGGCTAAATGCCCCAATCAAAAGACACAGGCTATCAGATTGGATTAAAAAACAAGACCCATCGATATGCTGTCTGCAAGAGACTCATTTTAGAACCAAAGACACCCCCAGATTGAAAGTGAGGGGGTGGAAAACCATTTACCATGCTAATGGACACCAAAAGAAAGCTGGGGTGGCAATCCTTATATCAGACAAATTAGATTTTAAACCAAAGACTGTAATAAGAGATGAGGAAGGACACTATATCCTACTTAAAGGGTCTATCCAACAAGAAGATCTAACAATTGTAAATATCTATGCCCCTAACATGGGAGCAGCCAATTATATAAGGCAATTAATAACAAAAGCAAAGAAACACATTGACAACAATACATTAATAGTGGGGGACTTTAACACCCCCCTCACTGAAATGGACAGATCGTCGAAGCCAAAGATCAACAAGGAAATAAAGACTTTAAATGACACACTGGACCAAATGGACTTCACAGACATATTCAGAACATTCCATCCCAAAGCAACGGAATACACATTCTTCTCTAGTGTCCATGGAACATTCTCCAGAATAGACCACATCCTAGGTCATAAATCAGGTCTCAACTGGTACCAAAAGACTGGGATCATTCCCTGCATATTTTCAGACCACAATGCTTTGAAACTAGAACTCAATCACAAGAGGAAAGTCGGAATGAACTCAAATACATGGAGGCTAAAGAGCATCCTACTGAAGAATGAATGGGTCAACCAGGAAATTAAAGAAGAATTAAAAAAATTCATGGAAACCAATGAAAATGAAAACACAACTATTCCAAATATTTGGGATACAGCAAAGGCAGTCCTAAGAGGAAAGTATATAGCAATACAAGCCTATCTCAAGAAACAAGAAAGGTCTCAAGTACACAACCTAACCCTACACCTAAAGGAGCTGGAGAAAGAACAGCAAATAAAGCCTAAACCCAGCAGGAGAAGAGAAATAATAAAGATCAGAGCAGAAATCAATGAAATAGAAACCAAAAGATCAGTAGAACAGATCGACGAAACTAGGAGCTGGTTCTTTGAAAGAATTAACAAGATTGATAAACCCTTGGCCAGACTTATCAAAAAGAAAAGAGAAATGACCCAAATCAACAAAATCATGAATGAAAGAGGAGAAATCACAACCAACACCAAAGAAATACAAACAATTATAAGAACATATTATGAGCAACTCTATGCCAGCAAATTAGATAACCTGGAAGAAATGGATGCATTCCTAGAGATGTATCAACTACCAAAACTGAACCAGGAAGAAATAGAAAACCTGAACAGACCTATAACCACTAAGGAAATTGAAGCAGTCATCAGAAATCTCCCAAAACACAAAAGCCCAGGGCCAGATGGCTTCCCAGGGGAATTCGACCAAACATTTAAAGAAGAATTAATACCTATTCTTCTGAAACTGTTCCAAAAAATAGAAATGGAAGGAAAACTTCCAAACTCATTTTATGAGGCCAGCATTACCTTGATCCCAAAACCAGACAAAGACCCCATCCAAAAGGAGAATTACAGACCAATATCCCTGATGAACATGGATGCAAAAATTCTCACCAAAATACTAGCCAATAGGATCCAACAGTACATTAAAAGGATTATTCACCACGACCAAGTCGGATTTATCCCTGGGCTGCAAGGTTGGTTCAACATCCGCAAATCAATCAATGTGATACAATACATTAACAAAAGAAAGAACAAGAATCATATGATCCTCTCAATAGATGCAGAGAAAGCATTTGACAAAGTACAGCATCCTTTCTTGATCAAAACTCTGCAGAGTATAGGGATAGAGGGTACATACCTCAATATCATAAAAGCCATCTATGAAAAACCTACAGCGAATATCATTCTCAATGGGGAAAAACTGAGAGCTTTCCCCCTAAGGTCAGGAATGCGGCAGGGATGTCCACTATCACCACTGCTATTCAACATAGTATTGGAAGTCCTAGCCACAGCAATCAGACAACAAAAAGAAATCAAAGGCATCCAAATCGGCAAAGAAGAAGTCAAACTCTCACTCTTTGCAGATGATATGATACTTTATGTGGAAAATCCCAGACTCCACCCCAAAACTGCTAGAACTCATACAGGAATTCAGTCAAGTGGCAGGATATAAAATCAATGCACAGAAGTCAGTGGCATTCCTATACACCAACAACAAGTCAGAAGAAAGAGAAATTAAGGAGTCGATCCCATTTACAATTGCACCCAAAACCATAAGATACCTAGGAAGAAATCTAACCAAAGAGGCAAAGGATCTGTACTCAGAAAACTATAAAATACTCATGAAAGAAATGGAGGAAGACACAAAGAAATGGAAAAACGTTCCATGCTCATGGATTGGAAGAACAAATATTGTGAAGATGTCAATCCTACCTAGAGCAATCTACACATTCAATGCAATCCCCATCAAAATACCATCCACTTTTTTCAAAGAAATGGAACAAATAATCCTAAAATTTGTATGGAACCAGAAAAGACCCCGCATAGCCAGAGGAATGTTGAAAAAGAAAAGCAAAGCTGGCGGCATCACAATTCCAGACTTCCAGCTCTACTACAAAGCTGTCATCATCAAGACAGTATGGTACTGGCACAAAAACAGACACATAGACCAATGGAACAGAATAGAGAGCCCAGAAATGGACCCTCAACTATATGGTCAACTAATCTTTGACAAAGCAGGAAAGAATGTCCAATGGAAAAAAGACAGTCTCTTTAACAAATGGTGTTGGGAAAATTGAACAGCCACATGCAGAAGAATGAAACTGGACCATTTCCTTACACCACACACAAAAATAGACTCCAAATGGTTGAAAGACCTCAATGTGAGACAGGAGTCCATCAAAATCCTAAAGGAAAACACAGGCAGCAACCTCTTCGACCTCAGCCGCAGCAACTTCTTCCTAGAAACATCGCCAAAGGCAAGGGAAGCAAGGGCAAAAATGAACTATTGGGACTTCATCAAGATAAAAAGCTTTTGCAAAGCAAAGGAAACAGTCAACAAAACCAAAAGACAACCGACAGAATGGGAGAAGATATTTGCAAATGACATATCAGATAAAGGGCTAGTATCCAAAATCTATAAAGAACTCATCAAACTCAACACCAAAAGAACAAGAATCCAATCAAGAAATGGGCAAAAGACATGAACAGACATTTTTCCAAAGAAGACATCCAAACGGCCAACAGACACATGAAAAAGTGTTCAATATCGCTCAGCATCAGGGAAATCTAAATCAAAACCTCAATGAGATACCACCTCACACCAGTCAGAATGGCTAAAATTAACAAGTCAGGAAATGACAGATGTTGGCGGGGATGCGGAGAAAGGGGAACCCTCCTACACTGTTGGTGGGAATGCAAGCTGGTGCAGCCACTCTGGAAAACAGTATGGAGGTTCCTCAAAAAGTTGAAAATAGAGCTACCATATGATCCAGCAATTGCACTACTGGGTATTTACCCCAAAGATACAAAAGTAGGGACCCGAAAGGGTACGTGCACCCCGATGTTTACAGCAGCAATGTCCACAATAGCCAAACTGTGGAAAGAGCCAAGATGTCCATCAACAGATGAATGGATAAAGAAGATGTGGTATATATACACAATGGAATATTATGCAGCCATCAAAAGGAATGAGATCTTGCCATTTGCAACGACATGGATGGAACTGGAGGGTATTATGCTGAGCGAAATAAGTCAAACAGAGAAAGACATGTATCATATGACCTCACTGATATGAGGAATTCTTAATCTCAGGAAACAAACTGAGGGTTGCTGGAGTGGGGGGTGGGGTGGGAGGGATGGGGTGACTGGGTGATGGACACTGGGGAGGGTATGTGCTCTGGTAAGCGCTGTGAATTGTGCAAGACTGTTAAATCTCAGATCTGTACCTCTGAAACAAATAATGCAATATATGTTAAGAAAGAGAAAAAGAAGAAGAAGAATGTAGCAGGAGGGGAAGAATGAAGGGGGGGAAATCGGAGGGGTAGACGAACCATGAGAGACGATGGACTCTGAAAAACAAACTGAGGGTTCTAGAGGGGAGGGGGGTGGGAGGATGGGTTAGCCTGGTGATGGGTATTGAGGAGGGCACGTTCTGCATGGAGCACTGGGTGTTATGCACAAACAATGAATCATGGAATACTATATCTAAAACTAATGATGTAATACAAGGGGATTAACATAACAATAAAAAAAAAGATACTAGTGAATAGATGACAGGTAGATCTGCTGTATTCAAAGCGGGAAACATAATATTGCTTTAGATTTTGTTTTGGGAGGGTTAAGTTTTATGAGGTCAGATCTGATTGTTGAAAATTTCTGGACATGAGCAAGGCTTAACCCATGCAAAAATAAATTGCTTTTCTAAGGCTTATTAAAAATACATTTTTAACTACTCAGAGAGTAGTCATAAACTATCAGAGACAGAATTAGAGTGTAATCTGTCCATAGCAACAGAGAAGAATCACTTTGATTAATTCTTTATGATGGCACCTCATGTCCTGCAAATTGTGGATTGGTTAAGAGTCTACAGTCAATCCTTCAATAACTCCCACCAGCACCTCATTACTCATGAGACTGTGACATCTTAGGTCATAAAAAAGGTGCTGTTATATAACACAGGTGCTATGTAGCAGCCTCAGGTCATGAATATTAACAGACAGCCTCAAATGGGGTGATATCAACGAAGACCTCCTGCCAACCTCTACCCAAGAAATAAACCAGAAGGCAGCACAATGTGTCCTTGTAGGCATTCTGAAATCAGGGGTGATGGATGTAGGTACCATATCCTTTGTAGGTCTGATGATTGCCATGATCCCTCCTACCAATTCATGACTACAATCATTTTCTTGGGCAAGAATGACCCATAATTTTCCTTTCTCCTATTATCTTTTTCTGGGGATTTTCACATTAAACATAATCTCTTAAAGTAAGTTGTGAAGCACTTAACTGGTTAGTTTATCCCACTGATACTTACTAATATTCAGATTTACTTCTATCTTGTCCTATTTATCTAACTTTATGCCTATTTCCCCCTCTTTATTGTCTTCCTTTGGACTGTATTTTTTTTCTTATTCCAATAGTTTTTTTGCTCTACTTGTTTGGAGTTTATTTCTATTTTTTTTAGTGGTTCCCTTAAAATTCTTTCATGACTACTTGACAATGTATTTTCCATCTTCTCAAACACTATAAGAATTTAAGACTTTGATTCCGTTCAACCCCTTCCAATTTATATGCTACTATTGTATAGTATATTTTAGTTTTTTCTTTAACCCTACAATTAGACATTATTTTGTTTAATATAGAAAATTACTAATTTCTTTGATGACCTTCCCTCTGAGAAGAATTTCCTTCTTCCTGAAGCACATTTTTCAGAAGTTCTTTAAATGAGGGTCCATCTGTGAAATGTTCTATTAAAAAAAAAACAAACAAAAAAACATCTGAACATTATTTTGCTCTCATGCTTTAAAGATAGTTTTATTAGATCCATAATTCTAAGTTGACAGTACCAAGTATAAGCATTTTATTTATTTATTTATTTATTTTTAACTACCAGCATTTTAAAGGTATTATTTCACAGTCTCCTGGATACTATAGTGGTTGCAAAGTCAACTGTCAGTTTAAATGTTATTTCTTTCTAAGTAACTTTTTCCACTGGCTGCTTTTAAGACATCTTTTTATCTGTAATTTCATTATTTATCCAGGTATGGAATTTTTTATTTTTTCTTAAGATTCACAGTATTGCCAGAATCTGAGCATTCATATCTTTCATACATCCTAGCAAATATTCTGCATTACATCTTCAAATATTTCTTCTGCCTTACTTTCTCTATCCTTTTCTTCTTGAACCCCATATATTAGGCCTTCTCTGTCTTACATATCTCAATCACTCACATTTTTTACCTTCTATTTCTCCATAATATATTCCAGGTAATTTCTTTTTTTTTCCCTCAAAGATTTTATTTATTTATTTGAGGGAGAGAGGGAGAGACTGAGACTAATATTCAGATTTACTTCTATCTATTTATTTGAGGGAGAGAGGGAGAGACTGAGATAGCCAGAGAGCATGAGCAGGGAGGAGAGGAAGAAGCAGGCTCTCTGCTGAGCAGGGAGCCCAACACGGGGCTCGATCCCAGGACCCTGGGATTGTGACCCTAGCCAAAGGCAGATGCTTAACCAATTGAGCCACCCAGGCACCCCTATTCCAGGTAATTTCTTAAACTCTGTGTTCCAGCACATTAAGTATTTTTTAAAGATATTTAATCTGCTATTTAATCCATCCACTGAGTTTCAAATTCTAATAATCACACATTTTTTAGTTCTGTAAGATCTAGCTAGTTCTTTTTTTCAAATCTAACTGGTTAATTTTAATAGTTTATTATCTCAAGATTCCTCTCCCCCATTTCTATCTTCTATTTATTCAAATATTTTTACCTATTGTAACAGACTGTCTTTCTAAGATGGCTACAACAATATTTCTGGTTCCAAATTCCCTCTCAGAACCTTGACAGCAGCCCTTATCAAGAGGTGAAGTCTCTTTTCCTTTCTTCCAAACCTGGCTAGGCCTTTGTGATTGATTTTTTTTTTTTTGCCACGAGGTGTGTTTTATTTTCATTAAACATACAAATAATTTGCTATAATATCCCAGGGCAAACCGGAGAATTTGGCAGTCCGATTGGGGGGGTCCCCTCAGAGACCTGCAGGCCGGTGGCGTCGGCATGGAGTGCCCGGGTTCACAGTGCAGCTTGTCGCTCGTGTCCATCTTGCAGGTGGCTCTTCTTCCTCCACGTCACGACGGGGGTGTCTCGAAGATGACGGGGGTGGGGAATCCTCTAGGTTCTTAGGAAATTTCACTCCACTTCTCCTGCTCAGTGGTCTCTTTGGTCGGCAGGGTGTTCTCCTGCGTCTCCGTTTCCTTCAACTTGGCCTTATCGAAGCTGGCGATTTCCTGCATGTCCGGCTTGTCTGCCATTTTCTTAAAGCGATCCGTGGAGTTCCGCTCCGAGCCCGGCGCCTGGTGCTCCCACTTGCGTTGCTGCAGCAAGAGACCGACTGATTTCTTTTTTGAATAGAATCCTGTAGGAGTCATGCTGCATGATTCTGAGGCTAGGTTAGAAAAGGTGATAGAGCTTCTGCCTGCCTCCGCAGACGCACTGGGAACCAGCCACAATGCTGTGAGGGAGTCCAGGCCACATGGAGAGGCCACATTTGGATGTTCTGCCTGGTAACTCCAGCTAGGGCCTCAATCACAGCCGGCATGAACCACCAGAAATATGAGTGAACGAACCTTCAGAGTATTGCAGCAGCCAGCTGTTGAGTTGCTCCAGCCTTCCAGTCATCCAGCTGTGGACCCAGGCAACGTGGAGCAAGGAAAACCATTCCCCAAATCCAGAGTTCCTGACCCACAGACTCCATGAGCATAACTACTGGTTGTTTTATGTCACTGAGTTCTGGGGTTATTAAACATCGATAGATAATGAGACTACTACCATAGTTCATATTCAGTACCTGATAATTCCAATATCTAAAGTTCTTGGCAATCTAAATCAATCTCTCTCCCTAGCCTCCCTTTTCTCTTTCCTTTCTCTCCTCTTTCTTTTGCTGACTCTCGCTATCAGTTTGTTTCCTTATGCATTTGGCAATCTCTTATTAAAATCTCATATCTGACTGAAGTTAATCTCTACGTATCCTGAGCCCCCTTGGTTGAGGATGCTTTCCTACCAAGAGAATTTCCATTTTTGGCTGGCCCCCAGAGGTGCTTGTTACCCACACAAAATATTTTTATTTATATTCCTCTTAGAGTTACTTATATTACATATATAATATGGATTCAAAATCCAAACTGCAAGAGCAGGGATACGGTTAGAAATTCTCAAGGGGCCTAGCGTTATTACTATTTTTTTCCACTAATACCTATAACAGTGACTGATAGCTTTGTTCACTGGCCGCTTTTGTTGCAGGTGGATTTTGTTTTCCCAGGCACATTCATTCAACCTACAAATATTTAATGAGTATCTTTTATATGTTCTTTAATAGGAATATGACTCATGTTCCTTCACATGACATGTTTAGGACCTTCAGGTGTGCTGAAGCCAGGTTTACAATTTAGTTTTTAAAATTACCTTTCCAATTAGCTACTTCCCTCACCTATTGGAGGTACCCAAAGCTCTATGAGATCAGGCCTATTTTTCTTTTACTTTTGTTAATGCTTATAATGACTACAATAGTAGTCATTATATCTCCTGAATATCAGGAGATATTCAGAACACATTTTTTGTTTATTTAGCCTCTTCTCCCCAGTTTTATTGAGGTATAACTGACAAACAAACACTGCATATATTTAAGGTATACATGGTGATATTTTACAATACAAATATAGTAAAATAATTACCACAATCCAGCTAATTAACCTATTCGTAACCTCACATTTATCTTTTTTCGTGGTGAGAACATTTAAGTTTTCTTCTTTTAGCAAATTTCAAGAATACAGAACACATTTTTGAAGATGATTATCAGCCAACCAAGGAAAGCTTGGTAAACAATGAAACCAGGTGAAACTAAATTAATCACCGGCAAAAGAAATCTTTCTACAGATTTAGAATCCAAAAAACCTATCAGAAGGGTGGTATGCATTTCAGTTTTCTGTACTGATTTGATCATACCTAAAGAGTTTAATACATTTTTATAAGCAGTGACACCTAGGATGGAGTAACTGAAAAGATCATCTTGTGCTCTCACTTATATTTCTTCTTTGGTGAGCTTTTCTCAGGCTATCTGACTCCAATGCAGATTAAATGACACTCAGGACCTTTTTGTTTGTTTTAGGCCAAAAACATCCATCCATTCTTAATTCTACAATACTAAGAGTAGGAATAAACTTATAGACCATTTTTTATTTTAATGTTATTTTTACAGGTGGATAAACTGAGACTCAGAAATGGATAAAATGATGGATAAAAGTCAGTTAAGCATCTGCCTTCGGCTCATGTCATGGTCTCAGAGTCCTGGGATTGAACTCAGCAGGGAGCCTACTTCTTCCTCTCCCTCTGCTGCTCCCCTTGCTTGTGCTCTCTCTCAAATAAATAAATAAATAAATAAATAAATAAATAAATCTTAAAAAAAAGAAAAAAAAGAAATGGATAAAATGAGGCTCAGATAGGTGAAATAATTGATAGGAAGTTAGCAGCAGAGCCAGCATTAGAATCTAGCTTTTCTGACTCCCAGAAAAATGTTTTCTGCCACAGAACTACTCTTCTTGTTTTATGGGATATTTCTTGGGTAAAACAGCAACTCCTGCAATAGGTTTCTCTACATTCTATGTTTTTTTTGAACACTGTACACAAGAATGAATGTCAAAGATCTCCTAGCCCAAACCTCCCATTTTATAGATGAGTGAGTGATCAGAGGCTTAGAGAGGTTTCCTCATCTACTCATTTAGTTCTCAAAATGTCATAGCTTCTTCACCCTTCCATTCTGTTTCTTTACCTTTCATTATACACTCAACTCTCTTCTTTGATTTTACTTTCCACTTCCCCATAGGAACATGAAATGCAAGACTTCCTTACATACTGTATGAAGAAAATACAAGAAAACTTGTATTAAAAAAATCTAAAAGGAAAGTTATCTGCTGGGTCCCAGTGTGAATTTATAATTACAGCATCATAAATTGTGTTTAAACATTGTTGTCCTAATGACTCCACTGCTAAAATTTTCATTCAGGTCCTCTACAGAATAGCCACATAACTTTAGGAGGACACCGTCAACAAAGTCTATAATGTGAATGGTGTCCCTACTATCTGCAGTTCACAACCTGAATAAACTTAAATGATAGTCCTGTTTTCATTCATCTCACATATCCAGACCTGTATAGCTCTTTTAATACTACCACAGCAAGAAGTTGAAATGAATCATGTTTTACTTTCCTGTCATCCTTTTAAATCTGTGAATAGCAATATTTAGCCCCATGTGTCTATCAAAACTTGAAATTAGTGTGGTTTTGGTCACTCATTTATTTCAAGGGCACTCACATCAACAGATGTGGTAATGATGACAGTGATAATAGAACTCCATAACAGAAAACTATCTGTGAAATAATGCTGTAGGAGTTTCAAAGCAACAGTGGTTAGAACTAGTTATTTCTTTTTTTTTTAAATTTTTTATTGTTATGTTAATCCCCATACATTACATCATTAGTTTTAGATATAGTGTTCCATGATTCATTGTTTGTGCATAACACCCAGTGCTCCATGCAGAACGTGCCCTCCTCAATACCCATCACCAGGCTAACCCATCCTCCCACCCCCCTCCCCTCTAGAACCCTCAGTTTGTTTTTCAGAGTCCATCGTCTCTCATGGTTCTTCTCCCCCTCCGATTTCCCCCCCTTCATTCTTCCCCTCCTGCTACATTCTTCTTCTTCTTTTTTTCTTTCTTAACATATATTGCATTATTTGTTTCAGAGGTACAGATCTGAGATTCAACTAGAACTAGTTATTTCTAAGAACCATGCCTGTTGCCTTTATTTTACTCTATACTACAAGCTTTCAGAAGAACTGAATGCTTGAAAGCCTGTCTTGTTTTATTAGTTATCCTTCCACTTAGAGTTTTAAACTTAGAGCCAAGAACATAGAAATGACTAGTTGACTATTCAAGATTTATGTTTCCCTCCTGTAGTATAGATTTATTGCTGAGAAGTGTCTGCATAGCCACAGACTATTCCCAGGCCCCTTGCATTCAGATGGGACCATATGACTAGATCTAGCTAATGAGATGGAAACAGACATTTATGTGTATTACTTCTAGGCAAAAAAAAAAAAAAAAAAAAGGTTAAGTATCCAATATTTTCTCCCCTTTCTGTGATGATCTTGTGGGGGGCAGCACTAAAGATTGTGGGATCTTAAGATAGAAGAAGCCTGGATCCTGATCATGTCATACTAAGTACTTAATGCCCATGAAAATTTGCTTTGGAAAAGAATAATCTTCAGCTATCTTTCTCTGAGATTTTTAAGATTTTGTTTCTTAAGGGATCTTAACCAGGATCTAACACAATGACTTGCACATAGCAGACACTCAAATATTTGTTGAATGAATAAAATTAGTGCATATCTTTGTCTATTAATCTCATTCAGTACCTGTTTGGGTTATAGAATGGTTGGCTATGGACTGACTGCAGTCCTAGGGAAGCTTACCAATCCACCAGACATGATAGCAAGACTATATAAATCAAAGACTAGACTTCAAAAGAAGTAACACAAAGAAACAAAATCCATGGGATTCTTGTTTCAGTGATTTATGATATGATTTTAGGCAAGTGGCTCAATGCCAGAGAATTCTACTTTGAGAAATGAGAGAGTGAAGAGGAAGAAATACAGGAGACAAATAAAATTAGAGTTGAGAGAATTGAGGATTTTTAAAAGCCTACACTCCTACAGTTAGAGATCATAATAATGTTTTAAATCATTATATTTATTATTCAGTACAATTTCCATAATAGAGTAAAATTCCCCAAAAGCACTGGATCTGAAAATCCCAACTATTTGACATTTGGTTTGTACATATCCTAGAAAATTCTGTTGATCAACTCCTGAGGCTGTCTCTGCTAATTGCACATGTAGAACTTGTAATACCAAGAATATAACACAGAAGTCTATCATCTAGCATAGTCCTGTCCAGAACTCAGCCAGAGTACTACATTTCTAGATTATTGGGTGTTACTCTACAGATAACCCCAACACCATAATTTTTGAAGCTTAAAAATATATATTTACAAAAATCCTCAACAAAATATTAGCAAACTGAATTCAACAATACATTTAAAGGATCATACACCATGATCAAGTGAGATTTATTCCAGGGATGCAAGGATGGCTCAACATCCATAAATCTGCATGATATACCACATAAACAAAATGAAAGCTAAAAACCATATGATCTCAACAGTAGCAGAAAAAGCATTCGATAAAATTCAACATCCATTTATGATAACAACTTTCAACAAGGTGGGTATAGATGGAATGTACTCAACCTAATAAGGACCACATATAACAAGCTCACAGTTAACATTATACCCAATGGTGAAAAGCTGAAAGCCTTTCCTCTAAGATCAGGAACAAGACAAAGATGCCTACTCTCACAACTTATATTTAGTATAGTATTGGAAGTCCTAGCCAGACCAATTAGGCAGGAAAAAGAAATAAAAGGCATCCAATTACTTAAAAAAAAGTACAACTGTCACTGTTTGTAGATGACATGATTTTATGTGTAGAAAAGCCAAGAGACTCCACCAAAAAACTGTTAGAATAAATGAATTCAGTGAAGTTGCAGGATACGAAAATTAATATACAAAAATCTACTGTGTTTCTACACACTAAGAATGAACTATCAAAAAAGAAAAATTAAGAAAATAATCACAATTATAACTGCATCAACAAGAATAAAATACTTAGGAATAAATTTAACCAAGGAGGTGAAGGACCTGTACACTGAAAACTATGCCATGGACTAAAGAAAATGAACAATACACAAATAAATGGAAAGATATTCCATGCCCAAGGATTAGAAGAATATTGTTAAAATGTCCATACTCCCCAAAGCAATCTACAGATTCAATGCAATCCCTATCAAAATTCCAATGACGAGTAACAGCCTTTTCCCAGGCCCCTGGGTCTTCATCTGCTCACCAAAAACATATTATGTTTTTGGAGGAGCAAGATGGCAGAGGAGTAGGAGACCTAGTTTCGTCTGGTCCCAGGAATTCAGCTAGATAGGGATCAAACCATTCTGAACACCTATGAACTCAAAAGGAGATCGAAGAAAAGAATAGCAGCAACTCTCTGAACAGAAAAGCAACCACTTTCTGGAAGCAGGGACCCAACAAGCGGCAGATCTGGGCAGACTCCCCTTCCTCCCTTGGGAAGAGTGGCACGGGAGCGCACGGCAGGGATCTGCTGGGTTTGGAGACTCCACACGGGGTCGTGTGCCAGAGACAGAAACACTTGGTCACAGGCCAGGAGAGCACGGAGTGCGGCCGGAGACCGGGGAGACGGGAGTGACTGACTTTTCTCTGGGGGCTCACTGAGGAGTGGGGCCCCGAGTTCTCAGCTCCTCCAGGGAAGAGATTGGGAGGCCGCCATTTTCACTCTCGTCCTCCAAAGCTGTACGGAAAGCTTGCAGGGAACAAAAGCTCCCGAGACCAAACCCGAGCAGATTACTTAGCCCGGCCCGGCAAGGGGGGGGGCAATTCCGCCTCTGGCAAAGACATTTGGGAACCACGGCAACAGGCCCCTCCCCCAGAAGATCAGCGAGAACCGCCAGCCAAGACCAAGTTTACCGATCAATGAGAACGGCAGAACTCCAGCACTAGGGGGATACTGCACATAGAATCCATGGCTTTTTTCCCATGATTCTTTAGTCTTTCAAAGTTAATTAAAAAAATTTTTTTTTCTTTTTCTTTTTGAATTTTTCTTTTCCCCTTTTTCAACTAACATGGTATCCATCCCTTTTTTTAAAAAAAATCTTATTTTTCATTTTTAGAGTCATATTCTATCTCTTCATAGTAGTTAACCTTATTTTTGGTATATATATTATATTATATATATACCAAAACTTATATATATATAAGTTGTTCTCTCTTTAAAATTTTGGGATACAGATTCTTCTAACAGACCAAAATATACCCTAAATCTCTAGTGTATGACTTTGTTCTAGTCTCCTGCCTGATCACATTCTCTCCCTTTTTTTTTTTTT
The DNA here is from genome assembly GCF_004348235.1 of Phoca vitulina. Lineage (NCBI taxonomy): Eukaryota > Metazoa > Chordata > Mammalia > Carnivora > Phocidae > Phoca > Phoca vitulina. The sequence continues at coordinate 23,191,043 of NW_022589713.1, forward strand.
AAATCCTCTCTTTCTTTTTTCAACCAACTTATCTTATCAATCCCTTTTATAAAATCCTTTATAATTTTCATCTTTACAGTCATATTCCATTCCTTCAGTGTATTTACCCTTATTTTTGTACATATATAAGTTTTTCTTTCTTTAAAATTATGGGAGGCACATTCTTCTAACAGACCAAACTACACTCAAAATCTAGTGTGTGGCACTGATCTATGCACCAGTCTGATCATATTTGATCATAGTCTGTTTTTTTTGTTTGTTTGTTTTTTTATCTTTTTCTTTTTTCTTTCTTTTCCCCCAGTTTCAGGTCTCTTCTGATTTGTTTAGTGTATATTTTTCTGGGGTCATTGTTACCCTGTTAGCATTTTGTTCTCTCACTCATCTATTCTCCTCTGGACAAAATGACAAGACGGAAAAAATCACCTCAACAAAAAGAACAAGAGGCAGTACCAACTGCCAGGAACCTGATCAATATGGACATTACTAAGATGTCGGAACTAGAGTTCAGAATGACGATTTTAAAGATACTAGCTGGCCTTGAAAAAAGCATGGAAGATATTAGAGAAACCCTTTCTGGAGAAATAAAAGAACTAAAATCTAGCCAAGTAGAAAACAAAAAGGCTATTAATGAGGTGCAATCAAAAATGGAGGCTCTAACTGCTAGGATAAATGAGGCAGAAGAGAGAATTAGCAATATAGAAGACCAAATGATGGAAAATAAAGGAGCTGAGAAAAAGAGAGATAAACAACTACTGGATCATGAGGGCAGAATTTGAGAGATAAGTGATAACATACGATGAAACAATATTAGAATAATTGGGATCCCAGAAGAAGAAAGAGAGAGTGGGGGCAGAAAGTATATTGGAGTAAATTATAGCAGAGAACTTCCCTAATTTGGGGAAGGAAACAGGCATCAAAATCCAGGAGGCACAGAGAACCCCCCTCAAAATCAGTAAAAATAGGTCAACACCCCGACATCTAATAGTAAAACTTATGAGTCTTAGAGACAAAGAGAAAGTCCTGAAAGTAGCTCGGGAGAAGAGATCTGTAACCTACAATGGTAGAAACATTAGATTGGCAACAGACCTATCCACAGAGACTGGGCAGGCCAGAAAGGACTGGCATGATATATTCAGAGCACTAAATGAGAAAAATATGCAGCCAAGAATATTATATCCAGCTAGGCTGTCACTGAAAATAGAAGGAGAGATAAAAAGCTTCCAGGACAAACAAAAACTAAAGGAATTTGCAAACATGAAACCAGCCCTACAAGAAATATTGAAAGGGTCCTCTAAGCAAAGAGAGAGCCTAAAAGTAACATAGACCGGAAAGGAACACAGACAAAATACAGTAACAGTCACCTTACAGGCAATAAAATGGCACTAAATTCCTATCTTTCAATAGTTACCCTGAATGTAAATGGGCTAAATGCCCCAATCAAAAGATACAGGGTATCCGAGTGGATAAAAAAACAAGACCCAGCGATACGCTGTCTGCAAGAGACTCAGTTTAGACCCAAAGACACACCCAGATTGAAAGTGAGGGGGTGGAAAACCATTTACCATGCTAATGGATACCAAAAGAAAGCTGGGGTGGCAATCCTTATATCAGACAAATTAGATTTTAAACCAAAGACTATCATAAGAGATGAGGAAGGACACTATATCCTACTTAAAGGGTCTATCCAACAAGAAGATCTAACGATTATAAATATCTATGCCCCTAACATGGGAGCAGCCAATTAGATAACCCAATTAATAACAAAAGCAAAGAAACACATCGACAACAATACAATAATAGTGGGGGACTTTAACATCCCCCTCACTGAAATGGACAGATCGTCTAAACAAAAGATCAACAAGGAAATAAAGACTTTAAATGACACACTGGACCAAATGGACTTCACAGATATATTCAGAACATTCCATCCCAAAGCAACAGAATACACATTCTTCTCTAGTGCCCATGGACCATTCTCCAGAATAGATCACATCCTAGGTCACAAATCAGGTCTCAACCGGTACCAAAAGATTGGGATCATTCCCTGCATATTTTCAGGCCACAGTGCTTTGAAACGAGAACTCAATCACAAGAGGAAAGTCGGAATGAACTCAAATACCTGGAGGCTAAAGAGCATCCTACTAAAGAATGAATGGGTCAACCGGAAATTAAAGAAGAATGAAAAAAATTCACGGGAACAAATGAAAATGAAAACACAACTGTTCAGAATCTTTGGGATGCACAAAGGCAGTCCTAAGAGGAAAGTATGTAGCAATACAAGCCTTTCTCAAGAAACAAGAAAGGTCTCAAGTACACAACCTAACCCTACACCTAAAGGAGCTGGAGAAAGAACAGCAAATAAAGCCTAAACCCAGCAGGAGAAGAGAAATAATAAAGATCAGAGCAGAAATCAATGAAATAGAAACCAAAAGAACAGTAGAACAGATCAACGAAACTAGGAGCTGGTTCTTTGAAAGAATTAACAAGATTGATAAACCCCTGGCCAGACTTATCAAAAAGAAAAGAGAAATGACCCAAATAAATAAAATCATGAATGAAAGAGGAGAGATCACAGCCAATACCAAAGAAATACAAACAATTAAAAGAACATATTACGAGCAACTATATGCCAGCAAATTAGATAATCTGGAAGAAATGGATGCATTCCTAGAGATGTATAAACTACCAAAACTGAACCAAGAAGAAATAGAAAACCTGAACAGACCTATAACCACTAAGGAAATTGAAGCAGTAATTAAAAATCTCCCAACAAACAAAAGCCCAGGGCCAGATGGCTTCCCAGGGGAATTCTACCAAACATTTAAAGAAGAATTAATACCTATTCTTCTGAAACTGTTCCAAAAAATAGAAATGGAAGGAAAACTTCCAAACTTGTTTTATGAGGCCAGCATTACCTTGATCCCCAAACCAGACAAAGACCCCATCAAAAGAGAATTACAGACCAATATCCTTGATGAACATGGATGCAAATTCTCACCAAAATACTAGTCAATAGGATCCAACAGTACATTAAAAGGATTATTCACCATGACCAAGTGGGATTTATTCCTGGGCTGCAAGTTTGGTTCAACATCTGCAAATCAATCAATGTGATACATTAGTAAAAGAAAGAACAAGAACCATATGATCCTCTCAATAGATGCAGAAAAAGCATTTGACAAGTACAGCATTCTTTCTTGATCAAAACTCTTCAGAGTATAGGGATAGAGGGTGCATACCTCAATATCATAAAAGCCATCTATGAAAAACCCACAATGAATATCATTCTCAATGGGGAAAACTGAGAACTTTCCCCCTAAGGTCAGGAACATGGCAGGGATGTCCACTATCACCACTGCTATTCAACATAGTACTAGAAGTCCTAGCCACAGCAATCAGACAACAGAAAGAAATAAAAGGCATCCAAATTGGCAAAGAAGAAGTCAAACTCCCACTCTTTGCATATGATATGATACTTTATGTGGAAAACCCAAAAGACTCCACCCCAAAACCGCGAGAACTCATACAGGAATTCAGTAAACTGGCAGGATATAAAATCAAGCACAGAAATCAGTGGCATTCCTATACACCAACAACAAGACAGAAGAAAGAGAAATTAAGGAGTCAATCCCATTTACAACTGCACCCAAAACCATAAGATACCTAGGAGTAAATCTAACCAAACAGGGAAAGACTCTGTACTCAGAAAACTATAAAATACTCATGAAAGAAATGGAGGAAGACACAAAGAAATGGAAAAACGTTCCATGCTCATGGATTGAAAGAACAAATATTGTGAAGATGTCAATGCTACCTAGAGCAATCTACACATTTAATGCAATCCCTATCAAAATACCATCAACTTTATTCAAAGAAATGGAACAAATAATCCTAAAATTTGTATGGAACCAGAAAAGACCCCGAATAGCCAGAGGAATGTTGAAAAAGAAAAGCAAAGCTGGGGGCATCACAATTCTGGACTTCAAGCTCTATTACAAAGCTGTAATCATCAAGACAGTATGGTACTAACACAAAAACAGACACATCGATCAATGGAACAGAATAGAGAGCCCAGAAATGGACCCTCAACTCTATGGTCAACTAATCTTCGACAAAGCAGGAAAGAACGTCCAATGGAAAAAAGACAGTCTCTTTAACAAATGGGGTTGGGAAAATTGCACAGCCAATGCAGAAGAATGAAACTGGACCATTTCCTTACACCACACACAAAAATAGACTCAAAATGGTTGAAAGACCTAAATGTGAGACAGGAATCCATCAAAATCCTAGAGGAGAACACAGGCAGCAACCTCTTTGACCTCAGCTGCAGCAACTTCTTCCTAGAAACATTGCCAAAGGCAAGGGAAGCAAGGGCAAAAATGAACTATTGGGACTTCATCAAGATAAAAAGCTTTTGCAAAGCAAAGGAAACAGTCAACAAAACCAAAAGACAACCGACAGAATGGGAGAAGATATTTGCAAATGACATATCAGATAAAGGGCTAGTATCCAAAATCTGTAAAGAACTTATCAAATTCAACACCCAAAGAACAAACGATCCAATCAAGAAATGGGCAGAAGACACGAACAAACATTTTTCCAAAGAAGACATCCAAGTGGCCACAGACACATGAAAAAGTGCTCAACATCGCTCGGCATCAGGGAAATCCAAATCAAAACCGCAATGAGATACTACCTCAAACCAGTCAGAATGGCTAAAATTAACAAGTCAGGAAACGACAGATGTTGCTGGGGATGCGGAGAAAAGGGAACCCTCCTCCACTGTTGGTGGGAATGCAAGCTGGTGCAGCCACTCTGGAAAACAGTATGGAGGTTCCTCAAAAAGTTGAAAATAGAGCTGCCCTACGACCCAGCAATTGCACTACTGGGTATTTACCCCAAAGATACAAATGTAGGGATCCGAAGGGGTACATGCACCCTGATGTTTATAGCAGCAATGTCCACAATAGCCAAACTGTGGAAAGAGCCAAGATGTCCATTGACAGATGAATGGATAAAGAAGATGTGGTATATATATAGAATGGACTATTATGCAGCCATCAAAAGGAATGAGTCTTGCCATTTGCAATGACGTGGATGGAACTGGAGGGTGTTATACTGAGGGAAATAAGTCAATCAGAGAAAGACATGTATCATATGATCTCACTGATATGAGGAATTCTTAATCTCAGGAAACAAACTAAGGGTTGCTGGAGTGGTGGGGGGTGGGAGGGATGGGGTGGCTGGGTGATAGACACTGGGGAGGGTATGTGCTATGGTGAGCGCTGTGAATTGTGTAAGACTGTTGAATCACAGACCCGTACCTCTGAAACAAATAATACATTATATGTTAAAAAAAAAAAAGAAGAAGAAGAAGATAGCAGGAAGGGAAAAATGAATAGGGGGAAATCGGAGGGGGAGACGAACCATGAGAGACTATGGACTCTGAGAAACAAACTGAGGGTTCTTGAGGGGAGGGTAGTGGGGGGATGGGTTAGCCTGGTGATGGGTATTAAAGACGGCACGTACTGAATGGAGCACTGGGTGTTACACACAAACAATGAATCATGGAACACTATATCAAAAACTAATGATGTAATGTATGGTGATTAACATAATAAAATAAAAAAAATTAAAAAAATAAAATCATATTATATTAAGAAAAATTCCAATGACATTTTTTATAGAAAACCTAAATTTTGTATAGAACCACAAAATACCTCAAATAATCTTGAGAAAGAACAAAACTGGAGGCATCATGCTCCCTGATTTCAAACTATGTCACAACCCTATCATAATCAAAATCGTATGGTATTGGCATAAAAACAGACATATAGATTAATGGAACAGAATAGGAAGCCCAGAAGTAAACCCAGACACATATGGTCGTTTAATTTATGACCAAGGAACCAAGAACATACAGTGGGGAAAGGATACTCTCTTCAATAAATGGTGTTCAGAAAATGGGGCAGCCACATACAAAAGAATGAAATTAGACTACTATCTTACACCATACACAAAAATTAACTCAAAATGGATTAAGGACTTGAATGTAAGACCTAAAACCATAAAACTCATAGAAGGAAACATAGGTGGTAAGCTCTTTGATGTTGCTCTTGGCAGTGTTATTTTGGATCTGACTCTAAAAGCAACGGCAACACAGCAAAAATAAACAAGTGGAACAACACCAAACCAAAAAGCCTCTGCACAGCAAAGGAAATCATCAACAAAATGAAGACAACATATGGAATAGAGAAAAAAACCCCTGCAAACCATGTATAAGGGGTTAATATCCAAAATATATAAAGAGCTCACAAAAGAGCAAAAACCAATCTGATTGGGGTGCCTGGGTGGTTCAGTCAGTTAAGTGTCTGCCTTCAGCTTAGGTCATGATCCCAGGGTTCTGGGATCAAGTCCTGCATCAGGCTCCCTGCTCAGCAGGGAGTCTGCTTCTCCCTCTCCCTCTGCCCCTCCCCTCTGCTCATGTTCTCTCTACTCTCTTTCTCTCAAAATAAATAAAATCTTTTTAAAAATCTGATTAAAAAATAGGCAGATCTGAATAGACATTTTTCCAAAGAACACATAAAGATGGTCAACAAGCACATGAAAAATGTTCAACATCACTAATCACTGGGAAAATGCAAATCAAAACAACGAGAGATAACCTCACACCTGTTAGAATGGCTATTACCAAAAAGACAAGAAATAACAAATGTTGGCAAGGATATGGAGAACAGGGAACCCTGTATATTGCCAGTGGCAATGTCAATTGGTGCAGTTACTATGGAAGACAGTAGGGGGCTTTTCAAAAAATTAAAAATAGAACTACCATATGATCCAGCAATTCCACTTCTAGGTGTTTACCCAAAGAAATGAAAACAATAATTTGAAAAGATATATGCTGACCCATCTTCATGGTAGCATTATTTATAATAGCCAAGATATGGAAATGACCTAAGTGTCCATCAATGAATAAATGGATTAAGAAGATACACCACACACACACACACACACACACACACACACACACACACAGGAATACTATACAGCCATAAAAATGAATGGAATCTTGCCATTTGCCATGAATAGACCTTGAGGGCATTATGCTAGGTGAAATATGTCAAACAGAGAAAGATAAATACTCTATGATATCTCTTACATGTGGAATCTAAAAAAACAAAAGAAGCAAAACCAAACAAAAACCAAGCCCATTGATAGAACAGACTGATGGTTGCCAGAGAGGAGCAGGGGTGGAGGGTAAGCAAAATGGGTGAAGGGGATGAAAAGGTACAAACTTCTAGTTATAAAGTAAGTCATGGAGATGTAATGTACAGCATGGTGACTATGTTACTAATACTGTATTGCATATTTAAAAGTTGCTAAGAGATAAGTCTTAGAAGTCCTCATCACAAGAAAAAAAATTTTTGTAAGTATGTATGGTAATGGATGGTAACTAGATTATTGTGATACTTTTACAATGTATACAAATATTGACTCATTATGTTGTACAACTAAAACTAACATAATGTTATATATTAATTATATCTCAATTACAAAAAAAAAAAAAAAAAGACAAAAAGGGAAAACGACAGGGACAAGACAAAAAAACAAAGACAAGCCTGCAAAGCAGCTAGAACTGGAGCCAGAAAGACTTTCCTGAGGAATGGACAAGGACAGTCAGTCAGATTAAGAGATACCATGGGATCAGTAGTGGTGATGTGGGTCAGCAAGAAGTTATGGCAATCACTGCAACACCAAACAGTACCAACAGCACCAACCGACAAACTGCTGCCAAGGGCTCTTCCTCATTTAGAAGAGAGCATCTGGAGGACTTCCCTTTTGAACTATGATTAACTCCTAAGTTTCTAATACATAACAGACAGGAAGCTCAAAGAGTATGATGCTAGACTTGATTCAATTAAGCATATGGAAGAATAAAATAACTAACTTATACTCAAAAGTATTATGGAAGAATACATACCTATAATACATAAGGAGAAAGATGATGTCTTTTTCTGCCACTTTCTAGCTGTGTGACCTTAAGTATTATAACCTTTCTGAGTTTCAGTCCTCTCTTTTGCAAAACTGGGTTATCCAGATAGTTATGAGGATTAAGTAAAACGGTGAATGTGAAAAAATACATGTAACTCTTACCTGACATCATACACAAAAATCAACTCAAAATGGATTAAAGCCTTAAACATAAGACCTGAAACCATAAAAATTCTAGAAGGAAACACAGGGAAAAACTCATTGACATGTATCTTAGCAATGATTTTTTTTTTTTAATTTGACACCAAAACTAAAGGCAACAAAAGCAAAAATAAACAAATGGGACTACATCACGTTTAAAAGCTTCTGCACAGTAAAGGAAACCATCAACAAAATGAAAAGGCAACCTACAGAATGGGAAAAAATATTCGTGAACCATATATCTGATAAGGGGTTAATATCCAAGATATATAAATAACTCCAACTACTCAAAAGGAAAAAAATACAATTAAAAATGAAAGGAACTGAATAGACATTTTTATTTTTTTTTTAAAGATTTTATTTATTTATTTGACACAGAGAGCGAGACAGAACACAAGTAGGCAGAGCAGCAGACAGAGAGAGGGAGAAGCAGACTCTCCGCTGAGCGGGGAGTCCGATGCGGAACTCGATCCCAGGACCCTGGGATCATGACCTGAGCCGAAGGCAGATGCTTAACTGACTGAGCCACCAAGGTGCCCCTGAATAGACATTTTTCTAAAGAAAATATACAATGGAGAATAGGTAAATGAAAAGGTCCTCAAGATTACTATCCTTAGAGAACTGCAAATCAAAACTGTAATGAGATATTACCACATGCCTGTTAGAATGGCTAGCATCAAAAAGATGAGATAACAAGTGTTGGCAAGGATGTAGAGAAAAGGGAACCTTGGTGCACTGCTGGGGGGACTGCAAATTAGTACAGCCACTGGACAACAGTATAGAGGTTCCTCAAAAAGTTTAAAATAGAACTACCATACGATTCAGCAATCCCACTCCTATGTATATACCAAAGGAAACAAAATTACTCTGTCAAAGAGAGATCTGTATCTTCATGTTCATAGCAGCATTATTTACAATAGCCAAGACATGGAAACAACCTAAGTGTCCACTGACAGATGAATGGATAAAGAAAATGTAGTGTGTGTGTGTGTGTGTGTGTGTGTGTGTGTGTGTGTAATGGAATACTATTCAACCATAAAAAAAAAGAAATCTTGCCATTTGCAAAAATATGGATGAAACAGGGCATTATGCTAAGTGAAATAAGTGATACAGAAAAAAAAATACTGTATGATCTCACTTATATGTGGAATCTAAAAAAAACCCAAAATAACTAAACTCATAGTAAAAGAGATCAGATTTATGGTTACCAGAGGTAGGGGTGGGGGAATTGGATATATGTGGTGAAAGGTACAAACTTCCAGTTATAAGAGAAATAAGTAGGGGGGATGTAATGCACATGATGACTATAATTATCCCTTCTGTACAATATATTTGAAAGTCACTAAGACAATATAAAAGTTCTCATCACAAGGAAAAAAACTTTTTTCTTTTGTATCTATATGAGATGATGGAGGTTAAATAAACTTATTATGGTAATTATTTTGCAATATATGAAAGTCATTATATTGTACACCTTAAACTTACACAGAGTTATATGTCAATTATATCTCAATAAAACTAAAAGTTAAAAAATAGGCAGAGGAACTGATAGACATTTTTCCAAAGATGACATACAGATAGCCAACAGGTACATGAAAAGATGGTCAATATCACTAATCATCAGGGAAATACAAATCAAAATCATAATGAAATAACATCTCACACCTGTTAGATTGGCTATCATCAAAAAGACAAGAGATAACAAGTGTTGGCAAGGATGCAGAAGAAAGGGAACCCTTGTGCACTGATGGTAAGAATGTACATTGATATAACCATGATGAAAAACAGTATGGAGATTCCTCGAAAAATTAAAAATAGTATTATCATGTGACTGATGCAGCAACCCCACTTTTGGGTATATATCCAAAGAAAATGAAAATAGGATCTCAAAGAGATATCTGCGCTCACATGGTCACTGCAGCATTATTCACAACAGCCACATTATGGAAACAACCTGTCAATGGATAAATGGATAAAGAAGATGTGGTATTATTCCTTGGATTATTATTCAGTCACAAGAAAGGACATCCTATTCTTTGTAACAACATGGTATTTTGCTAAGTGAAATAGGTCAGACAAAGAATGATAAATACTGTATGATCTCACGTACTTGTAGAATCTAAAAAAGCTGAACTCATAGAAACAGATTAGAATGATGGTTACCAGGGTCAAAGGGTGGGGTGGGGGAAATGAGGAGATGTTGGTCCAAGACTACAAACTTCCAGTTTTAAGATGAATAAATTTTGGGGATCTGATACACTGCATGGTGATTATAGTTAATAATACTGTATTATATACTTGAAAGTTGCTGAGAGTAAGTAGATATTAAATAGTCTCAACAAAAAATAAATGTTAATTATGTGATGTGATGCAGGTGTTAGCTAATGCTATGGTGGTAATCATTTTGCAATATATAAAAGTGTGAAATCAATACATTGTACACCTTAAACTCACACAATGGTATATGCCAATTATATCTCAATAAAGCTGGAAAAAAATATATGTAACTACTATATTTTTCATAAATAAAATGTTTTCTACTATACACATGATAGTCACTTAAATTACCATATTCAAACAATTTTAAATCTCTTTATTCCTTAATGTGAAGAAAATTTATTCACTTACAAAATTTAATTTAAAATGATGGTGTTTCCTATAGTTGGGTTCCTAATCAAATGAACAGACCTCTGAAATGTCGTCAGTTATGGGATAAAGATGATCAGGGTTATCCTAGTGGCATCTAAGTAACCATGGCAACAACTAAGACCCAATAGTAGGAATCCCTGATGAACTTGAAAACTCATCACTAAGGTCTGGCTGCACTCTTAACCCTGCCTTTTTTTATATAAATAATTCAGTATTAATGGATAGATCCATTGTACCATAGTGTTTTGACTTTTAGATTCAGAAAATTTAACAAATTTGGTTATTCAACCAGTGGCCTACTGGCCACTTGATTCAATTTAAGCTTTTCATCTTCTTCCTCTTCCATTTCTTTTTTTAAAGATTTTATTTATTTATTTGACAGAACGAGAGAGCAGGAGAGCACTAGCAGTGGAAGGGGCAGAGGCAGAGGGAGAAGGCGGCCTCCTGCCGAGCAGGGAGCCCGATGTGGGGCTCGACCCCAGGACCCTGGGATCATGACCTGAGCCGAAGGCAGTTGCTTAACCAACTGAGCCACCCAGGTGCCCCTTGCTCTTCCATTTCTTAAGACACCTTTGGTTTCTGATACACTCACTGCCCCAAACCTCCTGTTAAAATTCACCCAAAATGTCCACTTGTGCAGTTAGCACATGGCCTCAGTGATTGAACAACATGATTTTACGAGATATATCAAATCATCATTTGCCAAGCCACTGGAATTTTAAGACTACCACATGCTGGGCTTGTGGGGACTTTTATTCTGTTATGGAAATTGTACTGAATAGGATATATAACAACTTAAAACTGTCCACATCATTATGATCTCTAATTATAGAATTAGGGGTCACTTAAAAAAATCCTTCTTCTTCTCAGCCCTAATTTTCTCTTTCCCATTTTCCTCCTCTTTCTATGACCTTCTACCACCCTGATCTCATTTCATTTCTTCATAATAATTCTAGACACACTTATGATCCCTTTTCTAATTCCTTGTATTCCTTTATCTGTATTCTTAATTCTTTGTTACTCTGGGACCCTAAGCTTATGCAAAATATTTTTGTCTCTTCCACGTTGGACTCCCCCACTGGATCATATCCTTCTGAGGAAACAAAGAGCAAAACAGATTTCTTCACCAGTCCCATGACCATATTTTGCATTTTTTCCCTCCTGAAATACTGTAAATACTGAAGGAAAATGAGCTGTGTTGGATGAGCTTGGCAGTAAGGCAATGATAGCCCCTTGGCAATGAACCTGTGATGATGTGAAAGAAGAACCAACACCGGGCTGGAGAACAGGAGCTGGAGACAAATACTCAGCTATAGACAATGCTGCTGTTGAGAACCTGGGAAGTCCAATAGGCTGTGTAGTATCTGCCTTAGTCTGGATCGGTGAAGAGAGCTCAGTTGTGGGGTTGAACCAATACCCCAAACTTAAGGCCAAGTCAGCTTCCCTGTCACAGCTCTGGGTGATCAGTCTGTTGAGGCAAGGCCCTCAGTGCTTAGGATTTATGGAAAAGAGAATTCAGTTCCCTAATGGAAAACGCTGATAGGAGCTTAGTAGGCAATCCTACTATATATATAGTAGGGGTGTGTGTGTGTGTGTGTGTATGGTATATATATGGAGGCAGGGTTCTAGTGTCCAAGGAAACTGGAGTGCCAGATAGAGAAACAAAGGCAGAAGTCCAAGGTTGGGGCAAGGAAGGAGACAACAGGTGAGGCCCTCAGAAACAGCAGCAGGGCATGTGGGGGAGGAACGCTGTGGTAAGGACCCAGGAAGTGACAGTAAAAACTTCAGTTCACATCCTTCATGCTCAGAGTATTCCCTACTCTAGTTTGTTTTTTTTTTTTCTACAACTTCCTCAAAGCTTTTCTATAATTAACCATAGCATGAGTGAAACAGTTTAAGGGTTGCCATCCCCTGCCCTTTTGCTGCTCTGATGTAGCCCAATAGTTTGCCATCTCTATTTACTTCCTGAGCTCCTTGTCACTCTTTGATGAACAATGGGGCTGTCCCATTACTGTCTCTTCCTCCTGTCACATCAGCTGTTGAACAAGACATAAGTGCCATGACTAGAACATCAGACTCAACACAAATTGTAAATGTTTCATTTGGCACTGTGAAGGAGATGTCACAGTTATCCATGCTTCCTATCTGGTCTTTTCCACCTCTATCTACTCTCACATATCCAGATGGTACCCAGAATAAACAACTGGATGAGGAGGAGGACTGGCAGCACCCTGAAACATCTCTATCATTTGACAGCCCCATCAGCAACCATGTGATGGTAGCAGCTTTTAATCAGTAGCAGGGGTCGATGCAACATCCTCTGAGGGGTAGATGATGGCAAATTTAATTCAAGAAACAAGTGGGATGTACACTGGGAGCCAGATTTCTTTTCCCATCCTTTTTCACAGTTGCTATGATAATCTAAGACTTCTAAAAATAAAGCCATAAGGATGGCACAACCAGAGCTTGCTAACTAAGAAATAATGAGGCTAAATGAACTACAGATTCATCAGCTTATAAAAGGAATGGCCCAGTGCCTCAATGGGTTGCAACATTTCTTTCCCCAATATTACCTAGCCAATATCTGACTTGGGAGCCAATACTTTTATCCTGCTACAGTTTATTTCTTTAAGCAGACCCAGAAATGGGTGTTGGTGGACAAAAAAACAAAAACAAAAACACCCAACCACCAAAGCTGCTAAAACAAAATGAGGCATACTGCAAGGGAAAGGCTGGAGTTCACTGACTGAAGTTGAAAAACTCCAAGAAGAAACACACACTCAGATGGAAAAACTACCCTCACTGGGTCTCACAGTTTTCCCATTGCAAGGACTGTGACTTAGGTAAAATGGGAGGCTGTGGCATTCTGGAAAAGATATGAACTTGGAGTAAGTACAGTTGGGTCCAAGTTCCTTGTAGGATCTTGAACACAACACTTGGCTTCCTTGGGTTTCCATTTCCTTCATGGCAACACGGCAACAAAAATGATGCCTATCAATAGGGTTGCCAGGATGATGAAAGGCATTTGGGATAGGAAAACACTTTATGAAGTATAAAAGGCTTGTTTTCATCACCTCCTTTGAATATAGTGCTGGTTATGGGGACTAATCATTGTCTCTCTCCATGTCTGGAACCAATTAAAACATATATAGAGGAGTCAGAAGTTAGATCAAAAGTCATCTTTATTACTAGTCAAGCTGGATTTATTACTAGTTAAGCTCGCTTCTTACTATATCTTATAACACACTATCTTCTTTACATCTTCTGTACTGTCTTGGTCATACTATAAGCTTCTGGAGAGTAGAGATTATGCCTCCTATCTCTGTATCCCCAGAATTTTCTACAGAGCCATACATGTAGCAGACACTCTGATAAAAGATCACATTAATCACGTTTGTACTACAGTTTCTGGGTGAAGCCTCTCTCTCTACTAGCCTGGGAGTTCTTGGAGGGAAGGGTTCATGTCCTTTCATTTCCTGTGCCTAGCATGATTCCTGGCATATAGTAGGTTCTTTATAAAAATGACTTGAAAGAAAATGAAAACAGAAGGCTACCAAATGTTCTAGTGCCACCCAGGGGTTGTACATAAGGAATTAAAGTAGGAAAGTATCCTAAGGATACTTTTCATATAGCTTGTTCATTTGGGAAGATCTCTACCAGCAAACTGTGATTTGAGGATTTGAGATCATTTTCCCCACGACAAACTTTAGCTTTTGTCTACTCATCAGGCACCCTGGCTATCTGGGAATCTGCACCCTGGATATCTCAATTAGAGTTACTCTGCTAATGTTCTTAGCAGAGAAAAACTGTCACTTGGTAATTAACTTAGAGCCATGACCAAAGACTGTGACATCTGATGTTTCAGTGTATAACACTGACCCTTGTTCTTCTCCCAAGAGACCCACACACCATGAAGTAGTTTCCTTTCGGGTTGCTGCTGGAATCAGTTCATAGCACAAAATCCAGGCCTCCTAGACAAATATAGGAAGACTGTGAGAAATAACACCCCTACCTCCTGCATCATTAAACTTCCTTGTAACTAAGGGAGATGCAGTGCTGCCAGGCTAGGATTGAAGCAGAGGTCAGAATGTGATGGCATACAGAAGGAGCAGGGAATCTCAAAACACTATTCTAAGGAGTGATAATCCTTATTTCAGGGCCTTGCAGAGAATGAGAAAAAAAAAAAAGCCTTCCTGTACAGATAAACTTTGGATGCCTCCAGGGGCATAGGTGCAACTTGCAGCTCACTTAATAGCAGCGACCTGGGTGGGGCTGCTCTGGAGTCACACCCTCTGCTCTGTGTGATTCTCTTTGTGCTTTGAGAGAGGTACACATATGTGCACTCTGCTGTGTTCAACCCTGGACTACATGTTCTCTGTGGACACTGGGAGAATCCCCTGATTTTGCCCTTCTAGAACAAATCAGAATAAAACAACTTTACTTTCAAAGTCTTAAAAGGATTCAGCAAGTCCTATTTCTTAACATGATGGTCAAGAAATTTGTGATCTAGAAGCAATCCTTTATCCTGGCACAAGGCCCTGATGTTCTGCCTCAGTGGGCCTCACATGCCAGGCTCTGTACCACAGGGCTGATGCAGGGCAGGAAGGGCTAAACAACTTCAAAACTAGTCGTCTGGTACAGCAAATATAAACCTCTGCAGCCACTAGCATCTGTGGCATTGAGCAGTTGACATGTTGTTAGTGTAACTGAGGAACTGAATTTTAAAATTTAAACTAATTTAAATGTAAAAACTGACAAATAATTCAGTTATTAGAAAAATTTTAAGTATTGAATCTAATTTTTTAACTGTAACTTTTGTGAAATAAAAATGCAAATCAAGTACTTCTGACAAAATGCAGTGTCCAAATTGAGATGTGTTGTAAGTGCAAATTATACACAGGAAAAAAAGACCTTTGAAAAAAAGACCTGGTATGAAAAAAAAAAAGAAAGCAAATACTTCATTAATAATTTTTTATACTGACTACATGTTGAAATGAAAACGTTTTGGATATATTGGGTTAAATAAAGTGTATTATTAAAATTAATTTCACCAACTTCGTTTTACTTTTGGAAAAATCTACTAGAAAATCTAAAATTGTGGCTCGTGTTCTAGGTCTATGGAACAGTGCTGATCTAGACCACAATTTCAATCCTCTCTACATGGAGTCTCACTTGACAATATAAACCACCCATGAAACCTACCCATTGTTCCTCTGTCCAGTCCATTCTATTTTAATGGCATGTTTGCTGGGGGTCTTCCATGTGATCGGCACTGTTCTATGCTGGGAATACAGCATGTTGGCTCTTAGCGGACATTCCAAATAGAGATGTAAACAATAACAAATAAAGCGCAAAAAGCCCCATCAGCCAACTCCATTGCTATGCAGAACTTAAACTAGGATAATGTAATGGAGAGAGACAGGTTATGAGGAAGCTGCTGCTGGGAGGAAGTCTGAACAGCAAGGAGCCAGGCATGACAGGGGAGGGGGAATGGCCCATTAAAGGCCCCAAGCAAGGAATAAGTTGGAATACTCGAGGAAGGAAAACAAAATTAGTGGGACTGGAGTACGGGGGTGGAAGGTGGTAAGAAAGGAGATCCTAGAATGAGCACTGCACCAGGAGTCTGTGAAGCCATGTTAAAGCCTCTGCCCTCACATCAACTAGGTTTAGATCTTGGACAAGTTATCCTCTTAAGATAGCACTAGTTTCCTCATCTGTTAAATGGAGTGGCAATTACTAAAGGAACTTGTTTTCAATTCTGAAAACATATGATTTTATGATTTTTCCATATATCCTATTTTTTAAAAAAGATTTATTTATTCAAGAGAGAGGGTGAGAGAGAGCACAAGCAGGGTGGAGAGGCAGAGGGAGAAGCAGACTCCCCGTTTAGCAGGGAGCCTGATGTGGGGCTCAATCCCAGGACTCTGGGATCTTGACCTGAGCCAAAGGCAGATGCTTAACCAACAGAGCCACCCAGGCGCACCTTTCCATATATTCTAAAGAATAAAAATCCTGTCTTGGAAAAATGAAAGAAAGGAAGCAAATGGAAATATCCTGACCTTTAATTCCTTTCACGATTTAGCAATTGCTTATATGATGCCTTCCCTTCCTCTTCCCCTTCCCGTTCTATTTTTTTTTATTTTAAAGAAAATGAAAATCATTTGATATTTACCCAACTCATTCTCATACAGTATCAAAGGGTAAACTCCTTGTCTAAGGGCTCCTTGTCTAAGAACTCCTTGTCTAAAGGCTCAAGGTCTGCTTCTAAGGAGCCCAATCCAAGACACTCAACAAAAGATAAATGAATGTCCTGACAGTATCAGATAAACTTTTTGAGTGAAATACGGGACATTTTTCCCCCTATGGAATTTTTATAGCTAAGCTATTTAAATAAGAATTAGGTTTTATTTTTTTAGCTCAATTGTTTTACGTTTACTACAGGTTAAAATAACAATAAGATATCAATGAAATAATGTGACTGTATTTGTCTGAGCCTCCTTTTCTACCTTCAGGGCTTCTCCTATGCCATGGTGAGTTGCTTAGATGAGACCTCATGTGTTCAGACAAGAAAGCAGTCCAGCCACTCAAACTTCCTTTTAAGCTGGCACCCACCAACCGTGGGGGGCTGTCCATGCCTCCAGGCCAGAGTTGGAATCTTAATAATTACCATTCCAGCCCAACCTGGAGCTTCCAACCCTCCCCATTTTTATTCATCTCTTGCTGCAACCTGGGAAACCAGGGATGACTTAGCAGGTACTCAGGTCATGGTCCTTTATCTAGGTCACTCTTGGACCCTTGTTTCTCTACCTTTAGGGGAAAGTGGGCACATTCTCATTTCTTCAGCTAAGCAAGAAATTTCTAAGTAAACTATAGCATCTTTTTTTTCTTAAATCTCAGAGGGCTCTGGTACTCTCTCCAATGTCCTCCTATAATTAGCAAGCCTCACAGCAGCTTGCACGTACCCTGAGCTCTATCCTGTGGGGAGACAGTTGTTTGACTTTGAGAGAACATCTCAGGGAAATCATTAAAGCACTTATACTCATTGTTAAACAGACTCACTGAAGACAGGACACAGGAATCTCATTCTTGCCTCTTCTCATCAAACACAGCACAATTATGTACCCAGCACTAGCATTCACTGGCAAGGTCAGAAGCATACCCTGTGCAGCAACTACATATGGACATGGGAATCACATCTAGAGCTGTTCCTGCCCTGAGGGCTCACCATCAACGTGCACCTCATGTCCTCTGAAGCATACAGCCCTACAGTACTTGGTCCATGCAAAACTGTCCTGGGAGCTTTTACAACAGCTTAAACTAGTGTGTGTGTGTGTGTGTGTGTGTGTGTGTGTGTGTGGTGTGTGTGTGTGTGTATGTGTGTGTGTGTGTGTGTGTGTAGGGGACTTTTATACCAGCTCAAACCACTGTGTGTGTGTGTGTGTGTGTGTTTTAAACACTCAGCCCTTTACTACCAACTACAGTCCTCTCTTGCCCTCACATTATGGTAAAACTTCTCCAAAAAGCTGTATAAACACAATAGTTCATTTCTTCATACCTTACTTGCTCCTGGACCCACAACCACCACCTACTGAGTACCTGTTTTGAACTGGGCAATTTGTTAAGTGCTCCATATACTTAAATTAACAACTCTATGAAGTATAGCAATTATTACGGTACAGTCTGTTGAATGATGGTCTCTCAGAATTTATGCCTATATCTTAGCCCTGAAACCTGTGAATAGGACCTTATTTGGAAAAAAAGGGTCATTTGCAGATATAATTAAGTCAAGGATCTTGAGAAGAGATCATGCTGGATTATCCAGGTGGGCCCTGAATCCAATAACAAGTGTCCTTTTAAGAGACACAAGGAAGAGGGGAAGGCCATGAGAAGACAGAAGCAGAGTTTGCAGTGACACAGTCACAAACCCAAGAACATCTTGGAGCCACCAGAATGGAAGCGTCAAGGAAGTGTTCTCCCTTGGAACCTCTGAAGGAATTATGGCTCTGCTCACACCTTGATCTCTAACTTCTGGCCTCCAGAACTCTGAGAGAAAAAAAAATCTGTTGTTTTAAGCCACCAAGTTTGTGGTAACTTGTTATGGCAGTCACAGTTTCATAGATGGGAAAACTGATGAAGATGCTCAGGAAGTAAAAGAATAGTGAGACTGGCCACAGCTCACAGGGTGCCCTGAATGGTACTGTGCTACAGTCAGAGCAAAGGCAAGGAACTTACTTTGTGAGGAGCTGTTAGGACGCCTGCAACAGATAAAGGATTTATCCTCTTGAGAAGAAAGGCTCAAAAACTTCTGAGGGAGAAGAACAAAGAGAAGAGAGTCTGTCTGGTGATGGAAACAACCCAAAGAAGAGGAAGGGGAAGGGGTAAACAGGAGGGGGAGATATGAAAGACAGCACTGCAAGGGCAATGTGTCTTAGGTTTTGGGAGCTTCTTGGATTCTAGCCTGAGAGTCTCTAGTGTCCATCACATTTGTAAAGGCAATGGTTACACGTTTCAGAAAACTTTCAGATTAGATTTGCTACAAAGCAAACATAAACTTGCTAAAAAAAAAAAAATCCCTTTTCTTCATTTAAAAAATTCTGCTCAAACTTCTCTTATTCAGAACAATTTTCCAGAATTTTGCCAGATCCTGATAAGCTAGAAAATCCTCTGTTAAAACAGCCCCCACTAATGAGGCTATGTGCATTAACAAAAATTCCACTGAGCTGGAATCCGGGTGAGGACATGCTAGACTGTCTTTCACATTTCTTTTTTAAAAGTTTTAAACAGGATTTGCTAAACAATGGTACAATATAACAACAAAAGAAACAAGTTATTTAAAGACAGTACTAACATGGCAACCCACGTTTAGAAATTTTGCAATTTATGAAATGTTTTTATACCTTTCTCATTTAGCTCTCACAATAATCATCAAGGTAGATATTATTATACTCATCATCTGTGTATTACAGTTAAGGAAAGTGAAGTGGCTCTGGAAGGTTAAGTACTCTATGCAAAGTCCCATAATTAGTAAGAGAACTGAGAGCTCAAAGTATATCCTTTAAATCCAAATCTTATGCTCTCTCCCACCATATGTTTTAGCGAAACTGTTTCCATATAGAAAGCTGAATTTACTCATGAAGAGTTAACATTTAAATTTGCATAAAGCAAGAGTTGTTTTAAGTGTGAGCATGACTTCCCTCATCTACATTCCTGCCAGCCATGTAATAGAAAGTACTTGGAAAAAAAATAAAAATAAAGTACTCAAAAGTCATAAAATTGTTTCTTTAAAATATTTTATTCCTCAGTCTTCACTGGAATTGCTTCCAATGAGAAGGTTTTATTAAGGTATGTTTAATCTGCATAAGAGAGTTTGTTGACTTATAGAAATTTAAAAATCACAACTTAAAATAAAAAAGACATTAAATCAGCATGACACCTATAAGGACCCAGTATGCCTAACTCCCTGGGTTAATGTCACATTTGAAAATGTCACTTCTTCAGTTTTTCTGTGTGAATGACGTTTCCTTCAGAACCAAAGAAACCAGTTCTCCCTAGGGAACATTTGCAAATTTTTTCATAATGAAAAAAAAAATCCAGCCTCAAATTCTTGATTTGCAAAAGAATTATCCAGCATGAAGTGGGGAAGAAACAGTCTTATAAAATCAAGTTCTAAAATGGACTCACTGTAGTAAATAGAGCCAAGGGCCACTCTTGTGTTTTTCCTTTGCTTTATTTCTAATTCTAGCTAGTCCATTCTTTGTGCCCTTGTTATTGCTAAAACAGAGTAAAAACTAACTTCCAGTGTATCCTGAAGAGTAACACAAAACTTCAAATTCTAACACTTTCTAATTTTACAACACTGTGATTCTGCTTGTTCCCTCCCTGACATCTCTCTTGCTCTTCCTTCCTAACTCACCCTGGTTTTGTTCCAAGATCTATTTCACCACTATGCAGCTCAAGTGATAACAGGGAAGCTGAAAGCTTCTTTCTGCTCCAAGATAGCCTTTCATAAGTCTAAGACGGTGATTTTCAAAGTGTGGTCCCAGGACCAAAGTTTTGGCATCACTGGAAATTTAGAAATGCAAATTACTGTCCCTACCCCACATCCACTGAATCGGAAACTCTGGGGGTGGGGCCCAGCAATCTCTGTTTAAACAAGTCTTCAGGTGATGCTGTTGCATGACTAAGTTTAAAACCATTGCTCTAAGCCAGTGATTCTCAACCCTGGTTGTGTATTAGAATTGTCTAATGCCCAGTCACCACACTCCCCACTCGCCCCCTAAAGATTCTGATTTAAGTGATGTAGGGTAGGGTTTGGGAAAGGGGATTTGTTAAAAGCTTTCTAGGTGATTCTAATGTAAAGTCAGGTTTGAGAAACACTGATGAAAGCCAATCAGAATAATCCAGCCTAAAATACTGTGCTGCAGTTTTGATGAAACGGATTCCTCCATTTCCATAACGCTGACTGAACACCAAATATGTCATTACCATTATTATAGCCTCTGGTGGTAGCATGAGAGAAATGCAGGCTGATAAACTGCTCTTAGTTACTAAATAGGACATGTTCTTATTTCCTCAAGAGCAAAGTCTTTAGTAGCCTCAAGAGTGAGATTTGCAAGGGGTGGTGGACAGACAATCCAACAGCTATTGGCAGTGAAGGCACACTCAACTGCTATGTTTTGTAAGGGAAGGGGTGAAAATCATCTGGAAAAGAATTTGTGGTAAACCAGGATCTCAAGCCAAGCAGTCTTAATCCAGAATCCAAGCCCTTAATCATGGCTGCCACACTGTTACTGTCTGTGGAGGTTATGAACAAGCAGTGTAAAAGGCAAGGGAAGACACCTTCAATGGTGTGGAGGAGACGAAGATTCATTTCATATGCATTCATAATGCAATATGTTTCTAACATCTAGAAGAGCCTAAGTTTCTGGAGTCAATACTTGTTTGGACCTACACTGACCTGAATTTATTATTTATATCAACTCTCCCTCCTCAATCTCAGGGAAAAATTTCCTCTCACTTATCAGGAGAAACAAACCATGAAGACAGAATACATGAGCCAACTTCAGTTAGTCCAGTATATGCAGAGCATGCAACAGCAAGCAAGATGCATTAATAATAATACAGAGCATGATTTAAGAAATATAAATGCCTGAGCATAAACAACACTTAACTAGCTAAATAATCACTCCTTCACTCTAAGTATCCAAACAACTTTGGTTTGAATAGATACTGATATATAAAAACTTACTTTCATAAGCTCATAATAATTATTTTAGTTTTCTTAACAATAAAGTAGCACAGTCCATAGCACCTAGGAAGAGATCAAATCTGCTAACTCAGGACTCAGTGCCTCCCCGCAGTGTCATGTTCTTAAAGGTTTGTGATGATGCTTCTTACCTTCCATTATTATTTCTTTTAATTAAAAAACTGTGATACAGCTTGGGAAAAGCAGTCTTGATCATGTCAACTCCTTCCTCTGTAGAATGGGATTAATGATAATTAATGTCCCACTTGCTTTGATATTCTGAGGTATTCCGAGGATCAAATTCTGTGAAAATGTTTTGTGAACCAGAAAGACCTATGTAAATGTTACAGTAGAGCTCCTGGTTAGGTTGTACCCCTCTCTTCTAGACAGAAGGCCCAATAAGAAAACTTCTATGTGCTGTGTTATCTCACTCAACACTATCTTATGTAGTGGGTGGTCATATCCCATTTTACATATGAGGTGCATGGAGGTAAAGTAATTTATCTAATGTAAGCCACCTACTCAGTGGTAGGGCTAGGATTTGAACCCAGGTCTGCAGCTCAGAAACCCAGGTATTCTTTGCACTAGCTTCATACCTACTTTATGGTGTAAAAAAAGAAAAATGAATGCAGTATTTGTTTTTTTTACAGAACCGTGAAGGTTCTCATCACCACCCTCATCCTCGTTTTCATTTGTTCCAAAGTATCATATAAAATATGTTAAACTTTCCCAAAGGGCTAAAACTGGCAGGATGAAACACTCAGTACTATACTGTGGAATGGAGCCCAAGAAATAAAACAAATTAGACACAGTCAATTGTTATAAAAGTAAAATAAAACCTCAATTTCCCTGCCTGCCAAAGACTGCATCCCTTACCCCCTATCAGACACAAATAGCCCCAGTGACTACTGGTTGTGATGCAGTAATCCAGAGAGAGAGAAGAGAGCCTGGATTTCTTGATTTCTTTCTCTCTCTCTTTCTTTCTTTCTTTCCTTCCTCCCTCCCTCCCTTCCTTCCTTTTAAGCTTCACCTGACATCACTAATAGGATGAAAACTTTATCAATCATGCGTTAGAACCACTCATAACTAGCCACAGGGACAGCAGAAGTGCCGCACACTGATTTTTTCTGTGTGTGGTGGAGGCACCAGGCAGGACGGAAAAAATGGGCATGAACAAAGAGGTCAGAGAGACCTGGGTATGAATTTCAACTCCATCACTCACTACCTAGTCACCATGGGCCAGTCCTTAACTTACTTATCCGTTAACACTTCTTCATCTTGAAGCATTTGCCTCTGGAATGAATGAGATGATATAGGTAAGCTGATAAGCAGATGTCTGTGAACACAGTTGGCACTCAAGAGTGAGCAGACTCTCTGATGATAAAGACAACTCATGAACTCACTCATGTCCATTAGTAAGTGCTTTTTCATTTTTTTTTTTTTTAAACAAATTCTGTAGTAGACTAAAGAGGACTATAAATTCCTACTATTCTTCCCTTTGAGAGCTGGAGTCCAATACCTCTCCCCTTGAATAAGGGATGGTCTTAATGACTCCTTTGGCCAATACAGTGTGACTGAAGTATTGCTCTTGGGTTTCCCAGCCTAATTCATAACAAGACTTGTAGGTTTTGCCCTGGCCTCATAGCTGTGAGCTGCCATGTAATAAGTCTGACTACCCTGAAGCCACTACGCTGTGAAGAAGCCCTACTTAGTCACGTGAAAAGGCCTCAGGGAAAAAAGATGTTGGGTAGGCCCCAGCCTAGTCCAGCCTCCAGAACACTCTACCAGGTTTTCCCCCCAAATTAAAAACATAAATTTTCTGAGTTACATAAGGTAACATAGTAAGTTTATATTGACCCTGTAGTTCTCAAGTCTGTTTCAGACACTGAAAAAATAACACATTGTTTGTGGACAGCTTTAATCCAACTGTAACTTAATAATAACTGGCTAAGGAATGACATATACCAGCTCTTGAGTGCCTATGTGTGCCAGAATTTAAGTTAGCTTGGGTTTTACCAAATATCCAATTCTCTTAAGAAAAAAATGCTATACATAACAAGCCCTCATCTCTATGAAATTGTGAAAAACATTTTCTGAAGTCAGACTAATTGACCCAGTGCCCCAGTGCTTGACCCTCCCAGCTCTACAAATCTGGACTCCCATAGCCAGCTACCTTGTAACCAGGGTTGTTTATTAAGAGCCACCACCACCTACCTCCTAACTAGCTGGAATCTACCTACACTGGGCTGCTTGCATTTCCAGGCAAGCCTGCAAACAATTAAACTGTTAAGACAAAGTTGATTTCTGCAGATATCTAGTTAATGTTTGAGGAGAACCCCTTCAGTTTTCACACATGCTCCACTTGGGAGGATGGGCCTCATTAGCATAAGACTTGATCTCTGACTCATGGAATACTTAACTGAAGCCTTTCAAATCATATACGACCTTATAACATTACACAAACTTCAGGGCATACAATCAGCATAGGTGAACTCAACATTTTGCTGCTTTCCAAATCTACTAAGCTCTCTTTCATTTCCTGTGTCTTCCTCCTGCAAAGCCTGCTTCTCCTTCTGGGGTGGGGTGGGGTGGGGTGTATGTGTGTGTGTGTGTGTGTGTGTGTGTGTGTGTGTAATCCTATTTAACTTTCAAATGTCCACTCTCCCATCAAGGCAGAGTTAATTATTCTGTGATGACATTGCTTCTTCAATCTATAAAATCTTTTTTCTAACAAGCAAGTTTACCATTTAAAAAAAGGCAACAGATACAGATGTAGCGAAAAGAAGGGCCACATGCACCCCAATGTTCATAGCAGCAACATCCACAATAGCCAAACTGTGGAAGGAGCTGAGATGCCCTTCAGCAGATGAATGGATAAAGATGTGGTCCATATATACAATGGAATATTACTCAGCCATCAAGAAAGGATAAATACCCACCATTTGCATCAACATGGATGGAGGTGAAGGAGATTATGCTAAGTGAAATAAGTCAAGCAGAGAAAGTCAATTATCATATGGTTTCACTTATTTGTGGAACATAAGGAATAGCAAGGAGGACATTAGGAAAAGGAAGGGGAAAATGAAGGGGGGGAAACCAGAGCGGGAGATGAACCATGAGAGACTATGGACTCCGGGAAACAAACTGAGGGTTTCAGAGGGGAGGGGGGTGGGGGGATGGGTTAGCCCAGTGATGGGTATTAAGGAGGGCACATATTGCATGGAGCACTGGGTGTTATACACAAACAATGAATCATGGAACACTACATCAAAAACTAATGATGTACTGTATGGTGACTAAAAAAGGCAACAAACCCACAGTTCTATAGGATGCATGGAGAAAGAACATGAGAGAGTCCATATAAGTTGGCAATATTTCACCAGGCTGAAAACAGGGTGATGTGATCTGTGTTTCAGGGATTAGAATTCAGTGGCAGAAACAAGTTAATTAAAACACCTAACCAAAATGCCATCTATATGTAAAGTGCTTTGCACTGGGGGTGCAACATAACCTGAACTGATAAATTCTAAGGGGAACTGGTGATTTGCATCTCAATCTCTTATGTTATTTTCTTGGCAAAAAGTTAAAAAGGAACCATCCAGTCTAGGAAAGATAGGTCTTCTGTATACTTCAGCAAGAACCAGACAAGCAGAATGAACTCCAGGTTTTTCCAACTCAATGGCTTTGGTTTAATCTGGAGTGGGCAGTGTCTATTGTCCTAAGTGGATCAACCTGAACATCAAACCCACCAACTGGTATTGGCTTTTACATTCACTCAGTAACAATTGCAATTCCAAAGGCTATACAGTCACTCTGGGGCACCTGGAGATCTGTGGCACAACCTCCAAAACACACGAGCAACATGCATAAAATCATAATCAAACACTTTTCATTCTACCATCAAACCTAAAGAAATCACATTTTTATCACTTGTTATTTAAGGACACACATAACTAAGCAAAACATTCCAAGCCAAAGGCTGTATAGTCACCAAATGGTAACGGGTTCTATGTGACAATATCCACAAAACACAGTCTACCATTCCTTCTCCATGAGGAACCCACAGAAGCTCATACTGGAACCCTTTATTCTGCCACAAAACCAAGAGCAATAATGTTTTTGACACTCATCCTTGAATTAACTATTCTTAACATGCCAATTTAGAATTATTATAACAGTCTACATTACAACTGAGGCCCAAACAATAGGATGACTTAATGCTTGATACTTTAAGTACCTAGACGAAGCAGAGGGAAAATTTTCTATTGAGCAAACCCTGGTCTTCCTCCAGAAAATGTTTAAGTTTCTGGCACTGGACAAATAATAACAATGGTATATTCTAAAAGAAATGCGATATCAACTTACTTAACAGTTGGCAATAGAGGGCCTGTAAACTTCTCTTCATGGTATCATCTGGTCCTGCTTGTCCTCCAGTTTATTCATGATTCTGTCTAGGAAATTGGGAAAAGAAAATTGTTACACCTGGCGAACATAATTCAATTCAACAATCAGAAAGAATTCCACTCAACATGATCCTGGTTGTAAAGCCTAAAATCCCTGACTTTGAAGAGGAAAATCCTTGGAATGGATATACCACAGTCTAATTAGATGTTATATAAATACTAATTGATCAATTGGTTAAAACCTGAAACTATACATATCACTAAAGGAAACTCATGGGCAATCAGACAATGAGTGTCTGACTTAGGAACTTTTGAGGACTTCCAATTAACCTCCCCATGAATCTCTAGTTTTTAAACAGGAGAAACAAAAGATTTCTAATCTTATTCCCGTTATGGTGTTCAACCAAACAAAACAACCCAAAAAGCTTCACCACACTTGAAGTTGTATTATGTTAAATAACTTTTCCATTATTTTCTCATTATAAAACATAATCCAGTATAGAATATTTGGAAAATATAGCTAAATGAAATAGAGATAATATATAAGAAAATACAAAATTACCTCTCTCTGCAGCCTTTCAATGTGCACTTCTATTGGTCTATCTCATTTTATCTATTATATTTTTTGTTTGTTTTTAAGTAGGCTCTATGCTCAATGTGGGGCTTGAACTCACCACCCTGAGATCAAAAGTCATATGCTCTACTGACTGAGCCAGCTAGGCACCCTCTCTATTGTACATTCTAATTTTTCTTCCTAGCGGAAAAATATTCTTGTGTTTATTTTAAATGGCACACAGTATTTCCTTAAGGTAACCTCATTAGACTACAACCTACTCAATGATGGAAATTTATAATTTCTTTACATCCTTGCCAATAAATAGCAAATATTTCATCTCATTGTTTTAATTTGCATTTTATAAGTTTATTAATCATTTGTCTTTTTAAAATTTTTAGTTCACATTTGACAAAGATTCCCTTTTTTTGGACAAGGATTCCTTAGTAAGGCTCCTGAACCTTTTAGTAAGGCTCCTGAACCTTCTCCTAGGTCCATCCATGAACTTCCTCATAAAGCCTAGTTTTAGCAAGAACTAGATTAGCAAACTGCTAAGTCATTTTGACCAGAACCCTCTACTCGCAATATCTGATCAGGTTCCTTATCCTCCATCAATCCCCAGGTGATAATTACCCTGGCCTGTCTTTAGCAAGAATCTTATTAGGTTAGTTTAGCCAGAACCCTTTACCCCTGATGTTTCCTCTCAGTAATTTTCTATCCACTGAACACCCCCCCACCATCCTTGGCTATAAATGGCCACCTGCCCAAGTTGTATTTGGCGTTGAGCTCAATCTCTCTCCCCCACTGTAAAATCCCATTGCATCGTTCCCTATACCTATCCTGATGGTCCTGAATAGAGCCTGACTCACCATCTTTAACAAATGTCACTGAATATCTTTTTCTTTAACACTTTAATGATTCTCTACTGGCATGCTGGGTTATTTTCTCATAATACCTCAAGTGAAACTAATTTATCTTTCAAATGTTTTTATTGAGATATAATTCATGTATTATAAAATTCAGCCTTTGAAGTATACAATTCAGTGGTCACTAGTATTATTCAAGTTGTGTAACCATCATCAGTACCTAATTCCAGAACATTTTTCATCACTCTAAAAAAAAAACAAAAACAGAAACAAAAAACCCCCAAAAAACAAAAAACCAATCAAACTAAAAAAACAAAACCCCAAAACTGCTATCTTTATTAGCAGTCATTTCCCTTCTCCCCTCCTCCCAGTCCCTGGCAACCACTGATCAACCATAGATTTGCCCATTCTGTACATTTCACATAAATAATATATAATGTGGGGCGCCTGGGTGGCTCAGATGGTTAAGCGTCTGCCTTCGGCTCGGGTCGTGGTCTCAGGGTCCTGGGATCGAGCCCCACGTCGGGCTCCCTGCTTGGCGGGGAGCCTGCTTCTCCCCCTCCCTCTACTGTTCTCCCTGCTTGTGCTCTCTCGCTCTCT
This sequence comes from Phoca vitulina, assembly GCF_004348235.1. Lineage (NCBI taxonomy): Eukaryota > Metazoa > Chordata > Mammalia > Carnivora > Phocidae > Phoca > Phoca vitulina. Next base: position 23,219,552 of record NW_022589713.1, read on the forward strand.
CTGTCAAATAAATAAATAAAATCTTTAAAAAAAAAAAAAAAATAATAATATATAATGTATAGTTTTTCTATATGGCTCTTTTACTTAGCATAATGTTTCTTAGGACCATCCGTGTTGTAAATCATACTTTTCCCCCCTTTTTGTAAGAATTAGAAACACAAACAAACAGACTCACACACAGCCATGGTTAGAGAGGCCTTCCTTAGTCCAGGATTACATAAATAGTTGCCTGTATTTTCTTTTGGTATTTCTGGATTTCCTTTAGATTTGTTTCTGGACTTTGTGCTATATTTTACATCTGTTTGCTCATTCTTCCACTATAACAAAAAGAGTTTGATTAAATTAAACTCTTGGTAAAGTTAATCCCCCCATTATTACTCTTTTTAAGATTTATCTTGTTCTCTGAATGTTTTTCCCTTAAATTAACTTTATCATTTTATTAAATTCCAGAAAAAATATCATTGGTATTATAGTTGTACTTATCTTCTACTTGCTTTAAAGATTTGATCTCTTCAAAACCAAGTGTGGTGAGGAGAAAGATAATATTTTAAAAGTTGTAGCTCTGAAGATCAGAAGAATTTAGAGAGAGAGAAGCACTTTTTGGGGGTGTATGCACAATAGCTCAATGACTATGTAAAGCCCCACCCACCACCCTAAGTGTGATCTGGATGAGGAAGAGGTCGAGAAAGACATAAATTTTTCTCCATTATAAAATAACAGAGGAGATTTCAGTTCTGACAGGCTAGGAAAGAGGGGTTTAGCAGTCCAGAAATCAGAGGCTGAAGAGATGATACACAAGACATGCTGAGAGACGGAAAAAGAGCAATTCCAAAAGACAGAAATAGGTGGGACCTAAGAATAAAAGATAAAATGAGAAATTCCCCAGGGAGGAATGTATAAACTTTAAACTTTAAAATGTATGAAATTTTTCATTGCTTGTTTTATGCTGTTGTTTTTACTTATACACTACATCTATTCTCCCCCACAATGCTTATCTACCACTAGTACCCTCAAAATCTCAGCAAAAGTCTTATACAAAATAGTCTAATAAGTGGTGCTCAGCTGGGCAATGACAGAACAGAGACTACGTCTTAAGACAAGGGCGACCAGGAACAGGAAGGGGCCACAGGAGTCATAAGCAATGGTTAGTGGGCATCTACGGAGGACTGAGGACATTGTAAGTGCTCAATTATAAAGCAAGTAAACATATGAATGAATAAATAAATGATTAAGTAACAGGAGAGCAGAGAAATAGTTGTTTATATTGATCAAGGCAAATGTAAGCCCCTTAGTCATCTCTAGAAATGCTTAGAGGTTTCTGAAGAAGTCAGATTTTTGACAATACATGCAACAGAACCATTTTATTCACATATCAAAGAAACAACTGAGCTCATAAATCCAGGACACTTGGTATATCTGGTTTACACAGGATTATCCCAACTACAAGCACCATATGGCTTGTATTTATTCAAAATTAATCTTTATTTAGATCTTTTTTATGGATTTTATAGTTTTGTACTGCTTTTCCTTTACTTGAGTTCTACAGTCTAGTCAGATTCATTCCTAGGCATTTATATATATATACTTGCCACTGTGATGGAATTTCTGCTTCCATTATATCTTCGAATTACCTCTATATGAAAATGACTCAGTTTTGTATATTCATTTTGTGACCTAACCAAACTCACTTAGTTCTAATGATGGTTTCTCACCTGAGTCTCTTGGGTCAGTTGTTCTGCTTTGGATAGACACAATGGAGAGGCACAATGAGATTCCATCTAAAGCCATTTTTTAACCAGATAGTAGGAAACATTCATTATATCTGGTCCCTCAGGGAATAACTTAGGACCTCCAAGGATGACAATGAATTTCTGGGATGAAATTCTAAGAAAGTACAGTTTACAGCCAAGAGGTTGAAGAAAAGAAAAATAAGAGAGGATGATGATGAAAATATTTGCCCAAACATGCAGATACAGCGGCATAGATGGGGCCCTCACTGATAACTAGTTCAGAGTAAACAAAGAGGTGCAAGTAACCTGAACCACTCCTTGAAGAAGGTGAGCCTAACAGAATCCTGCCTCTCCCCTCTTTGGCTTAAATGGAACACTTATATCTAGTCCACTGATTCAGGAAGGGACATTTTTCTCTTTCATAGATCACTTAAAATGTTTCAATTAGAAATGTCCATGTAGCAGGGAAAAAGTAATAAAGAGGCAAATGAAAAGCTCTTATGTGAACTTGAAATGACAAGTTCATAGAGAATAAGGACTAGCCAGGAAATCCTGGAAAACAACATAAAAACATACTCTAAAGCCTCTACATAATCAAAAACTATTTGCTATTAATACATGAATAGACCAAATTATATATGGAAATTTATATGGTAAAGGCAGCATATTAAATCAATAGGCAAAAAAGATGAACTTTTTGAGATAATAGCAGAGTATACAGGAAAAGACAAAATTGTACTAATTCCAAATATGATACACCAGCATAAATTCCAAAGGACCAGACCTTTAAAGGTAAAAAAAAAAAAAGTATACAAATACTACAATAAAGGGTAAATTCTTCTACTGGGAGTAGAGAAGCTTTGTTAAATCTAAATCAAAGTTTGAAGCAATAAGGAAAATATAAACTTTATTACATAAAAAATTACAAAGTAAAAACTATAATACAAATGAAAATACAAATAATATACAAATAAATGAAAAAAATACAAATGAAAACCTAGAAAAAATGTTCAGCTTATAAAAAGCAAAGAGTTACTATCCCTAAAATTTATTTGTAACCCCCAAATCAATTCTCACAGTGCCCTAGCAATCATTTGCATACATGCTCAGAGTGGGAAAAATTTGAATTGCTCAACACACATGTTCCCAGTTGAGGTCAAACAAGGCAGTGCTCTGTCATCACCATCTTCTCCCTCTTCTTGTTTTAGCTCTCATACTGTGAACAAGTGTCCTTTCCATAGGCTATTTAGTACCATGTTTTTAGCATTTTTTGTACTTTTTTTCTTGTTATCTTTGTTTGAAATGGTCCCCAAGCATCGTGCTGAAGCACTGTCTAGTGCTAAGTGCAAAAAGGCATGAGTTATGGTGCTGTTGGCTATAAGTTAAAAACTAATGAATTAATAGTATATATTACATAAGGTATCTAGAAACACTGTTTCTATAAACAAAAACACATATAACTTAAGGTTATTTATGGATCAATTGACAAAAATATGACCTGAGGCTCACAGAAACCTAACCCTTTATTTCCCGAGAGCAACAGCTTAGTATTCACTAGTTCAGTATTTGTGAAAACTTTACAGAATATAACTACCATGAATCACTAGAATCAACTGAATTTGAGATGAGCTTTAAAATATTTTGTGAGGCAAAGAATGAAGATGACCAACAATTCAGGTGAATAATAGAGCTGGCACAAAACAGAACAATGGCTCTCCAACGCTTTAGGACCCAGGAAGAGCTGATTAAACTGATGGCCAACACACATTATGGTGCCTTTGGAAAATGAGGGGAGAGAAGAACAGGAGAGTTGACAATATCAACTAACCTCACAGGCCTCCAAAAAAGTTTGGTAAGGAGCATACATTTCCATTTTATAGGCAAGGACACAGATACCAAAAATTCTGTCTTTGCTCGAGATCACGCCTATCAGCTGTGAGGATCTTGAACTAGTTTCTAGAATCCTCTAATCAGTGGATTTCTTGTTTGTAAATGGGTAAGAACAGTACTTAATATGCTTGCTGCAAAGACTAGACAATGCATGCAAAGCACTTGTCCCTGTGCCTGGCACACAAGGGCTCAAAGCAAATACCTAATAGCAGAAGGCAGGATAATGACACATTAGGCCACAGCTCACCAACCATCTCTTAATTGTGCTTTCCCTAAACTAGATATGAACCAAAGACTTCGGAATATCAACCAAATAGTCCCTTTTGTTAGATCCAGTGTCTTATCTAAATTTAATTTAGAATTTACTTTTATGGTGTAAGTTAGACTTTAAGTTGTTATTCATAATTTATACCTTTGTCTTCCTTACAAAGGATCTAAGGAGGCTTACTAATAGATGCAAGTTGTATAACAGAATTATTAACATATCAACGCACATTAATAATATCAGAAAGGGAGATCCAAAATTATGTGGAGAAAGGGGGGATTAATTTTACTATAGGGGCGCCTGGGTGGCTCAGTCAGTTAAGTGTCTGCCTTCAGCTCAGGTGATGATCCCAGGGTCCTGGGATCGAGACCTGAGGGCTCCCTGCTCAGCAGGGAGTCTGCTTGTCCCTTTCCCTCTGCCTCTCCCCACTGCTGGTGCTCTTTCTCTTTCTCTGAAATAAATAAAATCTTTAAAAAAATTTTTTACCATAAAATGTAATTGGATAATACATTTCTCTCAGAGGTTCCTAAAAATAAAGGCAAAAAAGATAGCATTATTTTTTTTTTCTGGCTGCATAGAGGCACAGTTTGTATTCTGTTCAGAAATACTACCCTTAAAAAAAAAATACTACCCTTTTCCGACACTAACTTCTAAGATAAGATCGTTAGACAATTTTTGATAAGCATTAGCATCCTCAATAGCAGTTTTATAGAATATGAACAGAATATTCTTGGCATGGCTGCTCCTTATCAACCCACAATAAAAGCTAAAGTCATGTGGTAAGTAGTGATTCAGGGAAAGCATTTCATGAGCCAGGCACACCATGCTGCAGGGGAAAAAATCAGATCACTGAGTAGCTTTGCCATGTGCCCTTGATCAAGTTACTTAACTTCTCTGAGCATCAGCTCCCTCATCTGTAAATGAGGCTGACTCCTAAATCAGAAGATTGCTGAGAGAATTAAATGAAGTAAAGCACCTCCTGTGTATCTAGTACATTGCATGGTGTCTCTCCCTTTTTCCCAAGCGAATGGTACAGACATGCTGCTTTTGATCTTGTGAAGATAGAGAAAACTAGGAAAATGAAAGGAACTGATATTCAGCAAGTCACCCCAGGGCCTGAGAATCACGACCACTGGATTACTTCAGGAAAGCAAATATGAAGGTTTCTTGGCTCACTTACATCATATGTCATAAATGGATGCATGTGACCAGAGGGCTAAGTTTGGGTTATAATATCTTTTTAGTCAAATTCTTTTGATACAGATGATTTGCATATTAAACAGGAATACTCTTTACTTCCATAAAGAGATGTTATCATTTTCCTGAAACTTGTGGCCCTCCTAATCTTTCTTCCAAATTTTCTCGTTTAGAGCAAGAAATATTTCACTTTTCTCTGAACCTATGATCAACAGTGTGAGCCTGATTACAGTCTGTCATTTTGCCTCAATCCTGGGAGTTTATAGGAAATAGTGGTGACTATGGTGAACTTGAAAGCATGAGGGAATGGTATTTTTAGGTTCCAGCCAATTGTGAGCAGGAAAAGTCTTTTTTCCCTTAAGCTGAAAATCTTCACAAAAATTTTTCCCCTAAATTTTCAAGAGAAGCCATATATTTAGATGTCTCTCCCTATTTTAAAATACTAGCAATTAATTCACATGGGGCAAGACTATAAGCCAAAAAAAAAAAATAGGACAGTGTGATTTCTTTTTTTTTTTTTTTTAAAGATTTTATTTATTTATTTGACAGAGAGAGACACAGCGAGAGAGGGAACACAAGCAGGGGGAGTGGGAGAGGGAGAAGCAGGCTTCCCACGGAGCAGGGAGCCCGATGTGGGGCTCGATCCCAGGACCCTGGGACCACGACCCGAGCCGAAGGCAGACGCTTAACTACTGAGCCACCCAGGCACCCCGACAGTGTGATTTCTGATTAATAAAGGCTTCCCTGGGGGCGCCTGGATGGTTCAGTTGGTTAAGCGTCTGCCTTCAGCTCAGGTCATGATCCCAGGGTCCTGGGATCGAGCCCCACGTTGGGCTCTCTGCTCAGGGGAGCCTGCTTCTCCCTCTCCCTGCCCCTAGCTCCCCTTTGTGCTCTCTGTGTCAAATAAATAAAATCTTTTTTTTTTTTTTAAAGATTTTTTTTTTTTTTTGAGAGAGAGAGAGAGTGAGAGAGAGAGAGAGCACAAGAGGGGGGAGTGGGAGAGGGAGAAGCAGACTCCCTGCCGAGCAGGGAGCCCGATGCGGGACTCGATCCCGGGACTCCAGGATCATGACCTGAGCCGAAGGCAGTCGCTTAACCAACTGAGCCACCCAGGCGCCCAAATAAATAAAATCTTTAAAAAAATATATAAAGGCTTTCCTGGTGCAGAACCTGCATGAGCACTTTTCTACAAACTGAGGAGGAGAATGATGTCTATATGAGGATCCTACTGATGGAGGAAGCAGTGCAGATCTACCCTCCACCCAGGCTAGTCCTCCAGCAACCCTGGGAGCCAGGATCTCACTCAGTAAACTCTGAAGGATAAAAAGCACTTCAGTAGTGCTCCTTTCTCCTTTCCTCTCTCCCCCTTCATATTTTCTTCTCTGAAAAATAAAATACTGGAGGCTGTCAGATCCATGAGATGCTGAATTCCAAACCAAAAGGCAAAAACTGTTCACCTTCTACTAAGGAAAAGCCTACAAAAAGGAATCAATTAATGTGGATTCTGCTTGGAGGACTGAGAAGTAACTGCCTGAGTGTTCCTCAAGACCAGCTGGAGTTTATTTGCATGTGCTGGGGGAGAGGGTTCTGCTGTCCAGGGCCACTGAAGTCAGCAATGGGGTAAAAATAGGACCAGGAGCTTGAGGCTTATTGGAATGACACAGGCTTCTTTCTTCTAGCATTACAGTGTATTAAGGCCATTTATCTCATTTGAGGAGACAGAAAGGTGCTTCTGTAAGGTGAAGAATACATACCACACTTTCCCTTTTATGGTTTTGGTATTAAAGACTGTACAGTGAGGTCAGGGAATTAAATGATATTGTAGCAATGCCAAATACTAAAGGAGGACGTTTCATCATTTTGACTGCACTGCTTATAAAAAAGATTATTTCTTCTCCACAGCAAACACATTCATTTTTCTTTTTTCTTTTGCAATGCCTGAAAAACATCTCCAGAGATTGAATTTTGGGTCCTAAAAATATATGTATATCCTTTGGGAAGCAGGCATTTGTCCTAAAAGATGTGCCAACTTTTTACAATGGAAACGGAGGGAAAGCCATATGAAATAGGCAAAACTCTCATCAGAATGTTTTACATGTGGAAAGAACATTTAAATCATGATGTATACTTTGAACATGCAACCACACTTCAGTATGTGAAATTAGTCATAATATCATAGTCCTTGCTAAATTTTAATTTTGATCTCAAAACACTTCTTTTTCTTCCATTCCTTGTCCTTAGCTTCTCCCATCCCACTTCAATCCACATGAAGACTTCTGTAATTTTTGAGCTAGTGTGAAGACAGTTTTAGTTTGTGGTTTTGGTTTAATCTTTCAAAATATGTAATTTATGACAGGTGATTCCATAGGATAGGTAGTCCGTTCAATGCACAGCTGGGATAAAAATTCAAATGAAATGAAAAATTACATGGGCAAGAATGAGGTGGGCCAATATAAAACAGATATAGCCTGAAGTTTGAGGTTCTATGGGTTCTACCTCAGTCTGCAGGCAAGGCCATCAGAGGAGGGCAGTGCTGTCTGCTACCAATTCAAAGATGTCCTGCAGCTCAATGTCTGTAGTGTGCAAAGTCACTCCCTATGTGGTACAGGAGCAGGTAGTCACCCCTATGCCACCAACAACACCCAGGGAAGGGAGGAACAGATACAGCCATTCCCTGAAGAGCATGGATTAAGATCACAGGTAAGATCAGTGTGGGCAAGTTCAGTCCCACAGTGAAGTCACAATATTCCCAGCATTTCTGATGATTCTCAACGTTATGCTCTGCTCCAGGACGCTTGAATAAAATAATACATTTCATCTCATCTGTGAGGGACTTAAACAGCTTATGTAACTACATTGATAATTAGACCTTGCTTTAATAACTGGATGGGCTAGAATAAATATCTAAAAGTACCAAAATTAGTATTTCCAAAACTAGCTGATGGTCAAAATCTATTTTTAAAATAGATTCCTAAGTCTTTCCCTCAGGAATTCCAATTCCCAGGTTCTTAGATGGAGCAATTATAAAAGGCTTCTAAGATGGCTCTTCTGATCAGCCAAGGTTGGAAATCAAGAACCTAATCTAGTACTTCTTAATCCTGACTGTACATTAAGAATCCTGGAAAGATGTACTGGATCAATTAAATCAGACTTCCCTGGGCTTCTAATGTGTAGTCAGTCAAGAATCAGGGACGCTTACCCCAGCCTAAAAGAGCACTAGAGCCACAGTGAGGCCAGTCCTGCTTGTTCTCATTCCTGAGACTGGCATTTTACGAGAGATGGAGGAAGTGGGATGATTGATGAAACCACATTTGCAAGTTATGTTTAAAACAGAAAATGACTGATTCGGTGTTTCTTAAATATTTAGACCCACAGCCTCTCATGCAATTTAAGTTTTATGCAACATGAGTTCTTTGTGGTATTTTACCCACTCTATCTCTGATACACCTCTCACTTTTTCTTGCTGCTTGGCTTCATAGGGATGTCAGGAAGATTAAGGAGATAATGACTAAAAAGGGAGAGAGAATGAGGTTCAGCGAAGTAAAGAGGGTGTGGAAGCTACATGCAGACTAAGAGACTTGGCATAAAGCTGAAACCACCCTTATCGTCAAATCACTTGTTCCCAAGGTAGACTGATGTTCCTTTTCCTGAAGACTGCATTCACAGGGGAAACAGTGGTGAGCCATGCCACAAATTCTGAGCGGGAGCAGGGAGGATAGGCCACACCGAAAGGGCCTCCTTCCTGTGGCGACCATAACCAACCACACAGAAAGAAGCAGGGCAAGAAGATACAGTATAAGCAGCAATTAGGCTGGAGATCCTTTTCTTTGGAAAATAACGAGTACTGCAAAGTACTAAGTACTGTGTTAGTTGCACAGACTGGAGCTGGGAATAAAAGCAAATGAGACCTGATCCTTGCCCTCAAGGAGCTTACAGTTTAGCAGGGGGAACAAATATCATGGCAAAAATCACTCTATAGCCAGTTTTGCCCCACCAGCTATATTAGATAAATTATTACACTATATTCTAGAAAATTATAACAATTTAGACACTGAGACTCAAGAAGGGTAGCACATTTTCTATTAGTGAAACAGGCATCACACCTATGTTGCAGGATTGTTCTGAGAATGAAATAACACATCCACAGAGTCTGGAGCATAGAAGTACAAGAAGCATGCCCTATACCTTCACAGTAAGGAAAAAATGACATTTTTCTGGAGAGTAGCAGGATGAGGTTTTTGAGGGAGATGGGATATGAGCTAAATTTGCAAGGCTAAGAAGGATTTTGACTAGTAAAGGTAAAAAAGTACAAAGGTACTGAGTGAGGACAGTGAGGCAGGAGTTTGAGAATGAGTACATTGAACAACAGAAGATCTACCCCTGGCTGCTTTAAAACTTCCTAAACAATGCAGTTTGAATATGGGACTCTCTAGCTTCTCAAATGAGGTTGGACCAATGTTCTCATTTTCTGGGGGAGAGAAGGCTATATGGAGGAGAGGACAAGACTGACAGGGAAATAGCAGGCAGTAGTTGGGAAGCAGAGAGATAGAGGCTGGGTCCCCAAGGCTCAATCTTCCCAGACCAGAACAACAAAATAAATGCCTACTAACCATAAGATAGCTGGAATCTCACTGTCTGGTAAGTCCCAGACAGCTACAGGACCCAAAATCATCCCCGTTGATGTTTATACAGCATTAGACAACTGCCACTGGGTGGTGTCAAACCCAAGTTTACACCTGGATAGATGTGATCATGCAGCTGGATCCTCAAATTGCTAGAGCTAGCTATGTAGGCTCATTCTCACCATTTCATTAACTTCATAATAATGTCACCACATTGTTTATACCAGTCGTACTAAAAATGTAGTCCTCAGGCCAGCAGCAGCACCCAGGAAGTTGTTAGAAATGTAAATTATCAGGCTCTATCCTAGACTGCTGATTCAGAAACTCCTGGGGTAGAGCCCAGCAATCTATTCTTCAACAAGCCCTCCAGGGTACATGCTAAAGTTTGAGAACCTTTGCTTTTCAGAAGTGAATTTCTGGACCCATTATGCTATGGCAGGGTTTTACTCTTCAACTGTTACCTGGACAAATCATTTACAACTTCAAAGGACCAATAAATGAGGAAAGAGGGAGTTGGAAGAGAAAGGCCCATTTCCAAGGTCTCTTTCAACTGTAACATATATAATTCATCAGTTCACCAGCGGGGAAAATGTTCACAGTTCATTAGTTCAAACAGATGTTGGTGCTGGCATTTGTGGCTCTTGTTGAGAGCATTAGCATAGCGTGTTTGAATTATAATGACTAATTTGAAAATACCACCCATCTCCATTATTCCAACTTTTTAAGCTCGTAATATTAATGCTGTATGAGTAAAACCTACATGGGGGTGGCATGTATTAAAACATGGGCTTTGTAGTAGAAAAACCAACAAAATGATTGCAATGTATTTCCTAGTCTGTTTGGTTATACACATCCATAAGAACTAGACATTTCACTGAATTAAAATTATAAACACAAGCTGCCAGAATGGATTTAAATGATTAAATCCTAGAACTACTTTCAAATAAACCTCTTACCCAGAATCTAAAAGACTTAACAATGACAGTCAATACTTAAACGTGAGTCAAATGTGTAAGCCATTTGTGCCTTGCAAATCAGCCCAAATCAGAAGTATAAAATTCAGGTCTCTAAAGTTTGAAGAAAACTGAGTTATACCTCAAAGAAATCAGACTTGGGATGAATCAGGAATTTTAAGAACAATTAGCCATCTGTTTTCCAGTACTGTCCCCCCTCAAGCTATTGATACACACAGACATTTGGATGTAGGCTATGCAAATTAAAATGTAAGTTCTGGGAAGGTGGAAATTTTGTTTGTCTTGTCTACTGCTACGTCCTCAGTGCTTAGAATAGGCTCAGGCATATAGTAGGTATTCAGTAAATGCATCAGTGATCCTACAAAACTGACACAGGTGGCACTGTCAAGCAGAATTTTCTGCAATAATAAAAAATTCTGTAAGTTATATTGTCCAACACGGTAGCCATTAATTACAGGTGGCTACTGAGCACTTAGAACGTTGCTAGTATAACTGGCGAAAGAATTTTAAATTTAAAATTAAATAGCTATAGGCACAGTCAGAGAGGCTGAGGAAAAGGAGTATGTGTGGGTGGGGCATAGAAAAACAATAGTGAGTGCATAATTCAAGAAACTTAATTATTATTTCTGACCGGGGAAGTGTTTCAGATAAGTGCAGATAGGGTGGACAATGCTTCCTGGGCTCCAGATTCTTTCCACTTTCCCTAAAGTTCATGGCAGCAATTGTTGAGGCAGGGAGGGCTGAATTTCAGATTTAAGATGAGACCGCACTCCTCAAACACCAGGGACAAGGTGGTGTTGAGCCCATACACGAAAAAGCTGGTGGAAGAGTGACTGCTGTATGGCCAAAGACGCCAAGTGTCTGCAGAAACAAAAGCAGTGAAGAACTTAGGACTTCTCTCTTGGCTCAGCTTACTCTTGTGTTCATTCAAATATTTTCTAATGCTCCCTAAGTGCCAGGCCCTGTTTTCTTGTTTTCCTTTCTTAGGGGATGGTATTTCAAGGACTGATCTTTGCAATTGAGTTGGGCCTTGAGGTTCTTGGGTTTGCCACAAAATAGAGGACATCCTGGGAAGAAAGGGCTGCCTCGCAAAATGAGATGGTTAAACGAGAGCCATTTAGTGTTAATTAAAAAGAAAAAAAAGACATACCCTTTTTTCTGTACCCAAACTAGTGAAAACTGTTGTTTACGTGGCATAAGGCCTGAAATTACAGCATACTATTATGTTCTGCCTTGACTTCTGGTAAAATCAGGAAGGCCTTCAATGGCCTACCTCCCCAATCTGGATAAGGTTCCCTAGCTAAGCAACTCTCCTTATCAAAGGAATCAGGCATAGTTCCTTCTTATCCCTGAGTAACGTGTTTTAGTTCCTAACAAGCAAGTGGAATTATTCAAACAAGCCAATCACATCCTTCCCAGCAACCAGGGGGCACCTCACCCTCTTGATAGCACAAACCTGCTTGCCACAACTCCTGGCTCTTCACGCTGTTCCTGAGTGCAGCTCCCATGTGGCCCTGTGTGACATGCAGTGTTCTCATCCCCCAGCTATGAATATGTGACTAATCAACTGCTGTTGATCGCATGCATCCAGTGTTGTGTGTTTGGCCATCCCCAAAACCCTACAGTGGGATCCCTTCCTCATCAATGGAGTGAATAGGAAGTGATTAAAACAAGTTCTGGGGCGCCTGGGTGGCTCAGTCATTAAGCGTCTGCCTTCGGCTCAGGTCATGATCCCAGGGTCCTGGGATCGAGCCCCGCATCAGGCTCCCTGCTCTGCGGGAAGCCTGCTTCTCCCTCTCCCACTCCCCCTACTTGTGTTCCCTCTCTTGTTGTGTCTCTGTCAAATAAATAAATAAAATCTTAAAAAAAACCAAAAACCAAGTTCTACATATTTTTATAAACTCTTCCTAAGTAATTCAGCAGTTGTTGCTGGGTGAGATAAAATTTATTGATATTTAAGACAATCCCAACCCTTCTGAACTCTCTGTTATATGTCAGGGGCATGAAACCTCTAAAAACTACATTTCTCAGAGGGCCTCGTCATCAGATTAGATTCCCATTAGACTCCCACTGTTTGGGAGCACAAGCATGACATTTGAAGGGTAAAAGAGAAGCCATTATTCACCAGTAGCAGCTGTGGGTTAGCACTAGACAAGAAATGGAAGGTTTTGTCAGAGGCTGCTCAGAGTCCACCAGAGAACCACCTATTTACTTAGGTACTGCAGGCAGCTAATGCTTTTATCGGCTATTCCCCTATGTCTCCTTCATGTTCATCTTCTTAAAATCTGCTGTAGCAAATGCCTTTGCACCCTGGTTCATACCCTCTTGGCTTCACCTTTAATTTCAGCTGTGGTTACACAGTTCCATACAGGCTTCAACTTCATGGTGGCAGCATTGCCCCTCAAGTGCAGAATACACATTTCCATTTTCTGTTCTAGCATTCCTCTGACATAGCAGATGTCATGAGAGTTAGTTGGGGCTACATACATGTTGCAGCTCAGAAATACAGGAGTTAATATCCATGGGGCAATTCTTGGGAGCCAGTGGATACATCTTCCTACCCTTCATCCTGTGGGCAGACAATTCTGAAAGGTATTCTCTAGGTTTCTCAGTAGGTTCTGATAGAATCAAGCTCCCATTATGCAATCTCTACAACACACCCCTATTGGCCATTCCTCTTTGCCTTATTTCACAATGCTGATCTCTGGGATTGGCTCCCAAATAAACTATCTACTCCTAAGTCCTTGCCTCAAGCTCTACTTTAGGAAGAATCCAAACTAAGATAATGACTTTCCTGAGCTTTGCTCCTCCAGCCTTCCACAAGTTGTATAAGCTTCTGATTCCCTGTATTAAAATATTTCTTATTCTTCACATTTAGAGTAGCTTCTGTTTTCCTGACCCAACTGTGATTAATATGGTTATATAATATTCCATCGCATATCAGATCATTTTATCTATTACTCTGCAAATGGACATCAATAGGGCCACCATTATTTTACTTTTGTTATCTTCAGGACTTTGATTACTATGGAAGATATTACTAGTTGTTTTGCCAACAGACATTCTCCCAATCTTCCTTATTAACAAAACCCAAGTTGGGTTAACCTGACAATATAGCTGACCATAGGACTGCTGACAATACTGGCTCCATCTTTGGCCCTCCATCTTGTTCATGTTAGTTCAGTGATCTCTCTTGGGGCTGTGTTCTGAGCCCCATGGAGATTAATATACCTACCTTAGAAATGCCCACCAAGGCTGGAAAGGGGGGAGGTTTGTTTTGGCCGCCCATGAATCTGTTAGAGATAATATAGTCTTTCCCCTTCTTGATGCACAGATTGTGCCACAAGATCTAATTAAAGGGTAACTGACAATTAGGTGCATGTAAGCTCTCTGAGGTGCAAGCAACCCCTTTAATCTCATTATAATGCCCTTTTGTGTGTCTCCTCACTCTATAAAATCTGTGGACTAAGGTCCAGATTTTGTAGAGAATAACTATGCAGCTGCTGTGGATTGTCCTCCACCCAATTCCCCCCTGTCAGTAAGTTACCCTGAATAAAACTCTATGTAAACTGTATGGAGGGCCTGCTTTGTCTTCCAGTCTCATAGTGCCTTCTCAGTTTGGGACATACTTCATGGTTTCTCCTGCACCTTCTAACACTGACCAAACCTTAATTTTACAGTCTCCCTTGAAGCTAGGAGAGAGAGTTCTAGTTAATGAGAAACAGAAGTTCATCTGAGATTTCTAGAAAAATTTTAGCTGTATTGGTGTCCTTTTCTCTTCCCATTTGGAACAATGACATGAAATAAACTTACCATCCCATAGCCACAAGGGACAATGAGGACTAAAGCCATTGCTTGGGATGTCAATGGTATGATGGAGCTGTCTCAGGAGCCCTGAATATTGGGTCTCCCCACTTCTTGTTATGAGAAAGATAAATGTCTATTTTGTTAAGGTGCTGTAATGGTTTCTTTTACATTGCTGAGTGCAATCTTCTACCTGATATACTGTCCTCATATTTTTAACTTTGAATCATTTCCTTTGACTTGACTCCTGGAAGGAAACTGCCAGGTCAGTCAAGAGAGAGGTAGGTGTGTGAGTGTGTGTGTGTGTGTGCATGTGTGTATAAATTTATAATATGCTAAATTATTTTATAAAAAGACTACAACAATCTACATGGCTACCATCATAATTTGAGACTATATATTCTAAAAAGGGACATTGTACGTGTTTTGTAATAATCTTGCTAATTAATTTTCATTTTGATTACCAGTCTAATATACTATAAGTCCTAAGCTCATAGGCTACATGGAAAAAAAAAAAAGCTCTGTGGAATCCCTACTCATGACAGCTGTCAGCATTGTGTCCACTCAAAAAAGCAGCACATACTATG
Source organism: Phoca vitulina (assembly GCF_004348235.1). Lineage (NCBI taxonomy): Eukaryota > Metazoa > Chordata > Mammalia > Carnivora > Phocidae > Phoca > Phoca vitulina. Next base: position 23,234,621 of record NW_022589713.1, read on the forward strand.
ATAGCCCTACAATGTTGTCATCATAGGCTATTAAGACAGCCACCAGCATGACCTCCTTCAGAAAAAAAAAAAAAATTATTCCCCCACTGCTCCAACCAAATAGACTATAGTCAAGGGAGATGTAGAGATGAGAAAACACACAACAATGAGAAGATGTCAAGACGACCAGTGTGGCCAATGGCTTACTAACAGCTAAAGGATCTACTTCTATCTGCAAAAGATGGAGGGAAAGGTGGAAAAGTCCTTGCATCACTCCAAATTAAAGGAGAACTGTTAGATAACAAGAGACAAAGGTGGGGCATTTTTATCTGACAGCTCCAGAGCTTTTATATCCCAAAAGAGATATGAAAGAAACCATGGTAAAGAGATCATAGCCAAACAGGCGTTATAATGGCTTGCCAGGCACTGTGCCCGTGTGTGCAAAACTCAGCCTCATCTTACATCTGAGCTCATTTTCTCCCTTTATTGGCAACTGTAAGAGGCAATATCCTGGCTAAGTGAGTCATCACAACATTGCTTCATGGCAGAGACTCCTGGAACATCATTCATTCATTTATTATATTCATTCATTCACTCACTGGCTTTTCTTGCATGCCTACTGCCAGTAAGTGGTAACAATACACCCCTTGGACTCAAGGAGCTTACCATCTGGGAGGAAAAGGACACACACAGAAGCATAGAAGACACTAGAGAATCCTTTTCTGGAGAAATAAAAGAACTAAAATCTAATCAAGTTGAAATCAAAAGGGCTACTAATGAGATGGAATCAAAAATGGAAGCTCTAACTGCTAGGAGAAATGAGACAGAAGAGAATTAATAATATAGAAGACAAAATGATGGAGAATAAGCTGAGAAAAAGAGAGATAAACAACTACTGGATCACGAGGGGAGAATTCGGGAGATAAATGATACCATAAAGCGAAACAACATTAGAATAATTAGGATCCCAGAAGAAGAAGAAAGAGAGAGATGGGCAGAAGGGTATATTGGAGCAAATTATAGCAGAGAATTTCCTAATTTGGGGAAGGAAACAGGCATCAAAATCCAAGAGGCACAGAGAACCCCCCTCAAAATCAATAAAAACAGGTCAACACCCCAACACAGAATAGTGAAACTTGTAAATCTCAGAGACAAAGAGAAAATCCTAAAAGCAGCTCAGGACAATAGGTCCATAACCTACAAGGGTATAAATATTAGACCAGCAGCAGACCTATCCACAGAGACCTGGCAGGCCAGAAAGGACTGGCATGATATATTCAGGGTGTTAATGAGAAAAATATGCAGGCAAGAATACTTTATCCAGCTAGGATGCCATTCAAAATACAAGGAGAGATAAAAAGCTTCCAGGAAATTGGGGCACCTGGGTGGCTCAGTTGGTTAAGTGTCTGCCTTCAGCTCAGGTCATGATCCCAGGGTCCTGGGATTGAGCCCCACATCGGGCTTCCTGCTCAGTGGGGAGTCTGCTTCTCCCTCTCCCTCTGCCATTCCCCCTGCTTGTGCTCTCTTTTTCCTTGTCAAATAAGTAAATAAAATCTTTTAAAAAAAGCTTCCAAGAAAAACAGAAATTCATGATCACCAAACCAGCCCTACAAGAAATACTAAAAGTGATCCTTTAAGCAAAGAGAGGGTCCAAAAGTAACACAGACCAGAAAGAAAGAGACAATCTACAGAAACAGTCATTTTACAGGCAATACAACGGCACTGAATTCATATCTGTCAATAGTTACTCTGAATGTAAATGGCCTAAATGCCCCAATCAAAAGAAACAGGGTATCAGATTGGATAAAAAAGCAAGACCCATCAATATGCTGTCTACAAGAGACTCATTTTAGACCCAAAGACACCTTCAGATTGAAAGTGAGTGGGAGGGGGTAGAAAACCATTTATCATGCTAACGGACATCAAAAGAAAGCTGGGGTGGCAATCCTTATATCAGACAAATTAGATTTAAGCCAAAGACTGTAATTAGAGATAAGGACACTATATCATGATTAAAGGGCCTATCCAACAAGAAGATCTAACAATTATAAATATTTATGTCCCTAACATTGGAGCAGCTAATTATATAAGCCAACTAATAACAATTAAACACATGGATAACAATACAAAAATAGCAGGACTTTAACACCCCACTCACTACAATGGACAGGTCATCTAAGCAGATCAACAAGAAAGAATGACACACTGGACCAGATGGACTTCACAGATATGTTCAGAGCATGACTTTCTAAAGCAACAGAATATACATTCTTCTCAAGTGCACATGGAACATTCTCCAGAAGAGATCACATACTGGGTTACAACTCAGGTCTCAACTGGTACCAAAAGACTGGAATCATCCCCTGCATATTTTTGGACCACAATGCTTTGAAGCTGGAACTCAATCACAAGAGGAAAGTTGGAAAGAACTCAAATACATGGAGGCTAAAGAGCATCCTACTAAAGAATGAATGGATCAACCAGGAAATTAAAGAGGAATTAAAAAAAATTCATGGAAACAAATGAAAATGAAAACACAACTGTTCAAAAACTTTGGGGTGCAGCAAAGGCGGTCCTAAAAGGGAAGTATATAGCAATACAAGCCTTTCTCAAGAAACAAGAAAGGCCTCAAATACACAACCTAACCTTACACCTAAAGGAGCTGGATAAAGAACAGCAAATGAAGCCTAAACCCAGCAGGAGAAGAGAAATAATAAAGATTAGAGCAGAAATCAATGAAACAGAAACCAGAACAGATAAATGAAAGTAGGAGCTGGTTCTTTGAAAGAATTAATAAGATCGATAAACCCCTGGCCAGACTTATCAAAAAGAAAAGAGAAGGGACCCAAATAAAACCAAGATCACAACCAAAACCAAAGAAATACAAACAAGTATAAGAACATATTATGAGCAACTATATGCCAAAAACTTAGGCAATCTGGAAGAAATGGATGCATTCCTGGAAACTTATAAACTACCAAAACTGAAACAGGAAGAAATTGAAAATCAGAACAGACCCATAACCAGCAAGGAAATTGAAGGAATACTCAAAAATCTCTGAACAAACAAGAGTCCAGGCCCGGATGCCTTCCCAGGGGAATTCTACCAAACATTTAAAGAAGAACTACTACCCATTCTTCTGAAGATGTTTCAAAAAATACAAACGGAAGGAAAACTTCCAAACTTGTTCTATGAGGCCAGCATTACCTTGATCCCCAAACCAGATAAAGACCCCACCAAAAAGGAGAATTACAGACCAATATCCTTGATGAACATGGATGCCAAAATTCTCACCAAGATACTGGCCAATAGGATCCAACAGTACCTTAAAAGGATTATTCACCACAACCAAGTGGGATTTATTCCTGGGCTGCAAAGGTGGTTCAACATCCTCAAAATCAATCAATGTGATACACACATAAATAAAAGAAAGGACAAGAACCATATGATCCTCTCAATTGATGCAGAAAAAGCATTTGACAAAGTACAGCATCCTTTCTTGATTAAAACTCTTCACAGCATAGGGATAAAGGGAGCATACCTCAATATCATAAAAGCTATAAACAAAAAGACCACAGTGAATATCATTCTCAATGGGGAAAAACAGAGCGTTTCCCCTAAGGTCAGGAACACGGCAGGGATGTCCACTATCACCACTGCTGTTCAACAGAGTACTAGAAGTCCTAGCCTCAGCAATAAGACAAAAGAAAATGCCTCTGAATCAGAAAGAAGTCAAACTCTCACTCTCCACAGATGACATGATACTGCATGTGAAAAACCCACAAGACTCCACCCCAAAATCGCTAGAACTCATATAGGAATTCACCAAAGTGGCAGGATATAAAATCAATGCACAGAAATCAGTGGCATTCCTATACACTAACAATGAGACAGAAGGAGGAGAAATTAAAAAGTCGATCCCATTTACAATTGCACCCAAAATCATAGGATACCTAGGAATCAACCTAACCAAAGAGGCAAAGGATCTGTACTCAGAAAACTATAGAACACTCATGAAAGAAACTGAGGAAGACACAAAGAAATGGAAAAACATTCCATGCTCACGGATTGGAAGAACAAATATTGTGAATATGTCTCTGCTACCTACAGCAATCTACACATTCAATGCAATCCCTATCAAAATATCATCCCCTTTTTTTACAGAGCTGGAACAAATAATCCCAAAATTTGTATGGAACCAGAAAAGACCCCTAATAACCATAGGAATGTTGAAAAAAATCAAAGCTGGTGGCATCATAATCTTGGACTTCACGCTCTATTACAAAGCTGCAATCATCAAGACAGTATGGTACTGGCACAAAAATAGACAAATAGATCAATGGAACAGAATACAGACCCCAGAAATGGACCCTCAACTCTATGGTCAACTAATCTTTGACAAAGCAGGAAAGAATATCCAATGGAAAAAAGTCTCTTCAATAAATGGTGCTGGGAAAATTGGATAGCCACATCAGAAGAATAAAACTGGACCATTTCTTTTTACCATACACAGATAAATAGACTCAAAATGGATGAAAGACCTAAATGTGAGATAGGAATCCATCAAAATCCTAGAGGAGAACACAGGCAATAACCTCTTCGACCTCAGCCGCAACAACTTCTTCCTAGACACATCACCAAAGGCAAGGGAAACAAAGGCAAAAATGAACTGTTGGGACTTCATCAAGATAAAAAGCTTTTGTATAGCAAAGGAAAGAGTTGACAAAACCAAAAGAAAACTGGCAGATGGGAGAGGATATTTTCAAATGACATAACAGATAAAATGTTAGTATCCAAGATCTATAAAGAACTTCTCAAACTCAACACCCAAAGAACAAATAACCCAGTCAAGAAGTGGGCAGAAGACATGAACAGACATTTCTCCAAAGAAGACATATAAATGGCCACAGACACATGAAAAATGCTCAACATCACTCAGGATCAGAGAAATACAAAATAAAACCACAATGAGATACCACCTCACACCAGTCAGAATGCTAAAATTAACAAGTCAGGAAATGACAGATTTTGGCGAGGATGTGGAGAAAGGGGAACCTTCCTACATGCTGGTGGGAATGTAAGCTGGTGCAGCCACTTTGGAAAACAGTACAGAGGTTCCTCAAAAAGTTGAAAATGGAGCTATTCTATGACCCAGCAATTGCAGTACTGGGTATTTAACCCAAAGATACAAATGTAGTGATCCGAAGGGGCACCTGCACCCAATGTTTATAGCAGTAACGTCCACAATAGTCAAACTATGGAAAGAGCCCAGATGTCCATCAACATATGAATGGATAAAGAAGATGTGGTATATATATAAAATGGAATACCAATCAGCCATCAAAAAATGAAATCCTGCCATTTGCAAGGATGTGGATGGAACTAGAGGGTATTATGCTAAGCGAAATAAGTCAATCAGAGAAAGACAGTTATCATTTGGTCTCACTCATATGTGGAATCTAAGAAACAAAACAGATGATCATAGGGGAAGAGAGGAAAAAATAAAACAAGATGAAATCAGAAAGGGAGACAAACCATAAGAGACTCTTAATCATAGGAAACAAACTGAGGGTTGCTGGAGGGGAGGCTGGTGGGGGGGTGGGGTAACTGGGTGATGGGAATTAAGGAGGACACATGATGCAATGAGCACTGTGGATTATATAAGACTGATGATCACTGACCTCTACCTCAGAAACCAAGAATACATTGTATGTTAATTAACGGAGTTTAAAAAATGAAAAAAAAAAAAAAAACAAAGCACGGCAAGGTGAGGAGTTTTGCCCCTTGAATAGATGCTTGCTCATGTCATCACTCTGTTCAGAGTATGAACCTCAATTCTCCCCCTTCAGTCAAGGCTCAACTGAAATCTCTGCCCTGCAGGAAGTTTTTCCTGGTTACCCCAGCCCACTGGGCCCATTCTCTCTGGCATTGGTATATTTTGGGATGGCTTCCTTGATGATACATTACTTAGGGCTATCTGTCCGTTCAGCCATCATTCTATTCCACCACTTATCTACCTATCCACACATCCATCCACCCACCTATCTATCTACTCACCCATCTATCTACCCACTCATCCATCCATCCACTTGCCCAATCATCCATCCATCCACCCATTCCCCTACCCATCCATCCATCCATCCAGCCAGCCAGCCAGCCAGGTAGCTATTCACCTATCCACCTATGCACCCAACCATCCACCTACCCTTCCACCCACCCACCTACCTACTTATCCAACAGTCACTGAGCCCTACTCTGTGGCTGGTCTGTGCCAGGCACTGGCTGCTAGAGATGGTACAGTCACTTTCATAGCCTAGAGAATTGGAAACTCTGTGTTATAGGTTAAATTGTGTCCCCTCAAATTCATATGTTGAAGTTGTAACATCCAGTACATGAGAATATGACCTTATAGATCACTGCAGATGTCATTAGTTAAAATGAGGTCATTAGGGCAGTCCCTGATCCAATATGACTGGTGTCCTGATAAAAAGGGGGGGAAATTTGGACATGTACCAGATGTGCACACAGGGAGAACACCATATGAAGATGAAGGCAGAGATTGGTGATGCTTCTACAAGTGAAGGAGTGCCAAAGATGGCCAGCAAACTACCAGAAGCTAGGCAAGATGCCTGGAATAGATTCTTCCTCACATACCTCAGAAGGAATCAACTTTGTCAACACCTTGATCTTGGACTCTAGCCTCCAGAACTGTGAGACAATGAATATTTGTTCTGTAAGCCACCAAGTTTGTGGTACTTTGTTATGGTAGCCCTGGCACTAATATACTATGGTAGGAGAGGAGGAAAAAAAGTTGTCAATATAAAAAATCAGTTCTGTATTAGAAAGGAAGCTGGTACCCAACCCATGTTTTGTTTCTCACCACACATAGGTAGGCTTTTTCAAGAAAGAATTAGCTTCCCTGCTGACTGGAAAACAAAATTATGGGATTTCATAATGGCAAAAATTTGGGGGCTTTATTTCCTTTTTTGATGCTGATAAGTTTAAACATTCAGGAAGTTGGTTTAAAAAAATATAACAGAAAAGACTATTTTTTTCTCCTTGTTTCATCTGGAATAAGTGTAGTCACTAGACAAGAAATGTAATTTGAAAATTATTAATAAATGCAGAGATTTGCCCACAGCACAACTGGTGTGAAAATGCTCTAGGAAAGTCAGGATTTCAATGAAGTGTCCAGTGAAATTATTTATATTACTAATTCATGGCAAAAAAGGTGAGGTTAAATTAAATGAAGGCTGATATGATTTAGGAATTAGTGTTCCTACTTTCCCTAAGTATTTGTATTTAATTGAAACTTATAATTGTTTTATAAATATGAGAGATTCCAGCAAATGCCTATATTTAGCCAGTTTAATAGTAAATCTAATTTTATACAAAAAACTTAATTATGTGAAAAAACACGCCCATCTCTTTAATTTAGTTGGTCAGTCATTGAGAAATAGACCTAATGGTGTATCTAAGGCCCTACCATTCATGTGGGCACGGTAGGTTTAAATTATAGGTAAAAGCACAGGCAATTAATGTTTACTGTGCAATGACTGTGTGCTCAGCAGTGTGCTAGATGGGACCTTTTCATCGGTGGCTTCACATCATTAAGTAGGCATTAATGTCTTTGTTTCTTTTAGAGTGCTCAGAAAGTTTAGGCTACTCAAAGTCATAAAGATAGCTGGTAGCAGAGCCATGATTTAGTTCAGGACTGCTAAGCCCACTGTCTTTGCATCAAACCACACTGTTCTCTTCTAAACATATACTGAATTCTTAAAAATTAGCTTTAAAAACCCAAACCTACCAAATCCCCGCATCATCAGTAATCACAAAGGCTCCTACCAAATTCTTTTTTTTTTTTTTTTTAAGATTTCTTTTGAGGGGGAGAGGGGCAACAAGAGAGGGGAAGAGAGAAAGAGAGAGAGAGAGAAGCTGACTCCCTGCTGAGTGGGGGGCCCAACAAGGGGCTCAATCTCAGGACCCTGAGATCACAACCTGAGCCAAAACCAAGCAGTCAGATGCTTAACTGACTGTGCCACCCAGGTGCCTCCAAATGCTTTTCTTTAACTGAGTTATCTCTGAAGATTTCTTTTGGCCCTCTACAAACTGGTCGAAAGGTATATCTTTCCTCTTTGATTTTTATAGATTTCTATTTTTTTAAAAATTGAGGAGCAAAAGTAACTGTTAAAAAAACTTTTATCTTGGGGAAGAATGAAGGGGGGAAATCGGAGGGGGAGACGAACCATGAGAGACGATGGACTCTGAAAAACAAACTGAGGGTTCTAGAGGGGAGGGGGGTGGGAGGATGGGTTAGCCTGGTGATGGGTATTAAAGAGGGCACATTCTGCATGGAGCACTGGGTGTTACGCACAAACAATGAATCATGGAACACTACATCTAAAACTAATGATGTAATGTATGGTGATTAACATAACAATAAAAAATTAAAAAAAACTTTTATCTTTGGGGCGCTTGGGTGGCTCAGTTGGTTAAGCGTCTGTCTTCAGCTCAAGTGATGATCCCAGGGTCCTGGGATCGAGTCCCTCATCAGGCTCCCTGCTCAGTGGGGGAGCCTGCTTCTCTCTCTGCCTGCTGCTTCCCCTGCTTGTGCTCTCTCTCTCTGAAAAATAAATAAAATCTTAAAAACTTTTATCTTTGATTTAAGGACAAAATTCTACCTCCTCTTTAGCCCCCCACACTGGATATTAGATCCATAATCTTTGCTTCCTTTGTCCTAAGAAATGAAATATTAATTTGCAAAGCAATGCTCAGACCCTTCCTAGAGCTCTGACTCCTGATTCAGGAATGCACTATGTCTTAGGACAAGTAACACGTCAGGTAGATTCTGGACTCTCACTGATTTTTCTATTTTTCTGCTAAACCCACTGACTTCTTTTTCTGAAATCACATACATATACAGTGTAAACTTCGTTTCAAAAATCCATTCACACTTCCTTTTGTCTGATATTTCAAATTTCAACATGTTCCCATGGCATCTTTTATTGCTTTCCAAAACATTCTTTGTCCTCATCAAGCTGGTGTTTTTACTTACTTCTTGCCATGCACACTCACACGTGAGCCTCATGCTGCCCATTTCCACTTCAATATTAATCTTCTATAGGGAATGTCCTCTTTCCTTCCCACTGGCAATTCAAACATATTTGCTTCAAAACTTAACTTTCACCAAAATCCTCTCCTGCTGTAATTGCTCTTTAGCCTACATCCCTTAACAATCACGCATATATTCCTTACAGAATTAAAAAATCCTAGAGTTGTAAGGAGCCTCAAAGGGCAACTATTTACATCTCATCGCAATACAGGAGTCCTTTTTACAACACTGAAAACTAGCCAAAAAAGAAACAAAAAGTGGGGGGAGGGTTGTTTCCATCTGAAATTGAAGAGAAAAAATTCATGCCATGAAACAGGAAAGGTTAAACAAATTATTACAAAGGGTATATATATTCTTCTTTTAACCCCAAACTTTCCTGAGACTCCAAAGAGAATATAATTTCATTCTGATAAAGGTAAACTGAGTTACCATTATTAATTGGTTTAACTCAGGTCAACTCAGCAAACATCAAGCATATGTAAAAATTCCTAAAACTTTTGTTATTTCTTTATATCTTGCTATAAATTTAGGATGCTATTTAAATGCAAAAACCAATATTAATAAATGTTATAGTTCATTTTTATTTTTATTTACTTTTTAAAGATTTTATTTATTTGTTTGACAGAGACACAGCGAGAGAGGGAACACAAGCAGGGGGAGCAGGAGAGGAAGAAGTAGGCTTTCTGCAGAGGAGGGGGCCTGATGCAGGGCTCGATCCCAGGACCCTGGGATCATGACCTGAGCCGAAGGCAGATGCTTAACGACTGAGCCACCCAGGTGCCCCTATAGTTCATTTTTAATGAAGAGTAATATTTTGGTAAAAGTATTAGAAGAAGTATTAACCTTGTTATAAGTTTACTACCTACTTGTTGTCTATATTAGCTATGTAGGAAGTCTGTCTAGTTGGACCCTGAGACCAGCCTGCCATCTGGTGACAACCAACTCAAATTACAGGTGAAATATTTGAAGGAAACATTCTAGAAGGAAATAGAGATTGACTGTCAATATTGAAACTAAGACTAAAATCCTACGAATGACACCTAACTGTTCATAGTAGTATGCCTCACCTTTTTCATTACTTACCCCCTTAGGAGACTTTTTGGGCATTTTCCCCATATGTTCCCTCCATGAAATTTTAATACCACAGATATACTGTGCATTTGTTTTATATCATATTTATATCTGTGTTTTATACAAAACAAGAGTCAGCACAAGGTTACTATCTTTATTTAATGCAGGGTTAAGGATTACTAAATACATTTTAAGTTAAAAGATACAGTTATTAACATTTAATTATCAATTTGCCATAATTTTGTAGCACTGCATTGAACTCAATGTCAATGCCGCTTGCATGATATCCAAGAAAACCCAGCAAGAGAAATAAAATACTAAGGAATAAGGTTTTGTTGGACAGGATTGAGTTTTGGAGGGCCACAGACCATTGCCATAACAATTCGAGCTGCCCTACTTTCCCCTCCCACCAAGAACCAATTTCCATCCCTTTGGGGCAAAACTGTCCTTGTTAGGAATATGCAGTACCAAAGATATATAGCAAAAATTATTTCAATACTTTGCCATATGACACAGAGTAGAAGTAAATCTAAGGAGATTTTTTAAAGCCTATATGAACTCTGTCACAATGAACAGTGTCATTATGCACTGAGGGCTCAATTCTATCTGTGGATATAAAAATAGACTCTAGCTTTTGTAGCATTAACTTTCCTGGTTCATTTCTCCCTATTTCATATTCCTCTTAGGCCATTACTCTGTCTCCTCTTCCACCTCTTAAATGTGGGCATTCCTGCCTGTCCTGGCCTCCCCTTCTTCTCTTCTTGCTCTAAACTTTCTCTCTGCACATTCCCTTAAAACTCTTTCATTTTAGTTAGCTCTGCAGTAGTTAGGTCTCTAGCTGTGGACACTTTCCTGAGCTTCTTGCCTCCCTGCCTGACAACTCCTCAGAGAAGTCCTGCTCAAACCTCAAACTCAGTGTGTCCAAAATAAATGATTAATACATATTTCAACCACTTTCTGGAGTTCTCTATTCTGGTAATGAACTTTGTCTCTCAATAAGCCAGGCTGAAACTCCTTGTACATCTTATCAGGTCACAAATCTCATTGTATCCTTCCTTTGCTATTGTAATGGCTTTCTGACTCTTCCTGCTATGTCCAACAGCAATATGTCAGACCCTTGACATCCTTGGCCATGGGACATGCATGGATCTCAGCAAAAAGCCAGCTGGAAAGAGGAAGAAGCTGGGCAGGGTGGGATGGGCTGGGGTAGGGGAAACTAATCTGATTGGAAAGAGAGTTTGAGAAACTGTGCCACTCTGGCATGTCAAAACCACACAGACATTTTCAAGCACTCTGGGCACAACAATAGGAAGGTTTGAAATAACAGGGTAGTTTCACCCCATTGGTTCATTCATAGCAGGGCCCAAGTCCTCGTAGCCAGATAAAAAAGTCTCCTACTGATCTTTTGTCTCCTATCCCTTAGTTTCTAAAACTCAAATCTGATCCCACACTACTGCACTTAAAATTCTTCAGTGGCTCTCTCATACTCATACATTGCTACCAGGCAATGACAAATAGAAGCAGGAAGCTGGGAAGGACAGCTGGCTCAGGAAGCCCGTTTCAAGAACCATACCAGGGGGGATTACAGGACAAAGGTCTCAGACAAAAACCTAAAACCAAGATCCCTCAGGGGTAATCCCTCCTTTTTAGTTTAGCCACTGCAGAGGTTATCCTGTGTTCTCCATGTTCAGCCACAGGAACAATTCTCTGGGCAGGGCTTATGACTCCATTCCTTCCTAGTCCCGCTACCTAGAATGCTGTTCTCCATTTTATCTGTTTATTTTATTTTTGCTTATCCAAACTCTGTTCATTTTTCAGGGATTGGTTTAAAACATTATCTCTTTTGTCCACCTTGATCAAGACAGCTTCATGGGACAGAAAGGAGAAGGTAGAAATAGGTAGACAAATGAGCTGATTCAAGGACAGGGCTCTTGTCTGTTTTGTTCTCTGCTATTTCCCCAGGGTCTAGAACAGAATCTAGCACATGGTGGGTAATCAGTAAATATTTGTTGAATACATGAGTTAGTAGAAGTATATAAAGAGGGACAAAATCAGGTTTTATGAGCTAAGTAACATTTGTATCAGTAATTATAGTTGACTGTATTATTAAAAATATTCATAGTCCTTTCTTGGAGGAGCAAAGCATAGATGATTTGTGATGGGCATGAAGTGCTGGTGAACAATAAATCTTTGTTGTCTTAAGTTACTCAGATTTGGAAGTCTTTTGTTATTGTAGCATAACCTAGTATATCCTGACTAATATAGTAATTGGTATCAGGAGTAGAATGTTCCTGTAACAATAAAAAGGCCTCAAATATAGGGCACTGACTTGGGGTCAGGCAGTGGTCCTGTATGGAAACTCTTAGTGGAGCCTGGAAGAATGGCAATCCATTTTGCAGTAGGAAAATATTTTTTTTTTAAAAACTGTCACCTGTGACAATTTAGGATACATATAATATACCTGATAAGCTTGTTGCTTTAGGTGAAGAAGGTGAAAAAATGGGATGCCAATAGCATCCTTTGACTGCTGTTGGTTGCATCTGACAACAGTACCATGAAGAAAAGATGATTTAAGAAATGGATCCTTTATAAGCAGAAATGAAAGGGACTAAGAGTCCAGAAATTCCAAGTCTTACAGGATTAGAAGAAGCAACTTCTTTACAACCTAAACTGTAACAGAAAAAAAACTAAGGAGACCTTTGAACAATGAAGGTAATCAAATCTTAGTCTCAGGGCAAGGACCAAATTAAAGGTATGGTTTTATAACCTTTTAAAAAACCACTGAATGGCTTAAGATGGCCCCCAACTGGACAAAATGGCCCAGGAAAAAGAGACTAAGGGTGTAGCTCTCCCCCAATAAGTTCAAAGTACTTAAGATTAAGTCTAGAAAGAGAAGGACTTCCTTCCCCACCCAAATTTGATGATGTGATTTGTTTAGCTAATGAAACGTGAGCCAGAGTGATGTATGTCAATTCTGGACGAAAGCTTTAGTAGCGACTGCTCCATTAACAGGAAGCAATTCTCCTTTCCCTCCACCACAAAACTGGCAGTGTTCCAGGCAGAGGCTATATCATTAGCCGAGGTCTCAGATAACGATGAGTAAGCAAAGCTACAGGCCATCCTTGTTGGCATGGAGCATGAGGAAAAAATAAACTTGTGATTGTCATCTGCTATTTTGTGGTAATTTGCTACCACAGCATAAATCAAGCACTCTGACAGATATAGGGACTTTTAAAAACATTTCTCAAAACTTCAAAGGAGAAGAGGACTATTTCATACTAAGAGAGGTGAAAATTTACTCACTAAATAAAGATAGTGAACACTGGGAGAGAAAACTTTGGTGAATTTAAAACCTAGTTATTAAGGTTCTGTAGGGGACTATGCTTTGTAAAAAACTGATCCCCTTCTCTGATTTTGCGTTCTTATGCCCCACATTTTTCTAAAACAACAATCTGCATGGCTGTCTTGCTTATGGTACCCACCCCCATGCTCAAATTTTATTTACAATGGTACTACTAAAAAATACATTCTGTCACTTCCTCCATTAATTCTAAATGAAAATGATTTGTTTTTGATCACAGAGAATAAAAATCAACTAGACTGGCATATCTAGGATTTCTTTCTTTGCAATGAACCACCCAAACCACTGTTTAATTAAAACACCAGCTCAGTCAACTCTGATAGATCATAATATTTAGCACCAGTGGCTACAGAATGTTGTGCTGAACCCTTAGTTTAGATCCTCATATAGAAGTGACAGCCTCTAAGGATACCTAGCATGAGCCAATGTTCCTCTTTATTCACAAGAGCAAAGAAGATCACACACACACACACACACACACACACACACACACACACAGAGTGCCTGGCACAGAGCAGGTGATCAGTAAGTGCCAGGTTTCCTCTCATACCCAGACTCCTCCTTGCCTCTTTATTGAAGAGATCTGGCTGATGAGACTTCCTGATATTTTAAGGTTTTAAAACAAACATGGCAGATGATTTCTCCACAGCAAAGCTTTTAGAGAAGCTCAGTTTTCTAGAACTAGGGTGATCAGATGTCTCGTATAGGACTGGCTCCACTGTCTTAAAAGGCTTAATGAAAACAGAAGGAGAAATTATCAGGAAAAGAACATAGTAACATCCAATAAAGATTTAATTGGCTCCTCTCTCCCCCCATTTTTGAGTGGTAATATTCAGGGAAATTCAACAAACGAAATGTCATATTCTTCTACCCTTGAAATACCTCCAGAATAAAAGGTCACTTTTCCTGAGTAAGAAAATGATGTCTCTAATGGTTTAAATTTTGCTTCTTGCCCTGATGTAAATAAAATCAGGGCTGACATATTAAAAGTCCTAAAGGCCTTCACCCTGGACATTAGCCCTTTGGCCCAGATGCTCTAACAACACCCTGTTGCTAAAGGTCATTCCCATATTCCCAAATTGCAATCTTTAAAGTGAGAGAAAAAAATAGTTTCTTCTTCACATGATAACAAGTTAAAAGTGGAGATTCTCTGTTGCCATGGGAATGGGATTTTTCTTGCTGTGCTGGCCTTCTGTTGGCAGATAAAACCAGTACTATAATCAATAAGAAAGTAGTACTTCATTTTCCACACCCCTCTTGGGGATGGAATTTTAAGCAAAAGAACAGAGAACTGTATTTGATGGGGCCCTAAATATCTATGGGTAGAAATCTCCCTTGTGAAAGACCAGCATGCCTAACAAAATGCCAATCTATGCTTTCACCATGCTCTGCTGAAGAATTCACTAAAAGTTGGACTATACAGGCCAATCTTTGATTCCTATCAGTTCCCTGTCAATAATTTACTTTCTTTGGCCTTATCTAAAAAGTCCTTCATATGTCTGAATTGTTTCTTAAGAACCAACCTGAGTTTGGAATTCCTTAGACTCTGAATTTTGGAATAAGGTTAAGGGGCATAAATGAATCTCTCTTGAACACCATGTCTCAAATTTGTGTCAAGTAATCTGTTACTATCATCATGATGTCACTTTATTCTATTATCATTTAAACTAAAATCTCCAGCTTTTTCTTTTGATCATTTGGTCATCTTGAAGCTCTGTAATTTTCTCTTCTACACAGAAGAATGGCTTGGTAGAGAAAATCATTTAAAGCTTTCCTAAAGGGCGCCTGGGTGGCTCAGATGGTTAAGCGTCTGCCTTCAGCTCAGGTCATGATCCCAGGGTCTCAGGTTCTCATTTTAGCAGATTAGAAACAGAATTAAGTCCCACATCGGGCTCCTGGCTCAGCAGGGAGTCTGCTTCTCCCTCTCCCTCTGCCTCTCCCACTGCTCATGCTCTCTTCTCTCTCTGTATCTCTGTGTCTCAAATGAATAAATAAAATCTTTAAAAAAAAAAAATAAAAAATAAAGCTTTCCTAAAATAATAGATGAATGGATGATATCTCCTCTTCTCCTGTGTATATATTAAACAGTCAGCATCCACTCCCTGTAGAATTCCACTTTAAAAACAGGGTGATTTGAGCAGGGTCTATATTTATACATGTTTACCCCCGACAGTAGAAAAGTCATCCTCTATGTGTAAAGATCATTTCCTTTCAGAGAAAAGCAAATTGAATAAAAAAGGATCAAATGGATGCCTAATCACTAGATCAATCAAATTAAATGCCTTGGTGTCATCACAGGTAGACCAACCTAGGACAAAGGCTGTGTGCACAGGTATGGGTAGCAAGAGGAAAGGGAACCAAGGCAGAGTCAATACTATGTGTCACCAAACTCATTTCTTCCTTTTGCAGATGGCAGTGCTAAACTGTATTTCCAAAGCTCCCCTAGAGTTAAGTGAGACCATGTGATTGAGTTCTAGTCAATAGCCTGGAAACAGACCCACTTATTTCTATTCTGCATGACCTTATATTCTCTTTCTCACTTCCCCGCCAAGTAGATACCGAGAATCCAGTGAAGGGATGCTGAATCCGAGAAGATGGCAGACTTACATTATAGAGAAATTCTAGGTCCCTAAATTACCACATAGAACAGGACCCCTCACCTCAGGTCCTGCTAACCTACACTCAATCAGGATGTAAGTGATAAATTTTTATTAAGTCAAACCACTGAGACTCTGACTTTTTGTTAAAAGAACTACCATTACCTACCCTGACTAAAACAGAATGCTAAATGGATCCTGAAATATGATTCCTTCTATATGTTCAGCCTACCTTAAAGAGCCAAACAATGTCTTGAACTAATCTTAAACAATTTACATTAGGATTTTGAGGTAACTCTTGGTTATTGATCCTCTGAGTTTAAGGGCCAAGAAGCAATATTCTTAACAGTTAGTGCAAACTTGAAATTGATACCCAAAAACATAAATAAAAATTACCCCCCCCACTTCCCCAAACACTCCGTGTCTATGAAAAAAAGAAGTAAAATAAACTGTTTCTAAAGGCTGGAACTCATAAATGTCATTTCAGGGTAGAGGGTGAGGACAAGGCAAGGAGAAAACATCTAATCTCTTTCAGATTATTTACTCATCATTTATATGAGCAGATTATCCTCCTACTATACCACTTTTCATTTTGCAAATGTGTAGTATGCAGACTTTCCTGGTTCGATGAGAAAGGTTTCCAAGAAAATTAAATGTCAAGTCTGCTTGGCTTATTGGTTTTGTTCTATATAAATTCCCTTTTTAATTCAGCTCTGAATAATAACATTCCTCAGTGTCAATGTGACAAACTAGCTTCAATCTTAATGGGGTGTGAGAATCGAGAAAGGAGGTGAAGATTAGATATGGTTCTCATTTTAGCAGATTAGAAACAGAATTAAGTCTAAAGACAGCTTTTAATGGCTCTGAGGAAGAAGTGGCACATGAGCCATCAGGATTTTTTAAAAATTATTTGTTCCTGTCTTTTTCCTTTTCCAGAGATTGGTGCCCTGATATATGTAAAGCTTAAAGTAAGCTAGAACACTCTCCTGAATGTGGATAGGAAATTGCTGGGAGAGCCATGTTGTCCTGTTCCACCCTCAAGAACACTACTTATGTTAATGAGTTGGTGACAAGCCCTAGGAGACACAGGCCCAAAGTTCTTCTCCCTACCCCTCAATCCTACAGTAGCTCACGTGACACCATTCTGTTACAGAATTTCCAACACTGAAGGTAGGTAATGGTAGGTGATGGTGAAGATCAAGTTTGGCATGGATCCAATATTTAGTCAAACAAGATTTTTTAACCCCTCCTTTCACTTTACATATATATATATAAATAAAAAACAGAAGTTAAGAGAATAGCCCATGTGCATTATATTAACCCAGGTTCTCAGAGATAAAACTTTAGTCTATGTAATTTGCATATGCAGGGCACACAGAAGCATGTGATCTCAAAATTCTTTCCCATTAGAATAAAGAAGCATTTTTACTGAGGAACGTTTAGAATAAAACACAGTGCAATTCCTTCACATTACAATGTGAGAAGACAGCCCAGAAAGGTTAACTGACTCGCCCAAGGTCTGGTTCTCTGATACGACCAAATGATTCAATATGACAGAACATGAACACATACACACACAGGAGAAATTATATACTAATTTGCATGTTAAACCCTCAGATGTCTGGAAGGAATATATTTAAAATATCATATCCTCTAAGTTTGCATCATCCAGGAAAATTACTCTTTAAGACTTGCCAACCTTGTTGCCAAGGTTTTATCAAAAGGAAACTTGGATTGGGAAGACTAACTTTCTTATATGTTCTTTCCAGGGATAACTGCACAAATCAATGGAGGACATATTTTCCACAGATTTGTCACAATATGCTCTCAACTGATATTTCTGTTTCTATTCACAAATAGGAAAGACTAAGTTTTAAACTGGGTTTTGATTTCTAAGCCTTTTCAGAGTATTAAAAATTGACCCCAGCACAGTGGTTGATGCTCTCTGCCTTTTAAAATCATTTTATGTGACATGGCTTTGCAGACATGGTTCAGACCTAGGACAGTAAGGAATTAATTACAAGCTGTATTTACAATAGGAACAGAACAGTAGGAACAACTCAAATGGTTTGGGGGAATCTAAACAACTCCTACCTCCAATATTTTGGAAGTAAGATTCAGAAATGTGCTACAAATGGATCACAAATAGTTGCCAACACTGAAGCAACCCTGAATAGTTCCTCATGAAGTGAACAGTGTTTGGCTCTGACGAAAATATCAAAATGAAAGCAAAAAAATGGGTTATTACTCTTGATCCTTCAAGCTGAAAAGGATGTCACCCTGTTCTTGAATCTGTATCCTCTGACAGATTGAAAAGGTCCTCAATTCATTTGCCAAACATAGTGGAGGCAGCTGCTTATTACTGGGGTGAAAATTTTCCTATAGCTGGAGAAAACAACAAATACTCAGTTCTGCCTCCCAGTGCCATGGCCAGGAGTTAGCCTGTAGGATCTTTGGCTCTGCAAATGAAGGGGAACATACACATGGGCAGAATGTCAAGGAAGAGCTTCCCAACGCTCTCTTCTACCTGCTCCACTTCAGGCTCAGGTGGCCACAGGGAATTGGGATTAGGCTATTGCATAGACAGATAGTGCCTGATCATGGAACACAAGAAGCCTGCCTGGCACTGAACATAAAATGGTAAACATGAACACCTTTGGAGATAGGCAGAGTGCAGGTAGGGTAAAGGGCAAAGAGAAAATTTAAGAGTTCAGTAGAAAGCACCGATATGTCCATTCAATGGGGGAAACAACCACTGGTGGCTGGGACCCCCAATCAGAAAGTTACTTTTCCAACCAAAAGCACCTTAAAATATCCCCTCCTATTTATTCTATAGTCAGAGCAAAGAGGTCATTGCACTGAAAGAGGACACAGATTAAGATAGACAAAGCCAGAGCAACAAAGCCAAGCCAAACCTGGGTTAAGTGGTAGAGAAGGCAGCTGTAATTTTGGACAACATGTGGCCGGAAGCAAACTTCCTTACAAATACAGCAATGAAGATCATATTTTAAAAGACCTTCCTAAAGGTATATAAGCAAAAACCAGGATAAACTCTATAGACAATAAATAAAAACCTTATTGGTTTACTCACCAACATGCAATCGAGACTATCACAGAAAAGTACCAGCGGGAAAAAAAAATCAGTGTGCCACTTAATATCCATGTACAAATTAGCGATATATTTTCATGGCTTGATTACTTTATTACAGAATGTATAAGTGGGCTTTCAAAGTTTAATCCACAGAGAACGCAATTTGGATATTCAGGGAAAACTGTAATTTAAAAATATTTTTAATTAAGGGCGCCTGGGTGGCTCAGATGGTTAAGCTTCTGCCTTCGGCTCAGGTCACGAGCCCAGGGTTCTGGGATCGGGTCCCGCATCGGACTCCCTGCTCAGCGGGGAGCCTGCTTCTCTCTCTGCCTCTCTCTCTCTCTCTCTGTCTCTCATGAATAAATAAATAAAATCTTTTAAAAAAAATTTTTAATTAAAAATTAAAATGTTATCCATAACTACTTAGGTCGTCCTTTTGAGCCCTCATCTGCTGTTAAAGAGAAAATGTTACATTATTTGCTCTTAACCAATCTCCATTTAACCAACTGGCTAAATTAATCAGCACCCTGCATTCCTTCTCCACATCATACTGCCAGTTCCCTGTGGTGCACTGAGAACTCACTGTTAACAGGTTTCTTTGTGCTTTCAAGGGTCAGTTGTGTCCCCAAATCTGTTTATGTCCATCTTATGTGTTATTTTAGTTACATAATATAATTAAACATACTGCAAAATAGGAAAAAAATGTGAAGACAAAGGGCTGTCCGTATGAAAACGAAACTGAATGCTTTGAATAGACTTAATTAAGGTAGGTTTCCTTTAACAATGCTTTCAATCAGGTATCAAGGCAACTGTAAACAAATTTTAACTATAAAAGAACTAAGATTCTATACTCAAATTTCTTTGCAAGTGGCTTAAAGAATTATTGACCTAGTAAAGAAAATACAATTAGAAATTGTGGATGAAGGGGCGCCTGGGTGGCTCACTCAACTGAGCATCTGTCTTCAGCTCGGGTCATGATCCTGGGGTCCTGGGATCGAGCCCCACATTGAGCTCCCTGCTCCATGGGGAGCCTGCTTCTCCCTCTGCCTCTGCTGCTCCCCCTGCTAGTTTTCTCTCTCTTGCTCACACTCTCTCTCAAATAAATAAAATCTTTTTAAAAAATTATAGATGAAGCATTATAGGTGTAACTGATGCTAGAAATAAGAACTCTAACTGGAAGAACAATATACGAAGAAAAGGTCTTGGCCCCACATTAAAAGACTGCTATATGAATGTACATTTACATTAAACTAAAATGTTTAAGATATATACAAATATAATTATTGATGATTCTGTTTTAACCACTTTTTAAATTTTATTTTTTTAAAAGATTTTATTTATTTATTTGACAGAGAGAGACACAGCAAGAGACGGAACATAAGTAGGGGGAGTGGGAGAGGGAGAAGCAGGCTTCCGGCTGAGAAGAGAGCCCCATGCGGGGCTCGATCCCAGGACCCTGGGATCATGACCTGAGCCGAAGGCAGATGCTTAACGACTGAGCCACCCAGGCGCCCCTGTTTTAACCACTTTTAAAAAAATCAGTTCTGATCACATCTGATGTAACACTCTTTACTGTGACTAAATTTCCGATCCAGTTTACATTTTAGTTCAATACAATAATTTAAATAGCTCCTTTAGAAAATATTCAAACTCCCTGACAGCTTCCCCTCCTCCTATAATGGCACCCAGCCCTCTCCAGCATCCGATGGGGGTTGGGAGTACTCATCAGGCGTTGTGCCAGCCTTTTCAAATGCATTGCCTGGCACCCACTGATCTGCAGTGATGCTTCTAGTTTTCCTGTCACCATGTGTCTTTCTGGCCTCTGATGCTAAAGTACCAGGCTGGCCCCTTCTTTTACCTTCAGCAATGCTCCCAGGTAGGTCTTGCCAATGCCCCTTTGTTGTTCAGTTTTCTCTCAGCTCTGGCTTGCTACAGACCCCAGAGTGTGCTCCTGTACCATTCTGCCCCCTGCCCAATGGTCCACCCCAACATCTGCTGTGATGTTTCTGCTTCTCATGTCAGCAACCATGCTGCATGATAATTGAGCTTTGGGTTTATAGAGCACAGTGGGTTTGTATATGGGTTTGTAGCGCACAGTGCTCCTTCACAGAGACAGAACCCTGAGTCTGCAGCACTTCTCTGAAGTCTTCAGTCTCCCAACACCAAAGTGTAGAACAACTGTGGAGATGCCCCTCTTGCACACATTTCTGTCTCCCTCCCTCTTTTTATTTTCCTTTCTCCCATCTTTACCCTAGCCAGGACAGAGGCAGACATTTCTTTTGTTTCTCATATCATCTTTTCCTTCTTCCTAATTCCAGTCTCCACACTATAGAAGAACCTCATGAGCTGGGCCCTCTAGGTTTGTTTTCTCTATACCTACGGGGCACATAAAATAATTTAATGGGCCTCCTCACTCCTTATTGCCTGCTTTCACGCCCACTGTCTTACCAGTCTCCTATGCTGAAGCCATAAGCCCACTGTGCCTTAAGAATGATGGGCTGCATTTGCAACGACGTGGATGGAACTGGAGGGTATTATGCTGAGCG